>NC_037668.1:219524463-219889059 GCF_003255815.1 Theropithecus gelada | reverse complement strand
TTTTTTTTTTGAGACTGAGTCTGGCTCTGTCGCCCAGGCTGGAGTGCAGTGGCCGGATCTCAGCTCACTGCAAGCTCCGCCTCCCGGGTTTACGCCATTCTCCTGCCTCAGCCTCCGGAGTAGCTGGGACCACAGGCGCCCGCCACCTCGCCCAGCTAGTTTTTTGTATTTTTTAGTAGAGATGGGGTTTCACCGTGTTAGCCAGGATAGTCTCGATCTCCTGACCTTGTGATCCGCCCGTCTCAGCCTCCCAAAGTGCTGGGATTACAGGCTTGAGCCACCGCGCCCGGCTTGTTTTTTTTCAAGCAATATATTTAGTGGTCTCTGAAGTAGCTCTGTCAACACTGTCAAATTTGAAATTGTAACTTAAGTATTCTGTACTGTCTTCTCTATTTTAACTTTTATATTAATGCTTAAATGCCTTCTGTTCCAACATAAATGGATTTCGCTTAACAAATATTGTGAGTAATTAGGCTCTTACCAGTTTAAGCTGGCTTCTGCAAGCAAGGAGCACATATCTTCTTCATTAGTTCTCCTAATTGAATTTCAGAAAATGAAATCTTATTATGCCACAAAATAATCGTATCTTATTTGCCTTTTTCCTGAAGCTTCTCAAAAGTTTTTAAGACCCTTTGAAAGGAAAGGAATAGTTTATTTTCTTAAATCCATCTACTCCTCAGCCTCAAGTCTAAGATAACGTCTGAGATACATTGTTTTCAGTTTAGACTCACAAGATATGCACACTCCGGCATGGCAACGGCTGGCTCAACATGCTTGATGATAAAATATGAGAAAAAGGTCCTAATGTCAGTGGAGTCGCGGGAGACAAAAACACCTCCAGTTGGTCAAATCTCTGTTCAGTTTTTCAGAACAATGGATTTAACTACTTTACATTCTTCTGTTAGTATGGAATACAGACAGTCATCTTAATTTGATTATTTTTTTCTCTAGGTAAATGTGTTTTAGTATCCCTGCCTCTGCTGGCTTAGAAAATCTAGCAAAGGCCTGCCACTTGACTTGGCTATAATATCAGACCCAAAGGATCTATTGCCTTCCTCATTTACTTTTACCGCTAGTGAATTTGCAGTCCATTAGAAATGTGGATTTGAGGAGGTAAATGGGCGCCTTTGTTAACTATGAGAAACATTATCTATAGATTACTTTTATTACAATAAAAGTCCTTCTATACTATTTAATTTTGAAAGTTCCCAACAATTTTTATTGTTTCCTCAATAAAAATGGTTTTGCTTTTGTGAGCTGCTATAATTTCTGTAGAACAGCAAAATGTTGTATATGGCTTTTAGACTGCCAGCTGTTATACCTGACTATAAAAAGCTTTCTTCAAGCTTTCTTGTACTGGCTTTTGAAAGACAATCTTCCAAATGTTTGAGAAAGTGTAAAAATTTTATTTCCCTAGAAAGGGAAAGGCAGGAAAATGACCCAATTCTGCCAAAGATAAATGAATCATTTATTATTTCATAAGATAATGTGCTGCTTCAGGTTACTGAATGGGGTTTTCTTTCATCATTCATGGTTTCTACCATACATGTTTTTTAAAAAGATAACTTTTAAAGAGCAAATTTAGGTTCACAGCAAAATTGAGAGGAAGGTACAGAGATTTCTCATATCCCTCCTGCCCTCCTCCCCCACCTCCAACACACAGCCTCCCTTATTCTCAGCATCCTCCACCAGAGTGGGACATTTGTGACAGCTGATGAACCTCCGTGGACTCTTCATTGTCACCGAAGTTCAGTTTATGTCAGCGTTTACTCTTGGTGGTGTACATTCGTGTTTGGACAGATGTATATTGATATGTATTTACCTTTATGGTATTATACAGAGGTGCTCTGTGCCCCACCTGTTCATCTCTCTCTCTCTCCTCTGATCCCTGGCAACCACTGATCTTTTTACTGTTTCCATAATTTTTATCTTTTCCAGAATGCTGTATAATTGGGATCATACAGCCTTTTCACACTGACTTCTTTCATTTGCATTTAAGATTCCTCTGTGCCTTTTCATGGCTTGATAGCATCACTTATTTTTAGTGCTAGATAGTATTCCATTCCGGATGTGCAACAATTTGATTATCCATTCACCTTCTGAAGGCCATCTGGGTTACTTCCAAGTTTGGGGAGTTGTGAGGAAAGCTGCTGTCAGTATCCACATGCAGATTTTTGTGTGGATGTAAGTTTTTAATCCTTTGGGTAAATAACAAGGAGCAAGATTTCTGGATTGTGTGAGGAGTATATTTAGTTCTGTAAGAAATTGCCAAACTGTCTTCTGAAGTGGCTGCACCATTTTGCATTCCCGTCAGCGGTGCCTGAGAGCTCCCGTTATTCCACACCCTTGCCAGCATTCGGTGTTATCAGAGTTCCGGATCTGGCCATTCTAATACGTGTGTACTGGTATCTTCTTGTTATTTTCATTTGCATTTCCCTGATGACGTGCGATGTGGAGCATCTTTTCATACACGTATTTGCCATCTGTGTCCATCATACATTCTTAATGCAAAAACTATCTTTGAGGAACAGCAATGCATTTTAAGGGAGAGAGAGTGGGAGGAAGGAAAGAAGGAAGGAAGGACATTAATGAATTCAAACCACTACCTGTAAAACTAGCTTTTTCTTTTTCATTTCTGCATGTAACTCTATCTGTACTTAGCTATTCCAGGTAGACCATAGCTGTTACAGGTTGACTATATGGAAGAAGGAGGCTAATATTTGTTGAGAATTTCGTATGCCTCTAACGTTATGTTAAGCCCTTCACATCCATTGTTTAATCATCACAAAAGCCCTTTGAGGTAGGTGCAGTTATTATTATTGTTAGTTTTATAGACAGTGTCTCACTGTGTTGCCCAGGATGGACTTGAACTCGGGGCCAAATGATCTTTCTACCACAGCTTCTAGAGTAGCTGGGACCACAGGCAGGTGCTACTGCACCCAGGATAGTTACAGTTACAATCTGCATTTTGCAGTTGAGAAAACTGAGGCCAAGGGAGATCATGTCAGGTCACAGCAGTAGGACAGGACCTGGGACGTGTGACTGTGGAGTGTGTGTTCTTAATCTGTATGCTCAATTGTTGAGTTAAGTAAGGAGAAATTACAAAAGACAAAGGTTTCAGGAACTCTTTGCAACCAGTCCTTAAATGTGAACAGAAGTACCTATTTTCCATATATGTTATGTCCTTTTTTCTTTTTAGTTTACATATATTTATGGGCTACAGAGGGATATTTCGATATATGTATATAATGCATAATGATCACATCAGGGTAATTAGCATATCCATCACCTTGAACATTTATCATTTTTGCCACACATTTTATCTTGTTGATAGTGCACAATTTTCATGGCTTCGCCTCTTGTTATTTCCCCTCATGTATGTAGGTCTGGCGACATCACACGTAGGGAGAACATTTTTACAATGCACATTTGTGAAGGCTTAGAAACTCAGGGGTTACAAACTGAGCTTTGCCACTTAATCTCTGTGTGACCTAGATAAACGGCTTCATACCAAGCCTAGTTTCCTCATCCATAAACCTGTAATACTCAGGCTTATTGGAGTAACATATGAAACAGATGTTATCTAAGTATTTGTTGAATGAATTTTTTCCCCGCCCCCGTCTTGTTGTTTTTCTCCTGCTTCCTGTGAAATAGAAAACGGGTAGCATTGCAGGATGAAATGAGGAGAGGCAGGGAGGAGAGACATAAAATATATTCTTGCTAATTTGCTAGTATCTTTTTTTCCCCTCATCAACTTTATTGAGCAATAATTTAATGCAGTTAAATGAATCTATTTAATTGGATGAATTTTGACGGTTTTATACACCCATGAAACCACAGTCACAATCAAGATATAGAACATTTCCATTACTTCCAAAATATTTCTGTGCCACTTTTTTCTTTACTATTTCCTTATTGTAGTAAAATATATATATCATGAAATTTTCCATTATGACCACTTTTAGGTGTACAATCCAGTAGCATTAAGTGCATTTATGTTGTTCTGCCACCATTACCACTGTCCATCTCCAGAACTTTCTTTTTCATCCTAAACCGAAACTTTGAACCCATTGAATGATAACTCCCCATTCCCCTTTTGCGCCAGCCTCTGGCAACCACCATTCTACTTCCAGTCTCTCTGATTTTGACAGTTCTAGGTACTTCTATAGGTTGAATCATACAATATTTGTCCTTTTGTGTCTAACTTCTTTAATTTAGCATAATGTCTTCAAAGTTCATCAGTATTATAGTATTGATCAGAATTCCCTTCCTTTTTAAGGCTGAATAATACTGCATTGTATGTATATACCACATTTTATTTATCCATTCATCTGTTGATGGAAATTTGGGTTATTTCCACCTTCTGGCCATTGCGAACAGTGCTGTAGCAAGCAAAGGTGTGCCAATACCTATTTGAATCTGTGCTTTCAGTTCTTCAGGTTATATACCCAGAAGTGGAATTGCTGGATCACGTAGTAATTTTCTTTTAAAATTTCTTCTTGTCTTCTTTTATTTTTAAAGACTAGGTCTTGCTATGTTGCCTAGGCTGGCTTTGAACTCCTGGGCTCAAATGATTCTCCGACCTCAGCCTGCAGAGTAGGAGTAGCTGGGACTGTAGATGTGCCACTGCACCCAGCTTATATTTAGTTTTTTAAGGAGCTGCCAGACTGTTTTCCACAAAGCTGCACCATTTTACATTCCTACCAGTAACGCACAAGGCTTCCAATTTCTCTACATCCTTGCCAACACTTTTTTTTTGGGGGGGGGGGACGGAGTCTCACTCTGTCTCCCAGGCTGGACTGCAGTGGCGTGATCTTGGCTCACTGCAAACTCCACCTCCCGGGTTCACGCCATTCTCCTGCCTCAGCCTCCTGAGTAGCTGGGACTACAGGCACCACCACCACGCCCGGCTAATTTTTTGTATTTTTTAGTAGAGACGGGGTTTCACCGTGTTAGCCAGGATGGTCTCGATCTCCTGACCTCGTGATCCGCCCGTCTTGGCCTCCCAAAGTGCTGGGATTACAGGCGTGAGCCACCGCGCCCGGCTTGTTCTTTTTTTTTAATAATACCCATCCTAATGAGTGTTAAAGTGGTATTTTGTCATGGTTTTGAATTTGCATTTTCCTAATGATTACTAATGTTAAGCATCTTTTTATGTGCATAAAAATGGCCATCTATATATCTTCTTTGTACCTGGACCCTTTTTCAGTCTATCCCTCACCCCCGAGCCCCAGCTGATTAGTGATCTCCTTTTTGTCACTGTACATCAACTTGCATTTTACATAAAGTGAAATCGATATGTACCCTTACATCCAACTGTTTTTGCTTCACATAATGGTGTTGAGATGTATTCGTATCATTGGACCTATCAGTAACTCATTCCTTTTTGTTGGTGAATAGTGTTATGTTGTATAGACATACCACATTTTATTTATCCATTAACCTCCTGATGGACATTTACTGTGAACATTCATGTACAAATCTTGGTATGACATACGTTTTTCTTAGGAAAATATCTATGGTCACAGTGGCTAGGTTATACGGTTAGTATTATGTCTAACTATATAAAAAACTACAAGACTGCTTTCTGAAGTAGTCGTAACATTTCATGTTCCCGTGTATATGAGAGTTAGTTGCTCGGCATCATCACCAAAACCTACCATTGTCAGTCTTTTTAATTCCAGCCGTTCTAATACGTGCTCAGCTCAGTGGCAGTTCATTGTGTTTTTAATTCCAATTTCTAATTAGTTAATGCTACTGCTCATCTTTTTAGTACTTTTTTTTTGCCATTTGTATATTTTCTTTTGAGAAGTATTTGTTCAATCTTTTGCCTATATTATTTTGGGTTGTTTTCATGTTGTTGAGTTGTAAGAGTTCTTTGTATGACATGGATACAAGTCCTTGGTCAGATATGCATTGCAAATATTATCTCCTTACTTGTGACTTGTCTTTTTGTTTTCTTAATGGCGTCTTTTGAAGAGCCAAAGTTTTTAATTTTAATAAAGTTCATTTGATCAAGTTTTACTTTTATAGTTTGTGTTTTCTTCTTTTATTTAAGAAATCTTTTCTTATGAAAAGTCACAAACATTTTCCTCTAGGAGTTTTCTAGTTTAGCATTTACATTTCAATTTATAATCTTTTTTTTTTTTTTTTTTTTTTCCCCATAGAGATAGAATCTCACTACATTATAGAGGCTGGATTCAAACGCCCAGGCTAAAGCGATCCTCCTGTCTCAGCCTCTCGAGTAGCAGGAACACAGGCATATGCCACCATGCCCAACTATAATCCATTTTTATTTAACTTTTGAATATGTTAGGAGATAAGAGTTGACTTGATTTTCCACACAAATGTACAGTTGATCCTGCATCATTTTTTTGAAGAGACTTTCCTTTCTCCATCAAATTGCCTTTTCATCTTTGTTGGAGATCAATTGCCCATATTTGTATAGGCCTGTTTCTAGCCTCACTATTCTATCCTTGCATCAGTACCACACCATTCTCATCAGTATAGTTTTTTAGTAAATCTTGAAATCAGGTAGTATATGCCCTCTAACTTTTTTTTTCTCTTTTTAAAATTAATTTGGCTATTTTCACTTGCCTTTTCATAAACATTTTATAATCAGCTTGTTAGCTTTTTTAAAAGCCTCCTATTTTGATTGAAATGGTATGAAATGTAGATCACTTATGGGAGATTTGACATCTTAATATTGAGTCATGAACATGGTATATTCCTTTATTTTTTTTAAATTTTTGTTTTTAAGACGAGGTCTCGCTTTGACCTCTAGGACTCAAGCAATCCTCCCATCTCAGCCTCCCCAGTAGCTGGGACTATAGGTGCATACCACCGTGCCCGGCTAATTATTATTATTTTTATTATTTAGAGATGGGATCTTGCCATGTTGCCCAGACTGGTCTTCAACTCCTGGGCTCCAGCGATCCTCCTGCCTCAGCCTCACAAAGTACTGAGATTATAGGTGTGAGCCACTGAGCCCGGCCCTTTCATTTATTTAGAGATCTTATTTAGTTTATCCCGAATGTGCTTGTCTGTTTTGATTGTGATTTAATGTATGGAACGCCTATTCTAGGACAGGCAAGGTACAAAGTGCCTTATACTTAATCCCCCATAATTACTTCCTGAATATGGATTGTTCCCCCATAATTACTTCCTGAATATGGAGTGTTCGGATGTCATAACCGCACCTGAGAGTTACAGAGCTGGGATTCAAAGGAGATCTGCTCAATCCAAAGGCCATGCTCTTAGTCTCTAGTAGTCAGGATAACACATTTGGGAATTCTGTAGATAAATATTTGAAGACATTTTTTAGCAATTGTTGCATGCCTGTTTCTCACCTCCTGTCTCCGTCAACCAAAGATAAACATATAAATTATATGAGTGGATAGCTGTATTTGTGGATGAATGGATTCGTCTTTAATTCACCGTCTCAAACTCACAGCGGACTTACTTACTGTTAGAAAATCATGTTAGGATTATCTTTGAAATGCATTTTAATTAGCCTTGGTTTTTTTTTTTTTTCCCTCTTGTCTGTCTCATCTAGATACCTACCATCAAGCATAAAGTACATCTTGTACTATCAGCGTCACACAGGAAATCATTAGCATTCCCCAGAGTTGTCTGATGGCATGCCATCCCACTGATGTGTTGGTTACCTGACTCCATCATCGTTCCCTGCATCTCTGAGGAGGTCTAAGAATGTGGCCTACTTGGATGTCACTTGTTAAAAGTTGTCTGGAACTTTAATTCTGCCTAATGTTTTTTCCTTCCTTTAAAAGACGGGAAACATGAATGGGCTGTTTTATAACCCCCTTTCAATCCTCTGATCTTCAGAGAGAAAAATGTTAAAAGGGATGATGCAGCTGTTTTATGTTGCAGTTTATAATCTAATTAAGTGCATTTTATCCAGATCATTATGGACTTCATTAGAGCTGGACTTTTTGTAAGAAAGATGATGAGTTAGATTTATGCAGAATCATTTGGGTATTTTAAATGTTGTGATCATGCCAGCAGTGCCTGATGAAAAAAAAATTCAAATCTGCCCATCTGATTTAGTTGGTCATTTAATTTTGGAAGGCTCTTGCTTCCAATTTTGCTCACTTTTTTTTTTTGTGAGCTACAGTTTCAGAATGATTAATAAGAGAAGTTTGTTGTTTGGGGAGAGCACCATTTGGGAATGATTCATAGCCTTTTCAGTAGCCTAGATAGTATTTGAACATTCGGATGCATATGGGAAATAAAACATCTAATGCAATTGGCATAATCTAGGTCAAAAAGAAATGAAATTAAATTTTTCTTGTTTTTTTTTTTTTTTGTACTGCAGAAGAAATTAATTTTATGGCCTACAGTTTAATTGCCAATTTTTTCTGGTATCAGGGATAAGCATTTAAGCTAGAAATTGATCGGAAAAGGGAAAGTGACTCGTGTTAGTCTTAGTTACATTATTTGAATGTAAATATTCAAGAGTATTTTTACTCTGTTTTAGATATGAGGACCAACTTCTGTGTTACTCCCTAGTCTATTATATTAAAAAATAAGTTAGTATTGGCCGGGTGAGGTGGCTCATGTCTATAATCCCAGCACTTTCAGAAGCCAAGGCTGGTGGATTGCTTGAGCCCAGGAGTTCGAGACCGTCCTGTGCAATGTGGTGAAACCCTGTCTCTGCAAAACATACAAAAATTAACTGGGTATAGTGATAGACACCTGTGGTCCCAGCTACTCGGGAGGTTGAGGTGATGAGCCTGGGAGGTCGAGGCTGCAGTGAACTGTGACTGCGCCATTATACTCCAGCCTGGGTGGCGGAGTGAGACCTTGTCTCAAAAAAAAAAAAAAAAGGAAAAAGAAAAAAAAGAAGTTAATATTAAGCTCTGCTTAACAAACATCTCATCTTTCCAAAGAATAGTACTTGGTGTGTCGTCATCTTCATAATTTCATATTTTCTGAATCAAGGTGTGTCTGTAGCCTTGAATTTGCCCATCCTTTTCCCTCTCGTCATATGATCCTAATAACATTCACAGCTTATCCCCACTTGGATAATGTTTTCAATCAGTTTAATATTGGTCCCAAGCAATCCTGAATTGTTACTCAGTAAGGGACAATATTAAAATGTAATTTGATAGTTACTATTTAGTTGGAACATTGGTTTTGCCTGACTCCTTTAAGCCATGAAACGGACACCTGTTTCACCACCTCCCAGCTTGTTTACATATGTGTGTGCACCTGCATAATCAGACAAACACACTCTACAACTGGTACAACACAACAGAAATCTTCCGGCAGTCTCAGTGTTCACCATTTTAGTTCTAACCTGCTTACAAAGACCCAATTGGTTATCTTCATACCCCTTAGTTTCTCATCTTCATCATGTCTGGCCTAGAAATTCCTTTTACTTTTTATGGCCTCACCATTTATGTTGGACCTGACACTTAGAACCTCTTCTTCCTTTATATACCTTCGCTTTCTTCCGCAACAGTGATTGAGATTGTTCCTCTAAGTAAACTACCTTATGTCATTCTAGGTGAAAAACCACCCAGTTTGGCTTGACTTTGAGACCCTCATCTTTTGCTCATCCTTTCATGGATGATGCCCTACTCTGTCTTGTAGCTGTGTCTTAAGAAATACGTTGTACATTGAGTCTCTCTGAATTCATAATTGGGTAAAATTATCTCTGTGAGCTATTTTTGTGTGTATTGCACTGGGCTACCTGGCTGGAATTATCTTGGGACTACTACTTCAGGGTTTTTGCATGATCCTCCTAATTAGAGAAAGAAAGAAAAATTCTAGACTGTGAATCTAATGAAAGTCTATATGGAACCTCTGATCTTTCATTTCAAAGTGAAAAGAACATTAGCTTGTAGTTTATGGCCCTAACCTCTATGCATTTTGTGAAAGGCTGTTCATTGGTTACATTAATGCATTCACTACTTGCTTTCAGACTAATACTAAATGGTACTACTTTTTGATATTATAGTCAACTTCTGTTTGCCTTTGTTCAGTATTTACTACTTCTATCGAAAAATGTGTATATTTTATCTTGGTGGAAACCACTGTTTCTTAGTGGGCTGTTTAAGTGGTAAGTAATGATTGAAACATTCAGATGGGTTATGCAGCGTGTACTCCCTTCGAGGGCTTGTGAACCACTGAGTAGGTGTGGGAGGAATCTCATAAGCTGACTGAAGTATTAGAAAATGATAATTTACAATGTGTTTTTATATTTTCCACTCATTTTACTTGAAATGCTAGTTTGTTTTTCAGTTACAGGCAGAAGCCTAGCCTAGCTGAACTGGCACAGCTCAGTTGACATGAGTTAAATACATACTATGTGTTTTGTGTTTAAAACACATAGTATGTATTTAACGACTCTGTTTTTTGTGAGGTGGCTTCAATAAATCTTCCGCTTGCAGAGTCTAAGAAGCACAGAGTTGCTTGTTGTCAGGATACTTGTGGCCTGCACCTAGAACTGGGCTTTTGAAGGATCTCAGGGTCAGGCTCATGCTCACACTTGCTCCTCCCCTCAAAATACCTCCAACCCTGTTTTCCTTGTTTCTCAGTCTCTTAGGGCATCTGTACATGATGCTGCATGCCTGCTATGGTCTCCTTTTACTAAGAACTAGCCAAATCCCCTCATCGTTTGCCACAGTCCGAACCCAATCTCGCTTCCTTAATTAATAACTATCGCCTCCCGTTTGGACAAAAACCATCCCAGGTGGGCAATGTCTTGGTTTGTTCAGGCAATAGTAAGTGAGATAAGATCTGTTATCTTGACAAAAAAGGAATCCCAAAACAGACATTACTTCGTGACTTAATTTTCTTGAAATTGATTGTAAGAACACATTTTTTTTTTTTGCTTTAAATACTTCATCTCATTTGAGCCTTGCAGTAACCTTGTGAAGTCGGTATCATTATCCCTGTTTGCTGTTGAGGAAACTGGGGTCCAGAGAACTTAAGGAGGCTGCTGAAGCTCACAAGGTTGGGAAGTGGTGAAGCCCACACTTGGAATGTGCTGTCTGGCTCCCAGCCTCTAGAGCCCTTAATACTGTATACTATATTACAGCTCATTGCAGGAAAATACGGTTTTTTTTGCATAATGTATACATTATGTTCTGTAGAATGGCTGTAATGTGATATATTCAGTCATGCCCCCTTTAATGGACCCAGTATTTTTGCTTTTTTGTCACTAAAATATGGCTGCAGTAGACATTCTAGTGTATACAGCTTTGCACAATGGCCCTTTTATTTTGATTGAAAAGACTCTTCAAAGTAGAATTTTCTTTTCTTCAAGGCCATGTGAATTTTATATTCTAGAAGGTGTTGCCAGATTTCCCCAAGAAATATTGTTTGTAATGGATTATAATTTCACCCGCAATGTATCTTATCAATGAAATGCTTGAAATGAAATGTTTTTCCAATCTACTGGGTAAATAGTGTTAACTAATGTGAGTTTGCATTTTCTTGAGGTCGAAGACCATTTTATATACTGACTGGTTATTTGCAATTCCTTTTTTGTGATTCACGTGTACTACTCATTTTTTCATTTTCATATTGAATTTTTGGTCTTTTCCTTATTGATTTATAGGTGTTCTTTGTGACATCAACACTTTGTTCAACATTTTATGGATATTTTCACTAGGATGTCACTTGTCTCTTGACTTTAGTTACTAACACATTTTACATTTTTTACACTGGAATATGACTCTGTAGGTTCTTTTAAAAAAATGCCATGTGGGTTTCCTGGCTTGGGTATCTTTGCTTGTATCAAAGCTATACATTATTTTCACATTTTTTTTCCTTCCGAGACAGGCTCTCACTCTGTTGCCAGGCTGGACTACAGTGGTAGGACCATGGATTACGGCAGCCTTGACCTCCATGGACTCAGGCAATCCTCCTATTTCAGGCTCCTGAGTAGTTAGAATTATAGGCTCAAACTGCCATTCCTGGCTAATTTTTTTGTGTTTTTTGTAGAGATGGAGTTTTGTCATGTTGCCCAGGCTGATCTTGAACTCATAGGCTCAAATGATCCACTCACCTCAGCCTCCCAAAGTGCTGGGATTACAGGCATGAGCCACCGTGCCCAGGCTGTTGAATAATTTTTAAGATTGAAACATTTAGTCTATCTAGAAATTATTTTGTGTATGGTTTGAAGTAATACAATCCAGCTTGCTTTCTTCCACAGGTGGAGATGCACTTATGCCAATGCCTTTTTATTATAGAAATGATTCTTTTCCCCACTCAATTGAGAAGTCACAATTGAATGACTTAACACTTGGTTTAAAGTTGTCATACACTTGGGTTTTTTCTGTGCTATCTGGTTAGTTGTTCAACTTTTCTGTCCCTGTTCTAGAATCATTCTCTTTTCTTTTCTTTTTCCCTATAGTGTGTAGTAAGTTTGGTATCTGGCAAGACAATTCCTCTCCCACTATTCTTTTGCAGACTTTTCTTTACTGTTCTGTATGGACGTTATTGCAAATGAACTTTAAACTTACTTTACCAAGTTCAAGAAGAAAAGATACCACTGGCTTCTAATTGGAATATGTGGAATTAAATGTATGTATTAAGTTTAGAAAGCATGGCATTTTAAGAGAGTAGCCTCCTCTTCAGGAACATATGTTTATCTTTTTGTTCATATGATATTTTATATCTTTCAGTAATATTTTCTATTTGTTATATAGAGTTTATATATATTTTGTTGTTAAATTTATCCTATGTTGCATTTGATATAAGTTGCTACTTTTAATAAAATATTTTTCATTTGATTTTATAGCTACTTATCTCTGGTACAGATAAAACTAATGATTTCTTTGTATATTTGTCTTACATCTTTGTATCTAAGTACATTCTCTTATTAGAGTTGGATTTTTTATTAAAGTTGGATTTTCAAACTGTGTAATCTTATCTGTAAGTAAAGATGACTTTCTACATATATGTATATAAAATTTCTTCTTACACCAGCCAAAATATTGAAAGCAATATATAGATATACATATTTTTATTATACTTTAAATTCTAGGGTACATGTGCACAACGTGCAAGTTTGTTCGATATGCTGCACCCACTAACTCGTCATTTACATTAGGTCAATGCTATCGTTACCCCCTCTCCCCACCCCACGACAGGCCCCCATGTGTGACATTCCCCACCCTGTGTCCAGGTGTTCTCATTGTTCAATTCCCACCTATGAGTGAGAACATGTGGTGTTTGGTTTTCTGTCCTTGCAATAGTTTGCTCAGAATGATGGTTTCCAGCTTCATCCATGTCCCTACAAAGGACATGAAGTCATCCTTTTTTATGGCTGCATAGTATTCCATGTTGTATATGTGCCACATTTTCTTAATCCAGTCTGTCATTGATGGACATTTGGGTTGATTCCAAGTCTTTGCTATTGTGAACAGTGCTGCAGTAAACATACGTGTGCCTATGTCTTTAGAGCAGCATGATTTATAATCCTTTGGGTATATACCCAGTAATGGGATGGCTGGGTCAAATGGTATTTCTAGTTCTAGATCCTTGAGGAATCGCCACACTGTTTTCCACAATGGTTGAACTAATTTGCAGTCCCACCAACAGTGTGAAAGTGTTCCTATTTCTCCACGTCCTCTCCAGCACCTGTTGTTTCCTGACTTTTTAATGATCGCCATTCTAACTGGTGTGAGATGGTATCTCATTGTGGTTTTGATTTGCATTTCTCTGATGGCAAGTGATGATGAGCATTTTTTCATGTGTCTGTTGGCTGCATAAATGTCTTCTTTTGAGAAGTGTCTGTTCATATCCTTCGCCCACTTTTTGATGGGGTTGTTTGATTTTTTCTTGTAAATTTGTTTAAGTTCCTTGTAGATTCTGGATATTAGCCCTTTGTCAGATGAATAGATTGCAAAAATTTTCTTCCATTCTTTAGGTTGCCTGTTCACTCTGATGGTAGTTTCTTTTGCTGTGCAGAAGCCTTTTAGTTTAATTATATCCCATTTGTCAACTTTGGTTTTTGTTGCCATTGCTTTTGGTATTTTAGACATGAAGTCCTTGCCCATGCCTATGTCCTGAATGGTATTGCCTAGGTTTTCTTCTAGGGTTTTTATGGTTTTAGGTCTCACATTTAAATCTTTAATCCATCTTGACTTAATTTTTGTATAAGGTGTAAGGAAGGGATCCAGTTTCAGCTTTCTACGTATGGCTAGCCAGTTTTCCCAGCACCATTTATTAAATAGGGAATCCTTTCCCCATTTCTTGTTTTTGTCAGGTTTGTCAAAGATCAGATGGTTGTAGATGTGTGGCATTATTTCTGAGGGTTCTGTTCTGTTCCGTTGGTCTATATCTCTGTTTTGGTACCAGTACCATGCTGTTTTGGTTACTGTAGCCTTGTAGTATAGTTTGAAGTCAGGTAGCATATGCCTCCAGCTTTGTTCTTTTGGCTTAGGATTGTCTTGGCAATGCGGGCTCTTTTTTGGTTCCACATGAACTTTAAAGTAGTTTTTTCCAATTCTGTGAAGAAAATCATTGGTAGCTTAATGGGGGTGGCATTGAATCTATGAATTACCTTGGGCAGTATGGCCATTTTCATGATATTGATTCTTCCTATCCATGATCTGGAATGATCTTTCATTTGTTCGTGTCCTCTTTTATTTCGTTGAGCAGTGATTTGTAGTTCTCCTTGAAGAGGTCCTTCACATCCCTTGTAAGTTTGATTCCTAGGTATTTTATTCTCTTAAAGCAATATTTTAAAAAGAGTCAATAATAGTTATCCTAGTCCAGTTTGTCATTTTAATAAAAAATGGCTTTAATACTTCACCACTTAGCATTAAGTTTGCTATTGAATTTTGCTGAATTGTTCTTATCATGTTTAAGTCATTTTTACCTTTCCTATTTAAGTATTTTTAATAGACTTATTTATTGACCTAATTTGTTGTACACCTATACATATGGGACCTCATTACCTCTCTTTTGCAGCCTTGATCAAAATAAAGAGTTCTGGTAAAACTGCTAACTGGGCTGGAAATCAGTTTGTAACTATTTTTTTCTCAGTGACCAGTGACCTCTAGGATCTCTGCCAAGCATGAGACAGAGCCTGACTGATGTATATTAGTTCTGGTTTTATGTACCTACAAAATTTCTTCCCCAAACAACCCATTTATTATACTGGCAATTTCTTATACTGGCATCATTATTAACCACTGTGCACATTTCTCTGAAGGTAAAATAGACATCATACAATATCTCCATTTTACATGCGTTCTCATGTTTACTGTATGAACAACTGTGGATCTTACCCAGAACATGTTATTTTGGTGTGTATGGACATGGACTTGTTTAAACTATTTTCTATAAATTGAACCAGGCATCACTGTAATTTGCACTGAGAACTAAATCAAGGTAATGAATTTTTTTTTTTTTTTGGGTACAAAAAACTCCTCTAAATTTAGAAAAATACACTGCATCAGTTCAGGTTAGGTCTTTATTTATAGAACTGTTGAATTAGAGGAAAACTGGAATATATAATATTTTGTGGAATGATTTCTCCCCATTTTAAAAATTGAAATCTTAGACTACATAGGCTGTGAAATAACCTCACTGAGGTGTGAGAGAAAAATAAACTGCCCCAGGAACCACGTGCGGACTCTGCGGCAGTTCCAGCGAGTCCTGAATATTCCTAAAGGCGATTGTACGCACAGGCTTCCCTTTACCTGGAGATCCCAGGAAGTGTTGGTGTGAATCATTATCCAGTCCACTGTCTGTAGCCAGGCTTTCGCCTCTGGCAGAGCTCTGCCTCCAACTCCAGTGTTTGGGAGTAGGGGGAAGGCACCCTGTGAGAGCTTTGGGAAGCTGCC
This sequence comes from Theropithecus gelada, assembly GCF_003255815.1. Taxonomy (NCBI): domain Eukaryota; kingdom Metazoa; phylum Chordata; class Mammalia; order Primates; family Cercopithecidae; genus Theropithecus; species Theropithecus gelada. Next base: position 219,873,232 of record NC_037668.1, on the reverse strand, counting down.
AGGGCACAACTACCTCCTCAGACAATTACTTTCTATTGTGCTTTACTGCACGTATTATTCATCACTGGCTAAGCATGTTCATCATAAATGCTGTTTAATCAGATTTTAAAGGTAAACTGCATTTATCAAATTATCATCTGGTATCTCGCTCGAAGTCACCACTGATTCTTCACCACGAACCTGTGCCCTGCAGGAGACCACGTGTGTTTGTTTTTGTCCCATGATCTGTCCAAAGGCTGAGAGCCACACTCATATTCCACGGGATTATTTCCTGTGTTCCCAGCTTTTCCTCATCTTAAAATAGTCGTCTTGTTTTGGTAGTGTTGGTTCTATCTCAAGATCTATTTTAAATATGGGCAGCGCTTAATTTTGCTTTTTTGGATCTTTCTGAACGTCTGTAGTGGGTGTTCGAGCATTTTGTGTTCAGAATATATGAGCGTTTGAATTGATTTGCTTCTAGTGCTTTACATAGTAGTATGTGCTCAATAAATATTAGTTTGAATAAAAGCAATGCATGATGAGACTTTGGTAGATTATGTGATTTTTTTGTGAATATCACAAATTCTTAAACTTCTTCCTTTGTCTTTTTTTTTTTACATGAAAGGTAGTAGATGAAGCAGAGTTAATCCAGGGAATAATTGACGATATGTGTGTGTGTACACGTGCATACTTATGTGCAGGTGTTGGCATGTGTTTATTTATGTGTAGATGGAGGTGGGGATAAAGAAGTAGTGACAATGGCTGAAGAAAAGAGACAGAAACATTTCCCAGTGTGTTCTGGAGATTGTGTTAGGCCACTCGGACCATTCACATTTTCGTTTATGCCTAACTGTATATTAAGTATTTACTAAGAGTAGGCACTATTCAGAGTCCCTGGAAATAGCCTCCATGAAATTAGTAAAAAATTGATCTCCAGTAAAAAACATAGCAGAGAATGTGCGGTCAAAGCTTTGTTGAAGGTAAATACAGGGTTCCTGGGGTTGGGGGAAGACAAAACAGGGCAGCCATACTAGAATGGGTTCAGGAAGCCTTTGAAGTGTGTGTTGGGTTTAGTCTTGAAGATCAAGAAGGAGGTAACTTACCAAAAAGGGTGCAAAGTGGTTCTATACAAAGAAAACCATATAAGAGAATGATTGATGAATGCAGCTCTGATTTCTTGTGGGGTGATCGGGGAGAAATATTCCGAACTTAAGACATCATACGAGGTTCCTGTGTTAGAATCGGTTCACGAATAATGTGAAGTCCTTACATGGAGGTAGATAATTGAACAGTATTCGCGAAGAGCAGACACTGCCACGGACTGCTTCGTGGCGTGGAGTGTGAACCTGTTGAAGGTACCGAGCTCCTCATTGCTTAATCTGCAGTTAGGAATTTTTACAAATCCCGAGTATGTGGCTTTTGACTTACAGTTCTATTCTGATACGTTCCCGTGGATTTTCCTCCACAGGTTTTTTCTTGTCATTATTAATTTGTTTCCAATCTAAGTTTTTCTCCATTCTTAAAATATTTAGTATATATCTGTGAATCCAGAGAAACATCTTAGAAGTGTTGTTACCGCTGGGGAGTGTTACACATTCAAATGATGAACTATTTAAAGATAGAATTTAGAGGGAAATATTAGCTTTTCTTTGTAGCTATGCATTCCGGAACACGCAGATAACTTGAAGCTTTCTGCAGTTAGAGGATTTGGGGCATTCAAATCAAGTGGACTTGGGGTCCCATCCTCAACATGTGACTTAGCAGTCATAAGACCTTGAAGAAATTGCTGAATCTTTTTGAATCTGTCATTTTCTCAACTATGAAATGAACGCAATAAAACCAATTTGGTGGTGGAGACTGTTAGAAAAAGTGTTTCAGAGTACCTCATGAGGGCCCAGGAAATATGCAAGTAGCAATTTTTATTGGTAGTTTCATCTAGGAATACAAATTATGATTAAAGATCATGTTGGACGTAAACCGTAACTTATGCTAGGACAATGGTACTAATCCATGCTGTACTTGAAATCAACTTGGGCTCAGCCGCTCTTCTTCTCATGTCCCTTTCCATCTAGTGGCAAGATGTTGAGAACTGTTGGGCCTGGTCTGTGTCTTTGAAATACAATTAAGGTAATTGGCAAAGAGAGGACTGAACCTGTGACCTTGCCTCCATTACAGCATGACCTAATCAATCGAGAAAACTGCTCTCCACAGCTTTTCTCTGGATGGTTCTCCCCTCCTTACTACCATGTAACTCATGTTTGTCATCTTGTGGCTCAACTAAACTGTTGTCCATTCCTCCTCCTCTTTTAATCTCACATGCTATAAGTCTTACACATTGGCGCTTAGTAGAATTTATTGAATCAATTCGTGTAAATGGAGACATGAAATCTCAGTCTGTAGTATCAGTTTGAGGGATACAGCACATTTCAAAGGCTGCTACAGATCATTCATAGATGTTAGACTTATTACCGAGCTGTGTCTTTCTTATTCCCCAAAGCCTTTGCCACTTTGGTTTTATATGTTGGTTTCGGAAAATACACATTTTCTAATATGCATGTTGTAGACAGTATAGTGAAGTGTGGTGGGTGTATATCTGCATATACCTATGTTTACATCTGGATGAACATAGAAATAAAATACACGTCTCAATATGCACATATATGGGGATGAGAGCATATACAGATGAATAACTTTGTTGTGGTCAGGACAGATCAACCAACTACAATTGCCAGGATAATTTTTATAATTCAACAAGAGAGATTTTAAATTGTTATTACACATAGCTGTTTGTATTTTTTAGGACACAAATCCATGCTGAAACCTCAAAATTGCCCCAGTCTGTGTTTTGTTGCTTCACTTATAAATGTGTCTGCTTCTCTGTGGTAGGAGAAAGCAAGGAAAGGCAATTGTGACTTTAAAATATTAAACTCTGGTAGAGACTGGAAGGGCCAGTTCTTGTTTATTGTTTGTTCTTTTTCGCATCCTTTCCCCAGTGGTTTTTTCCTAAAAGTCTTGCCTAGTTTATGCAAATAACGTGTATTTTAATTGGCAACATTTTACTTTCCCTGTTTCTACTGAAAAATTTCCATAAAGATATTTCTTTTTAATTTATAGAATGTAAAACCTAAATTCATTACAAACGAAGGCTAAGAGCCTTTAGACCCTGGAGCACACCCATGTAGGAACAGAAGTACGGATATGAAGTGGAAACCCTGAGAGATGCCCCAGTGATCAGAACCCTAACAGATGCCACCGTGTCACCAATATAGGAGAGATGTTGGAGCTAGGCAAAGCCTGATAGAATGGACGATTTGCTGAATTTTTATACGGCGATCACCTAGAAAACACTTTTCTAATTTTCTTTGACTAGTATTCGTATTTGTGTAGAGAAGTGTTTTTTAACGTCTAGAATACAGTGGCCTGAGAGGTACCCGAGGCACCTCGTGAATCGGTACTTCCTGGCTTCTACCAGGATGCTCGCTCCATTTTGTGTCTCAGCCTTCCGTCGAAACTTTTCATTTGTTTATTTGCTTTTTAAGAAAGAGTGTTTGATAATTCTGTCTTAGAAGGGTGAGTAGTTGTCTCATTACGAAGACTCTTGGTGGTAGCATGGGCTGACTAGCTTAAGGTACAGTCTTTCTTCTTTGACTTTCTTGTGGTTTTACTAACTCTTTGATTTCCATCTGACATAAAAACTAGAAGCCATAAATTACAGATAAATTCCACCATGTGAAATAAAAGATCTTTAAGACTCTGCATAGCAAAGCCACTATGAGACAAGTAAAAAACTAAGCTGAGAGAAAAATAGTTGCAGCTTATATCTCAGAGAAAAGATAATTTCCCTAATGCTGGGGTTGGAAACTACAGCCCAAGGCCCATATCTGGCCTGCTGCCTGTTTTTATGAATCGAGTTTTATTAGAACACAGCCACACTCATGTTTGCATATTGTTTGTGGCTGCTTTCACCCTGTGGTGGCAGAATTGAGTAGCTGCAACAGGGACCTTATGGTCCACAAAACCAACAATATTTATTATTTGGCACTTCACAGAAAAGTTTGCCAACTCTTGCTCTGGTGAATAATGAGTTGCTACAACGACAAATCAATATGAAAAGACCAACAAACCGGTAGAAAAATGGCAGGAGGTATGCTTGTTAGTATCTCAGGAAAACAAAGCAATAACAAACAGATTTCTCCACAAATGGGGCAACTTACAGAGGTGAGGGCAGGATTCTGGGGACAAGCAAGGAATGGTGTGATACTCAGAGACCAGCAGATGCAGAAAGCTATGACTATCCCTGGGACTGAAGGCAGGCACAAAGAGAGAGAACGGCCTTGCTGGAGCGGGACAGACGGGTCATCCGAAGAAGGCTGTTGTCATGGAGGATGTGGCCGCTGTGAGAAATACGTCCTCGAAGCAGGATGGACATGGGAAAGATCTCTCTCCTTCCACTTGCTAACCTCCTGCTAGTGCCTCCCAGAAGTTATCAGAGGAGGAAGTCCAGGTGATGCTGTCCTCAGGGGTCAGCTTCCTAGGACACAGATGAAACGCTCCTCAACTCATTCATAATCAGAGCAGCGCAAATGAATATGATACTGAAATGTCACTTTTAACCTATCAGATTGGCAAACAGCAGAATGTTAACACCTTGTATTGGCAAGGGTATAGGGAAACAGGTACTATAAAGATACAGATAATGTATATATGAAGGTAATATCTTTCAAAATTATAAATGCATATATCTCTGACTCAGCAATTACATTTATAGGAATTTTTCCCACAGATACTTTAGCTAATACATGAAATGACCTATGTGTAAGGTTATTTATTGCAACCTTATTTGTAATAGGAATAGAATGGAGAGAACCTAAATGTCCATCTATAGGGAACTGGTTATATAAATTATGCTCCATCCATTCAAGGGAATACTCTGAAGCCATAAAAAAGGATGAGGAAGCTCTTTGTGTCCCCTCAGGAAATCAGCACTAAGTTACGCCATTAAGAGTACAGAGAATTTGTCTCCATTTTGACTTTTATAACTAAATGATGATAAAGAAAAAAAGAGTACAGAGAAAATAAAATAGGATGTATAGTATATGGTTATTTGTGTAAAAATGAAGAAAAGGAAGACAGAAAACATTTTCTTGTATATGTGTAAAATAAAATCCCAAGAAATGATGAGATCAGATGCCTCTGGAGAAGGAGACTGCCGGGGTGGATGGAGGCATAGTCATCCTGTTGTGTCTTTTGAATACTGATTAAAATAAGTTTAAAATCATCTTATGGGCCAGGTAAACAGCTTTCATCTGAAAATTTGAGAAACAGCTCAAAATTCTAGTCCCTGCCTGTGGCTTTCAATAACTATCGAATAAGATCTGAAAAGCTGATCGGCAAATCCAATGTGAAGTGGTAACTCGAATGGCTTCCATAAGGAAGCCCTGTCTCCTCTTCAACCCAGTTTTAACCTTGGCCTGTTGGTATAAGTCCCAGGTACTGTTTCTTAAATTTTTTTCTTCAACATACTTAAAATCAATGACACTGTATATTTTTTAAATGCTCTGTCATTTGCACTTTCAACTAATTCTGGCTGCTCCCATCTGTTGGTTCGATTTATTGAAAGTTTTGTAGGTGTGTCATCCCTCCTTTTCACTTAAGACAGGTACATGCTTTAGTTGTTTAGAGCTGCATCTTTTGAATATTTATTTTGATGTGCAGAAAATTGTGGATTGTCAGCAAGTAAACATTTGGACAATCAGAGGATCAAAATATAAGACAAATCTGGATTTCTAAGTCTGTCTCTTTTATTATTATTATTTTTTTTCCGGGCAAGATTTGCCTGAAGTGGAAAGAATTGAATATGGATGAGCGCATGTTGCAGACTGATTTTCAGCCATAATTGCTTTGCAGCATGAAAATAGGCAAAGAAAAGAGATTGGGAATATAGGCAATCAGAGATGAGGTTCTTACACCTGCCAGATACCATGTGTAGCGCGCAGGTATCCACAGAGAAATTGAAATTCTGCTATCCTGTGACAAGACATTCCAATTAATGCCATTCGGATACATCTGTCTGCCGGTAGCTCACCTCGTGAAATGACAGTCCCGTCCTGCTGTGGGAGTCCGTCAAAAGGCTCATTTCGTGAGTGGCACAGCAGTCATCCTGGGAAATGTGCTGCAGGGCTGTGACCCTCCTTCCTTTCCATTTACTTCAACGCAGAAACAGCGGCTTACAGGGAACACTCCTAGCTGGGAGGCTTGTAACAAGATGGCATTTAGATCACAAACGCCATTCTGAAAGCATATGTTCTTCATACACGTGGCTGTGGGATGGGGGTTGACATAGCAAATTGCCAGGTTCTGATTGCTGAAACAAAGAAATGTTTACTATATTCATTGTGGCATGAAAAAGAGTTGGACAGTGTGTGGATCCTTTCAGGCCTTAACTTAGAATTGAGTTTAAACAGGGCCTCCTGGGTGATTATGTCTCCTGAGGGTGGGAGGCTGGGGGGACGTTTGTTCTGCCACAGACTTTTTTCCTAATTTTATTTTTGAGGCCAGAGCACTATGATGCTTCATACCATGTGCATATATTGGGGGAGGGAAGTATCCGTGTGTCTGTATTTTCTCTTCCCTCACTTATAAAGTAACCAGGAGCTTGATACAAGCAAATCTGTGCGGCAGGGATCTCTGGCAGCAGGGGATGCTTGGGAAAGGTGGGATTACATTGCAACCCTGGCGAAGTACTAAGGTTTGCCGTAACCTTTCAGAAGGCCAAGGTCATGCATTTGCCAACAGTTCTTCACACAGTCTGATGGTACTGTGTGGAGCCAGCAGCCCCCAATTCCCTCATTTGCCCCCAGCCTTGCCCACCTCCCTCTTCTGCACTCATCTGCCCCCAGCCTTGCCCACCTCCCTCTTCTGCACTCATTTGCCCCCAGCCTTGCCCACCTCCCTCCTCTGCAGATTTTTTGCACTGATGGTCTGTTCTCCACTTGTTCTCTGAGCCTTCATATATGAGACTTTTCCTGTCTTAACTAGGTGTGAACTCTTGAGCACGTGAAACCAAGCTTTATTCTTTTCATGTCTTCCTTCATTGTCTGTAAAAGAGCATATGCCAATTAATTTTTGGCCTTGATTCATCTCTTCTGACTGTGACTCTTAACCAGCTGAATCATAATCTCCTACTACCTGCTCCACTACTCAGATTTTTTGGTGGAAGAAATTAGTTGGTATCTGAGTTGTACAGTTTTGCTGTAGGAATGTGGATGTTATTTAGTGTGAAAAATACTTCTCCAAAGTTCAGATTCATGGGGGAAAAACGGCCAAATGTACTAAAAAGTGTGTGTATTACGATCAGACCCTTTCCATGGAGCTACGTTTTCATTTGATCCACGAATAAAAATCTACTAGGACACGTTCTGTCTATGTACAACTTCTTAGAGGAAAGAAATGAACATCTACTGAGCTTCTGTTATTGCCAAGAACTGTCTGTGCTAGGCAATTTTTCATATATGTAATAATTTTTAAATTATTGCTCAATTCCATATATTTAATCTTTGCAGTGATATTCTGAAATATGATTATTTTAATTTCTTTGAAGTAAACCTTTTATTTTTGAGATAATTATAGATTCATATGCAGTTGTAAGATAGAATACAGAGAGAACTTTGCAACCTTTATCTAGTTTCCTCAGATAGCAACATCTTGCAAAACTGTAAAATTATCACAACCAGAACATTGACATTTAAAAAAATTTTTAATTTATTTTTTAATTAATTAATTAATTATTTTTTTTTTGAGGCAGAGTCTTGCTCTGTCACCCAGACTGGAGGGCAGTAGTGTGATCTTGGCTCACTGCAAGCTCCGCCTCCCGGGTTCAAGCGATTCTCCTGCCTCAGCCTCATGAGTAGCTGGGATTACAGGCGCCCGCCACCACGCCTGGCTAATTTTTGTATTTTTAATAGAGATGGGGTTTTACCATGGTTGGCCAGGCTGGTCTTGAACTCCTGACCTCAAGTGATCTGCCTGCCTCAGCCTCCCAAAGTGCTGGGATTACAGGTGTGAGCCCCTGTGCCTGGCCAGAACATTGACATTTTGACATTTGATATGGTCAAGAAACGGGGCATTTCCATCATCACAAGGATTCCTCCTGTTGCCCTTTTGTAGATACATTCCCTTTCCTCACATCCAGATACATTCCCTTTCCTCACATCCAGATACACTCACTTTCCTTCCATCCAGATACATTCACTTTCCTTCCATCCAGATACACTCCCTTTCCTTCCATCCTAACTGCTCTTTAACCTGTAGAGCCACTGAACTCTACTCCCTTTCTCTAATGTTGCCATTTCAAGAAAGTTATATACATAGAAAATGCAGTATTTTCTGGAGTTTTGTTTCATTTAGAGATTTATCCAGGTCATTGCCCTTATCCGTAGTTAGTTTTTTTTTTTGTTTGTTTGTTTGTTTGTTTGTTTGAGATGGAGTCTCGCTCTGTCCCCAGGCTGCAGTGCAGTGGTGCCATCTCGGCTCACTGCAACCTCCGCCTCCCGGGTTCACGCCATTCTCCTGCCTCAGCCTCCCCAGTAGCTGGGACTACAGACCCCGCCACGCCCAGCTAATTTTTGTATTTTTAGTAGAGACGGGGTTTCACCGTGTTAGCCAGGATGGTCTCGATCTTGTGATCCGCCCGTCTTGGCCTCCCGGAGTGCTGGGATTACAGGCGTGAGCCACTGCGCCCAGCCCCATCCCTAGTTAGTTTTTTAATTGCCAAGTAGTATTCCATGGTGTGGCTGGACCAGAGTTTAACCTTTCACCCTCTGAAGGACATCTGTGCTGCTTCTAGTTTTTTGTTATTATAAATAAAGTTGCTGTAAACATCCATGCACAGGTTTTATGGGAACATACATTTTTCATGTCTTTGGGATAAATGCTCAGGAAGGCAAATTACTCGACTGTATGGTAGTTGCGTATTTAGCATGTTTAGCCTGCAACTTGCAGCGATCCCTAATGCATACATGCTTATCATTCTTCTTTCTTATTATATACATTTGAGGAAATTAAAGCCCAGAGTAGTTCACATGCCCAAAATTACATAACTAGTTAAGTAGTGGAGCTAGCACTTGAACCCATGTCTGCCTGAACTCTCCAAATCGACATCTTTTCCCATCAGGACTCTGCCAAAGTATATAACCTTTTACGTGTTAACACTGTTTGGAATGGAACCTGAAGGTTCTGTTTTCACCTGACCTTGAATCACTAAAACTGAGAAGATGATTTCATAGTAACAATATTGTATATGATTTTTTTTCCTCAAAAGAGCAGAAAGAAAATATGAGTACAGGAGACACCGGAGTTCATGGTGGATATGATCAAATTAGGATTCCTTGCATTTGAATGCAAAGGCATTGAGCTTTATGATCCCATCTTTGATGGGAGGTTGTCACGCAGTGACTCAAGGGCAGATCCAGGACTCCGATTTGAGCTGTCCATCCCGTTCTGTCTGGTTGCCATCTGTCTCTCCTTCAGTGCTAGGGCCGGCAGCTCATGGCTGGCGATCCTCAGAAATGCAGATACTATCAATTATTGGTGTGTTAGTGGCAAATATGTGGATGGAGGCGGGGGAGAGTGAGGGATTCCCAGGTGTTGGATGATCTGATCATGACAGGTACTGAAACTCTGAGGCCATTTACGGTTATTAGATGCACTGTGGGGAATTGCAGCCCCTTCTGTAACCTGCAGGGTTATTTCTGGGTGACATTTTGACAGGAAGATGTCCTGTGGGAAAAGAGTGCTAACTCAGTTTGCCTGACCAACAGTTAATTATTAACACTTCATGCCTGAAAGTGGAGTGATTTTACTTGTCTGTCTTTTATGGAGTTATTGGTATTTTGTGTATCCTTTTTTTTTTCTAATAAAAAGGAGAAGGTTTTATTAAGCAGTTCGAGAAAATTACAACCACAAAATTGCACATTGCTGCAAGGGTGTAAGGGTCTTTTCAGCGTAACTTTAGAGTCTGTGTAATTTCTGCTGCTACAGGAAATATCCCTTCTGTTTCAGAGATTTTAAACAAAGGCACGGTGGTTATCACTCTGCTTTCTACAGCCTAAATATTGTTTCTGAATTAAAATGGCTGATTTCAATTTAGTCTCTGTAACTACAATAAAGCTAGAATGAAACCAACCTAATTTTATCTTCATAGCAGTAAAACCCTTTGAAGTCAGCTTCTTCTGTAACTTCTTTTTTTTTTTTTTGAAATGGAGTCTTGCTCTGTTGCCCAGGCTGGAGTGCAGTGGTGCCATCTCTGCTCACTGCATCCTCCACCTCCCTGGTTCAAGTGATTCTCCTGCCTCCACCTCCCAAGTAGCTGGGACTACAGGGGCCCGCCACCATGCCCGGCTAATTTTTGTATTTTTAGTAGAGACGGGGTTTCACTGTGTTAGCCAGGATGGTCTCCTCTCCTGACCTCATGATCCACCTGCCTCGGCCTCCCAAAGTGCTGGGATTACAGGCATGAGCCACCGTGCCCGGCCCCATAACTTCTTTTTAATCTGAAATAATTTTTAATTCCGGGGATCAATGTTACTTCTATTGTAATAATGGAATTTGCCAGTTAATACTTCATTTGGTTTCTGATCTTGATATTTAATATATATTTAATACGTAAATAAGATTCCAGAAGTTGGTCTGGTTAAGCCCATAATCCCTCTTTGCTTGACAGCTAGTTTGCTACCAAGATCATTTAGTATTATGTATTATAATGATTATCGTATCAAAGGTCCTTTCTTTATGTGATTTCCTATGAAAACCCTATATAGTGGTGTCATAAGACATTGCTAGAAACATACACATAAAAGGTCTAGTCTATAGCCCTCACTTTATGTATAAGCAACTTCCTTGCCTGCCAGGTGATTCCATATTAAGTTTGTCTGGGAAAAAGAAGCTTGTAGTATATCGGTGATTTTTCAAACAATGTTTTGGGGAAGGAGCCCTGTCCTCTGCCTACAAGCACAGGCATGCTCGTGCACCCTCACTAAACGCGTCCATATGCCTGGCCTTGATTTTATGAGATCACTATTATTGGGGGATTCTATTTTGGAATTTATGTAACATTGTTTGATGTAAGCGTTCCACTGCAAAAAAAGTTTGAAAACTGTAGTCAAGAGGCATAATAAGGCTTTTTAGGGCTCTGACATCAATGATACATGGTAAATTCCATAGTTTGTGTGCAGGTGTGTATTTATGATCTTCTGTGTGACAGGTGTGGCAATGGTGCAACTCCTCTTTTCCTTTTTAGTTGACACCTAATAATTGTACACATTTATGGGAAGCAGAGTGATATTTTCATATGTGTATATAATGTGTAATGATCAAATCAGAGTGATTGCTATATCCATCACCTCAAATATTTATCATTTATTTGTGTTGTGAACATGAAAAAATACTCTCCTCTAACTTTTTGGAAAATGTAATACAGTTGAGCATATTCACCATACGATGCCGCAGAACAGGCAGACTCAGTCCTCTCTATGTAACTGCAATTTTGTATCCATCAAACAACCTCCCTCCCATTCTTCCACTTCCCAGCCTCCAATACCCACAAGCTCTACTCTGATGAGCACGCAGAACATCTTTTTTGCTCCCACATAAGAGCCAGAACATGTGATATTTGTTTTTCTGTGCTTGACATACTTCATTTAACATAATATCCTTCAGGCTCATTCCTGTTGCTGCAAATGACAGGATCCATTCTTTTCTGTGGCTGAGTAGTATTCCATCCTGTCTGTATACTGTATTTGCTCTATCCATTAATATTTCATGCCTGGAAGTAGGGTGGTGTTGCTTGTATGTGTTTCATGGAGTTAAATATCCACTGATGGATATTTAGGTTAATATCCACTGATGGATATTTAGGTTGATTCTGTATCGTAGCTATTGTGAATAGTGCTGCAATACACATTGGGGTGTACGTATCCCTTTGATTTCCTTTCTTTTGGGGGGAAAAAAAACCCCAGTGCTGGGATTGCTGGATCCTATGGTAGTTCTGTTTTAGTTTTTTTGTGGAAATGCAATACTGTTTTCTATAGTGGCTGTACCTGTTTGCATTCCCACCAACAGTGTTCCCACCTTTTCTCTGCATTTTCACCAGCATCCGAACTGGGTGAGATGATATTTCATTATGAGTTTGATTCGTATTTCCCTGGTGATTAGTGATGTTCAACATTTTTTCATATTTTTAAATTATACTTTAAGTTCTAGGGTACATGTGCACAACGTGCAGGTTTGTTACATATGTATACATGTGCCATGTTGGTGTGCTGCACCCATTAACTCGTCATTTACATTAGTGTATCCCCTAATACTATCCCTCCCCCTCCCTCCACCCCACAACAGGCGTGTGATGTTCCCCTTCCTGTGTCCAAGTGATCTCATTGTTCAATTTCCAGCTATGAGTGAGAACATGCGGTGTTTGGTTTTCTGTTCTTGCAATAGTTTGCTGAGAATGATGGTTTCCAGCTGCATCCATGTCCCTACAAAGGACATGAATTCATCCTTTTTTATGGCTGCATAGTATTCCATGGTATATATGTGCCACATTTTCTTAATCCAGTCTGTCATTGATGGATGTTTGGGTTGGTTCCAAGTCTTTGCTATTGTGAATAGTGCCGCAATAAACATATATGTGCATGTGTCTTCATAGCAGCATGATTTATAATCCTTTGTATAATTACCCAGTAATGGGATGGCTGGGTCAAATGGTATTTCTAGTTCTAGATCCTTGAGGAATCGCCACACTGTCTTCCACAATGGTTGAACTAGTTTACAGTCCTACCAACAGTGTAAAAGTGTTCCTATTTCTCCACATCCTCTCCAGCACCTGTGGTTTCCTGACTTTTTAATGATCGCCATTCTAACTGGTTTGAGATGGTATCTCATTGTGGTTTTGATTTGCATTTCTCTGATGGCCGGTGATGATGAGCATTTTTTCACGTGTCTGTTGGCTGCATAAATGTCTTCTTTTGAGAAGTGTCTGTTCATATCTTTTGCCCACTTTTTGATGGGGTTGTTTTTTCTTGTAAATCTGTTTGAGTTCTTCGTAGATTCTGGATATTAGCTCTTTGTCAGATGAGTAGATTGCAAAAATTTTCTGCAATCTGTAGGTTCCGTTCTGTAGGTTGCCTGTTCACTTTGATGGTAGTTTCTTTTGCTGTGTAGAAGCTCTTTAGTTCAATTAGATACATTTGTCAACTTTGGTTTTTGTTGCCATTGCTTTTGGTGTTTTAGACATGAAGTCCTTGCCCATGCCTATGTCCTGAATGGTATTGCCTAGGTTTTCTTCTAGGGTTTTTATGGTTTTAGGTCTCACATTTAAGTCTTTAATCCATCTTGAATTAATTTTTGTATAAGGCGTAAGTAAGGGATCCAGTTTCAGCTTTCTACATATGGCTAGCCAGTTTTCCCAGCATCATTTATTAAATAGGGAATCCTTTCCCCATTTCTTGTTTTTGTCAAAGATCAGATGGTTGTAGATTTGTGGTATTGTTTCTGAGGGTTCTGTTCTGTTCCATTGGTCTATCTCTCTGTTTTGGTACCAGTACCATGCTGTTTTGGTTACTGTAGCCTTGTAGTATAGTTTGAAGTCAGGTAGCGTGATACCTCCAGCTTTGTTCTTTTGGCTTAGGATTGTCTTGGCAACGTGGGCTCTTTTTTGCTTCCATATGAACTTTAAAGTAGTTTCTTCCAATTCTATGAAGAAAGTCATTGGTAGCTTGATGGGGATGACATTGAATCTATAAATTACCTTGTGCAGTATGGCCATTTTTACGATATTGATTCTTCCTATCCATGAGCATGGAATGTTCCTCCATTTGTTTGTATCCTCTTTTATTTCGTTGAGCAGTGGTTTGTAGTTCTCCTTGAAGAGGTCCTTCACATCCCTTGTAAGTTGGATTCCTAGGTATTTTACTCTCTTTGAAGCAATTGTGAATGGGAGTTCACTCATGATTTGGCTCTCTGTTTGTCTGTTATTGGTGTATAAGAATGCTTGTGTTTTTTGCACATTGATTTTGTATCCTGAGACTTTGCTGAAGTTGCTTATCAGCTTAAGGAGATTTTGGGCTGAGACGATGGGGTTTTCTAAATATACGATCATGTCATCTGCAAATAGGGACACTTTGACTTCCTCTTTTCCTAATTCAATACCCTTTATTTCTTTCTCCTGCCTGATTGCCCTGGCCAGAACTTCCCACACTGTGTTGAATAGGAGTGGTAAGAGAGGGCATCCCTGTCTTGTGCCGGTTTTCAAAGGGAATGCTTCTAGTTTTTGTTCATTCAGTATGATATTGGCTGTGGGTTTGTCATAAATAGCTCTTGCTATTTTGAGATACGTTCCATCAATACTGAATTTATTGAGAGTTTTTAGCATGAAGCGCTGTTGAATTTTATTGAAGGACATTTCTGCATCTATTGAGATAATCATGTGGCTTTTGTCTTTGGTTCTGTTTATATGCTGGATTACATTCTGTTTATTGATTTGTGTATGTTGAACCAGCCTTGCATCCCAGGGATGAAGCCCACTTGATCATGGTGGATAAGCTTTTTGATGTGCTGCTAGATTTGGGTTGCCAGTATTTTATTGAGGATTTTTGCATTGATGTTCATCAGGGATATTGGTCTAAAATTCTCGTTTTTTATTGTGTCTCTGCCAGGCTTTGGTATCAGGATGATGTTGGCCTCCTAAAATAAGTTAGGGGGCATTCCCTCTTTTTCTATTGATGTGAATAGTTTCAGAAGGAATGATACCAGCTCCTCCTTGTACCTCTGGTAGAATTCGGCTGTGAATCTGTCTGGTCCTGCACTTTTTTTGGTTGGTAGGCTATTAATTATTGCCTCAATTTAGAGCCTGTTATTGGTCTGTTCAGGGATTCAACTTCTTCCTGGTTTAGTCTTGGGAGGATGTATGTGTCCAGGAATTTACGTGTTTATAGTATTCTCTGATGGTAGTTTGGTAGTTTGTATTTCTGTGGAGTCGGTGGTGATATCCCCTTTATCATTTTTTATTGCGTCTATTTGATTCTTCTCTCTTTTCTTCTTTATTAGTCTTGCTAGTGGTCTATCAATTTTGTTTATCTTTTCAAAACACCAGCTCCTGGATTCATTGATTTTTTGAAGGGTTTTTGTATCTCTATCTCCTTCAGTTCTGCTCTGATCTTAGTTATTTCTTGCCTTCTGCTAGCTTTTGAATGTGTTTGCTCTTGCTTCTCTAGTTCTTTTCATTGTGATGTTAGGGTGTCAATTTTAGATCTTTCCTGCTTTCTCTTGTGGGCATTTAATGCTATACATTTCCCTCTACTCACTGCTTTAAATGTGTCCCAGAGATTCTGGTATGTTGTGTCTTTGTTCTCATTGGTTTCAAAGAACATCTTTATTTCTGCCTTCATTTCATTATGTACCCAGTAGTCATTCAGGAGCAGGTTGTTCAGTTTCCATGTAATGGGGCGGTTTTGATCGAGTTTCTTAATCCTGAGTTCTACTTTGATTGCACTGTGGTCTGAGAGACAGTTTGTTATAATTTCTGTTCTTTTACATTTGCTGAGGAGTGCTTTACTTCCAACTATGTGGTCAATTTTGGAATAAGTGTGATGTGGTGCTGAGAAGAATGTATATTCTGTTGATTTGGGGTGGAGATTTCTGTAGATGTCTATTAGGTCTGCTTGGTGCAGAGCTGAGTTCAATTCCTAGATATCCTTCTTAACTTTCTGTCTCGTTGATCTGTCTAATGTTGACAGTGGGGTGTTAAATTCTCCCATTATTGTTGTGTGGGAGTCTAAGTCTCTTTGTAGATCTCTAAGAACCTTGCTTTATGAATCTGGGTGCTCCTGTATTGGGCTCCTGTATTGGGTGCATATATATTTAGTATAGTTAGCTCTTCTTGTTGAATTGATCCCTTTACCATTATGTAATGGCCTTCTTTGTCTCTTTTGATGTTTGTTGGTTTAAAGTCTGTTTTATCAGAGACTAGGATTGCAACCCCTGCCTTTTTTTGTTTTCCATTTGCTTGGTAGATCTTTCTCTATCCCTCTATTTTGAGCCTATGTGTGTCTCTGCACGTGAGATGGGTCTCCTGAATACAGCAGACTGATGGGTCTTGACTCTTTATCCAATTTGCTAGTCTGTGTCTTTCAATTGGAGCATTTAGCCATTGACATTTAAGGTTAATATTGTTATGTGTGAATTTGATCCTGTCATTATGATGTAAGCTGGTAATTTTGCTCATTAGTTGATGCGGTTTCTTCCTAGCATCGATGGTCTTTACATTTTGGCATGTTTTTGCAGTGGCTGGTACAGGTTGTTCCTTTCCATGTTTAGTGCTTCCTTTAGGAGCTCTCGTAGGGCAGGCCTGGCGGTAACAAAATCTGTCAGCATTTGCTTGTCTGTAAAGGATTTTATTTCTCCTTCACTTGTGAAACTTAGTTTGGCTGGATATGAAATTCTGGATTGAAAATTCTTTCCTTTAAGAATGTTGAATATTGGCCCCACGGCCGGGCGCGGTGGCTCAAGCCTGTAATCCCAGCACTTTGGGAGGCCGAGATGGGCGGATCACGAGGTCAGGAGATCGAGACCATCCTGGCTAACACGGTGAAACCCCGTCTCTACTAAAAAATAAAAAATAAAAAAAAAATAAAAAAAAAAAAGAATATTGGCCCCCACTCTCTTCTGGCTTGTAGAGTTTCTGCCGGGAGATCTGCTGTTAGTCTCATGGGCTTCCCTTTGTGGGTAGCTCGACCTTTCTC
Source organism: Theropithecus gelada (assembly GCF_003255815.1). NCBI lineage: Eukaryota > Metazoa > Chordata > Mammalia > Primates > Cercopithecidae > Theropithecus > Theropithecus gelada. The sequence continues at coordinate 219,856,460 of NC_037668.1, read as the reverse complement.
TCTGGCTGCCCTTAACATTTCGTTCTTCATTTCAGCTTTAGTGATTCTGACAATTATGTGTCTTGGAGTTGCTCTTCTTGAGGAGTATCTTTGTGGCATTCTCTGTATTTCCTGAATTAGGATGTTGGCCTGCCTTACTAGGTTGGGGAAATTCTCCTGGATAATATCCTGCAGAGTGTTTTCCAGCTTGGTTCCATTCTCCCCATCACTTTCAGGCACACTAATCAGATGTAGATTTGGTCTTTTCACATAGTCCCATATTTGTTGGAGACTTTGTTCGTTTCTTTTTCTCTTCTTTCTCTAAACTTCTCTTCTCACTTCATTTCATTCATTTGATCTTCAATCACTGATACCCTTTCTTCCAGTTGATCAAATTGGTTACCGAAGCTTGTGCATTTGTCACGTAGTTCTCGTGCCATGTTTTTCAGTTCTATCAGGTCATTTAAGGACTTCTCTACACTGATTATTCTGGTTAGCCATTTGTCTACTCTGTTTTCAAGGTTTTTAGCTTCTTTGTGATGGGTTCGAACTTCCTCCTTTAGTTCGGAGAAGTCTGATCATCTGAAACCTTCTTCTCTCAATTCATCAAAGTCATTCTCCATCCAGCTTTGTTCCGTTGCTGGCAAGGAGCTGTGTTCCTTTGGAGGGGGAGAGGTGGTCTGATTTTAGAATTTTCAGCTTTTCTGCTCTGTTTTTTCCCCATCTTTGTGGTTTTATCTACCTTTGGTCTTTGATGATGGTGATGTACAGATGGGGTTTTGGTGTGGATGTCCTTTCTGTTTGTTAGTTTTCCTTCTAACAGTCAGGACCCTCAGCGGAAGGTCTGTTGGAGTTTGTGCTGGAGATCCACTCCAGACGCTATTTGCCTGGGTATCAGCAGCGGAGGCTGCAGAAGAGTGAATATTGCTGAACAGCAAATGTTGCTGTCTGATTGTTCCTCTGGAAGCTTCATCTCAGAGGGTACCCAGCTGTGTGAGGTATCAGTCTACCCTTACTAGGGGGTGCCTCCCAGTTAGGCTATTCGGGGGTCAGGGACCCACTTGAGGAGGCAGTCTGTCCATTCTCAGATCTCAAACTCCGTGCTGAGAGAACCACTGCTCTCTTCCAAGCTGTCAGACAGGGACATTTAAATCTGCAGAGGTTTCTGCTCCCTTTCGTTTGGCTATGCCCTGTCCCGGTGGCGTCTGCAGAGGCAGGCAGGCCTCCGTGAGCTGCGCTGGGCTCCACCCAGTTCGAGCTTCCCAGCAGCTTTGTTTACCTACTTAAGCCTCAACAGTGGTGGGTGTCCCTCCCCCAACCTCGCTGCCACCTTGCAGTTAGATCTTGGACTGCTGTGCTAGCAATGAGGGAGGCCTCGTGGGCATGGGACCCTCTGAGCCAGGCGCGGGATATAATCTCCTGGTGTGCCGTTTGCTAAGACGCTTGGAAAAGTGCAGTATTAGGGTGGGAGTGACCCGATTTTCCAGGTGCTGTGTGTCACGGTTTCCCTTGGCTAGAAAAGGGAATTCCCTCACCCCTTGCACTTCCTGGGTGAGGCGATGCTTCACCCTGCTTTGGCTCTCGCTTGCTGGGCTGCACCCACTGTCCGACATACCCCAGTGAGAAGAATCCAGTACCTCAGTTGGACATGCAGAAATCACCCGTCTTCTGTGTCGCTCACGCTGGGAGCTGTAGTCTAGAGCTGTTCCTATTTGGCCATCTTGGAACCCCATTTTTTCATATTTTTGCTGGCCGTTTGCATATTTTCTTTTTCTTTATTTTTTTTGTTTTTTTTTGTTTGTTTGTTTTTTTGAGACAGAGTCTCACTCTGTCAGCCAGGCTGGAGTGCAGTGGTGTGATCTCAGCTCACTGCAACCTCCGTCTCCCAGGCTCAAGCAATTCTCCCAAGTAGCTGGGATTACAGGTGTGTGTCACCACGCTTGGCTAATTTTTTGTATTTTTAGTAGAGATGGGGTTTCACCATGTTGGCCAGGTTGGTCTCGAACTCCTGACCTCAGGTAATCCACCCGCCTTGGCCTCCCAAAGTGCTGGGATTACAGGCGTGAGCCACTGTGCCCGGCCTGTATATTTTCTTTTGAGACATTTCTATTTGTATCATTTGCCCACTGTTTAATTGGATTATATTTCAGATATTATTTCCTTGCTGAACTTATAATTTGCAAATATTTCCTTCTACAGGTTGTCTCTTCAGTCTCTTGATTGCTTTCTTTGCTGTACAAAAGCCTTTTAGTTTAATATAGTGCCATTTGTCTATTTTTGTTGGCTGTACATTTGAGGTCTTAGCCGTAAAATATTTGCCTAGACCAATGTCCTGAAGTGTTTTCTTCTAGTAGTTTTATAGTTTTGGGTCTTACGTTCAAATCTTTAATTCATTTCGAGTTTATTTTTGTATATAGTGATAATGGTTTCCTTTCATTCTTCTGCTTTGGATGTACAATCTTCCCAACACCATTTATTGAGCAGGGTGTCCTTCCCTCAGTCTGGTTTCTTGACATATTTTACAATTGGTTGGCTGTAAATATGTGTGTTTATTTCTAGGTTCTCTGTTCTGTGCTAATGGTCTCTGTGTTTGTTTTTATACCAGTGCCACATGGTTTTGGCTACTATAGCTTTGTAGCATATTTTGAAGTCAGGTGTAGTGTGATACTTCCAGCTTCGTTATTTTTGCTCATTATTGCTTTGGCTATTCAGGGTCTTTTGTAATTCCGTACAAATTTTAGGATTTAAAAGAATATTTCTGTGAAGAGTGTGATTTGGTATTTTGACAGGTATTATATTAAATCTGTAGATTGCTTTGGGTAAAATGGTCATCTTAACAAAAGTAATTATTCCAACTTATGAGCATGGGACATCTCCATTTGTATCCTCTTCAGTTTCTGCCATCAGTGTTTCATAGTTGTCCTTCTAGAGTTCTCGCTCCTCCTTCAACGAATTTATTCGTAGGTATTTTATTTAGGTTTTTGTAGCTGTTGTAAGTGGAATTGCTTTTTTAATTTCTTTTTTCACTACTTCGTTATTGGTGTATAGTTTTGTATATAGTTTTTTTATCTTGCAACTTTACTGAATTCATTTATCAGTTCAAAGAGTTTTTTTGGTGGAGTCTTTAGGTTTTTCTGTATATAGGATCATGTCATTCACAAAGAGGGACAATTTGACTTCCTTTTTTCCAATTGGATGCCCTTTATTTCTTTCTCTTGCCTGGTTGCTCTGGCTAAGACTTCCAGTACTCATTATTGATTTTTTCAGGTTTTCTCCTTCCTAATTCAATTTTGGTAGGTTATGTATGTCCAGGAATTTATTTCCTTTAGGTTTTTCAGTTTGTCAGCATTGTCAATATTGTTGTTCCTAACAGTCTCTAATGATCCTTTGTATTTCTGTGGTATCAGTTGTAATGTCTTGTTTTTCGTTTCTGATTACTTTCTTCACTGAAGACTTGACCCCCTCAAAGTCATCCATGAGCATTGGAATCGACCTTCCAACCTCTCGTTAATGTTGGTATTTTGGTCTCCTTCCGTGAAGCATGAATGTTCCTAATGGTGTCTGGAATAGTGAATCCTTTCCAAAAGGGTTTCAATTTACTGTCCCCAGATTCATCAGAAGAATCAATATTGATGGCAGCTATAGCCTTACAAAACGTATTTCTTAAATAATAAGACTTGAAAGTTGAATTACTCCTTGACCCATGGGCTACAGACTGGATTTTGTGTTAGTTGACAAGAAAACAGCATTCGTCTTCTTATACATCTCCATCAGAGCTCTTGGATGACCAGGTGCATTGTCAATCAACAGTAACATTCTCAAAGAAATCTTTTTCCTGAGCAGTAGGTCACAAGAGTGGACTTCAGCTATTCAGTGAGCTATGCTTATAAACAGATATGCTGTCACCCAGGCTTTGTTATTACCATGGACAAGCATGGGCAGTACAGATTTACCACAGTTCTTAACGGCTATAGGATTTTTTAAATGGTAAATGAACATTCGCTTCTACTTAAAGTCACCAGCTGGCATTAGCCCCTGACAAGAGAGTCATTCTGTCTTTTGAAGTTTTGAAACCAAGCATTGACCTCTTCTCTAGTTATGGAAGTCTTCGATGGTGTCTCTTCCTAGTATAAAGCAGTTTCATCTACGTTGAAAGTCTGCAAGTCTTCGATGGCATCTCTTCCTAGTACAAGGCGGTTTCATCTACGTTGAAAGTCTGCTTTTCAGGGTCGCCACCCTCATCAATTGTCTTAGCTAGATCTTCTCGATAACTTGCTGCAACCTCACCATGCAGTTTTATGTTACAGAGACGGCTTCTTTCCTTCAGCCTCATGACCCAACCTCTGCTACTCTCCACCTTTTTTTCTGTCGTTTTCTCACCTCTCTCAGCCTTCATAGAATTGAAGCAGGTTAGGGCTTTCCTCTGGATTAGGCTTTGGCTTAAGGGAATGTTGTGGCTTATTTGATCTTCTGTCCAGATCACTCCAACTTTCTCCGTATCAGTGATAAGTCTGTCTCACTTTCTTATTAGTTGTGTGTTCACTGGAGTAGTGCTTTAAATTTCCCTCAAGAACGTTTCTTTCGCATTCACAACTTGGCTGACTGTTTTGTGCAGGACGCGTGTCTTTCAGTTGATCTTAGTGTTCGACATGCCTTCCTCACTGAGCTTCATCATTTCTCGCTCTTGGATCCCAGCGAGAGACGTGCAGCTCTTCCTTTCACGTGAACACTTCGGGGCCATTGTGAGGTTACTGACTGGGCTAATTTCAATACTGCTGTGTCTCAGGGATATGGAGGCCTGAGGAGAGGGAGAGAGACGGGAATGAAATTGGTGAAGCTGTCAGAATGCACACATGTATCGATGAAGTCACCTGTCTCATATGCGCACCGTTCATGGTGCCCCAAACAATCACAGTAGTAATATCAAAGAACACTGGTAACCATCCCACACAGAACGGTGAAAAAGTTTGAATTATTGTGAGAATTACCAAAATGCGACAACAGACACATGAAGTGAACACACGCTATTGGACAAATGGTGCTAATAGACTTGCTCAACAAAGGATTCACAAACCTTCAATTTGTAGTAAACGCAAAATCAGCAGAGTGAAACCCAGCACATGCAATGAGGTGTGCTTATAATTTTGTTTAGTGGAGTGTGTCTTTCAAGGGTATGTGATTGAACTCTGTATATCCTATAGATGCAGGTAATTACTTAGAAGTCTGTGATATAAATGAGTATTTGATCTAAGACTTCTTTATGCTCTCTTCTGTAAGACCTAGGGAAGGTCAGAAGAGGGACTGTTTTGAAGAAAGAGAAACTTTTTTTCTGTTGTGGGTTTTCATTTTCTTTTCTTTTCTTTCTTTTTTGAGATGAAGTCTCACTCACTCTGTCACACGGGCTGGAGTGCAGCGGCACCATCTGGGCTCACTGCGCCCTCAGCCTTCACTGCAGCCTGCCTCCCGGGTGCAAGCGATTCTCTTGCCTCAGCCTCCCAAGTAGCTGGGACTTCCCGCCACCACATGTGGCGAAGTTTTGTATTTTTAGTAGAGACAGTGTTTTACCGTATTGGCCAGCCTGGTCTTAAACTCCTGACCTCAGGTGATCCACCTGTCTCGGCCTCCCAAAGTGCTGGGATTACAGGTGTGAGCCACTGTCCTGGGCCAGGTTTTTCTTTGGAACACTTGGGACTCTCACGTATAGCACCTTAGGTCACTGAACATTCCGTTGCTTCCTCCCAGTAACATCACTGACTCTGTGTCTCTATTCAGCTTAATCACACATCACTCAGATGACAAAGGGAGAGACCATGCTCACTTCCTTCATCCGGATGGTACATTGCTAAGCTTATGGCTGGAGTCTCTCTCTTTCCAAAGACACCAAGTCCTGGAAATGTCTGTCGTGCTTTCTTCGTGGTTGCTGTGGGCTAGTCTAGTGTATCGGACCCAGCCTTTTCTGAGGTATGAGTATTTTGACCTAATTCCCTTCATGATTCAATTAATGAATTCCAGAAAATGACCCTCACAGTACTGGTGCCTCTTTTCGGTTTTTAGAGGGATGTGAGATGTCTGTGTTTGGCACACATTTGGCTGGAGGGCACAGCTCCCTTTCTGATGGGCACAGTCATGTTCAGGGCAATCTGTTTCTTCTGAATTAGATTGGCTGTGTTTTCCTTTCTAGATGCTGTCCACCAATATATCTTTAACCTTTTGTTGTTCAGGCAGAACGAGGTTCTTCTTTTTTGGGGAAAAGATAAAACGTAAGCTGTATTGTACATCTGTGACTGTATCCTGGAATATTTCTTATTTTCTCGCTTCCATAGTATATTGCAAAAAGCAGAATCTGATGGAGTATGAAAAAATATTGTACTATGATAGAAGCAACCTGGTTTTCCTCTCAATTTGACCTCTAGGTTACCTGGCCAGGATATTTGCTGTAAATTCAGTGATCTCTGTAGTTCCTCATTTTATCCCCTCCCACCTAACAGTGATAGTCATATAATAATTTTGAAGGAATTAACTGTCTTTATTCTTTATGTTTTTTAACCAAATCATTAGTATATGCCATCCATAGAACTCTCTGAAATAGTAGTAACAACTACTAGGTGTGTACTAAGTACTGGGTAATATTTTTCAGCAACACACACGCACACACACACGCACACACAGTTTTGTAATAATCCTGTGAAGCGGGTTCTGAGGTTAAATGACTCACCAAAGATACCTGGCTAGGAAGCGGAAATCCAGGATTTGAACTCACACCCCTATAGCCCCTGAGCGTGCCGTCCTTTTTGTGGTATGTCCCTCTCTTTGTCTTAAAGTGGAAAGCCATAGCTTCATTTTTCTAGTAAATATAACTCCCAAAGTGAAACAATTTATTCTCGCCATCATCCTCTACACTGTGAAAAGTACAAAACATAAGTCCTGTTTTTTTTTTTTTTTTTCTTGACAGTGCTAAAATTGTAATGATTTTGGAAAACGGGAAAGAAAACTCGTTTCTGGTGCAAACTGTGAAGGGAAAATGATTCAAGCAGCTTCACTTGGTCCTTTTCAGACATTTAATATTCTCCGTCATATCTTTAAATTCTCGAATCTAGTAACAAGACACAGTTGATTCATCTGCTAGAGCTAGCGATATTATCTCATCTCTGTTTTCTCCTTGCTGGTGTTGAAGGACCACAGTTATGCAGACATTCCAGCACCGCTCTCCCCCAGTACCTTCCGCGTATCATCTCTCGAGACTCTTCTCACTGATTAGAAGAGCCTGCTTTTTAAGTAGATGCTTCTTTAATTCCCAGCACTTGTGTCTCAGCGGTTCTCATTCACCGTGGATACTGAAAGCGGGGCAGTTACACTGTGAGTTGGAACAAAAACCTGCCTGTGTCCTAAATGGAGAGGCACACTGGTTGGGAAGTTTAGAGAATGGATTGGTAGAGAAGTTCAGTGGTATACTTTATTGATGCTTACAAATTGTACAGTCTAACAAGTGATCTCACTCTTTCTATATTACATTCCTGATGTGAAAAGGGGAAATGGAAAATTCTTCACAGAATTAAAATTTAGATAAGAACATCTAGAGTTAAGGCTGTTATTTTTGCTGTTTACTATTGTGAGGTGGTATTACTCGGGCACCCTGGAAAGTGCAGAAGTGAAAGCCTTCCACTCCCCAGCCACTCCTAATTTTTGAAGGGGATTTATTGGAACAATTTGGTGTGTATCCCCGAATACTTTCCATGTGTATCCACACAACATGTGCACGTGTAGAGTTATATCAGTTATACCCATCTACAATTTGCTGGTAACATTTTCCTACTCAACAATGACCCAGGTCATCTTTCTACGCTAGTAGATACCGCCCTATCTTTTTTAAATGCCCATATACATAGCATAATAACGTAGCATAATAATAATTGCTAGCATTTATTGAGCTCGTGTATGTCAGGTGTTTTACTGAACTCTTTATATACAGACGAGGAAACCAAGATTTACAGAGGTTATGTCAGTTGCCTCAGGTCACACTGTTAGTGTGTGTCAAAGTCAGGATTTAAAGCAAGGCTGCGTGGCTCCAGAACCCACGTTCTTACCCCTCACTGTGCACTGTAATTCTCATACTCCATCTCCTATTGATAGACATTGGCCCTTATTTTCCAACATAACAAATATTTCTGTAATGAACATCTTTGTGTAGTGATGCTTGAGAAAGCATTTTTCTCTGATAGATGCATTTTTATGTTTGAGAACCAACCTGGTTTTTGAAAACAATTATTGCCCATATTGACTTGTGCAAAGAGGTGACAGCCTCTCAGAGGGACTAATGTCTTAAGTACAGCAATGCATTTGCTTCATAATGATCATGAATTTGAATTCTCTTGTCATTTGATTTAGACTTCCATTTATTTAACCAAGGACCACAGTCTGTGGCTGTGTTCAGCAGTGCTTACTCTTAGTTGCTGCGGATGTTCATGTTTCCAGCTATCAGTGTCCCTCTAAACCCGAGAGAGGAAACCCTGATTATGTCACCATTTGAAGTGCTGTGCTCCTACCAGTCAAACCTTCCAAGAGGTCACAGACAGAACGTCAAAGCAACATAGGGCTCACAAAGTGAGCTGCTGATTTCCTATGCTCGATATCACATTGAAATGCGCAGTTTCGTTTTTCCATCTTTCCATTTTCCATTTGAATGGGTTTTGATTTGCTGAAAAATGAATAAAAATATACAAACAAAAATCTTGATATGTAAAATTTTTGCCTGTATTGCTGAGAAAGCAATAGAATTGAATTGAGATAGCTTTTCATCAATGGAGTGATAATTACATCAGGGTGTATGGAGGCTGATCAAGAATATAATGATGAATAAATAAATATCCTGCCTTCCAAGAAGCATTTCCTGGACTTCTGTCTTTCCACACATCTGCACGACCAATCTTTATACTAGACTGGCGACTCGTTGGCCAGGCAGGTATTTTTGTGGCTGTACGAACCCAAGTCTATGGACATTAATCCTTCTGTAAGGCCACTGCGTCACCTCCCATTACCTGACTACAGACAGTCTGTTTCAGGGGCTCTGTGGGGCAGTGTGGGTGATCAGGAATCAGAACATACCGTCTGTACCGCGGGAAGATTAACTCTAAGTCTTTCTTCAGGGTAGTGTTATATTTTGTACTGAAACAAAAAGACATAGTAGAATTCTGCACCCACGTCACCAGGCTTCAAATCTCCTCTGTCTTCCTTGAACTTTGCTGTTTGGTGGCAGCAAGGGAAGTAGAAGGGGGACTCCTGATCTTTACCCGAGGTGAAGAAAGGAACTTCTGTCAGAGACGGAGAGATACAGTTCATGCTTTCTTTCTTTCTGATAAATTGGTGACTACCTTGTGATTGTCACGTTTCTGGTATTGCGTTGAGAATAATTAATCGTTACCTTTACAAAGCAAATGATATTCTCTTTCGTTTTTATTTTTACAGTCAAATTTGCTGTTTACTTAGACAAACCTGTACGTATTGGTACTGGGAGCTGTATAAACAGGTACACGCTCATGCAGATAGGCCTTAAGAAGAGGGAGCTGTAGGTCTGATGGTGTAATGAATGATGAGTTTCAGATTCAGTCACGTTAAAAACTGAGAGCGTGGTAATCAGAGAGGCAGAAAAGTGGTTAAGACCGTGAGTTTTACAATCAGGCTTTCTGATTTCAATTCTGCTTCTAACCTAGAAAAAACTATTCACAGTCCTGGGCTTCAGTTTTCTTGTCTATAAAATGGGATTGATTATTATGATGAGGATCTGCTCTGTAACTTATCATAGAATTATGTGCGTTTACACCGATAGAGCATTTAGAATAGTATCTGAGACACAGTAAGCCTTAGTTCAGTAAATGTTAGCTACTATTATCATTATTGCTACAATTTCATCATCATTATTATTTTGCTATTCTAACAGGCTCCTTTCTTGTAATGAGTCAGGACTGAAACTAAAGCATTTGAAATGGAGAGGTTAAAGTCTCGAATACCACATTAGGTTTAGTTTGTTGGAAAGGAAACAGAATTTACAGACTTTGTAGGCTTTTGAAACCTAAGTAGGCAAGAAGAATTCTCTTCATTATGTAAGTTCCCATAGCTCATTAGGAAATCAAGACCGCAAGAAGCCTCCCTAATGTGTTTAGCAATTTCTCATTGAAAATCACAGGTCTTGAGAACACTGATTTATTTATTTATTTGTTTGTTTATTTATTTTTTATACTTTACATTCTAGGGTACATGTGCATAACATGCAGGTTTGTTACATATGTATACATGTGCCATGTTGGTGTGCTGCACCCATTAACTCGTCATTTACATGAGGTATATCTCCTAATGCTATATCCCTCCCCCCTCCCCTCACCCCACGACAGGCCCCAGTGTGTGATGTTCCCTTTCCTGTGTCCAAGAGAACACTGTTTTACTTATGGTACTTTTTAAAAGGTATTGTGCTGAAGAAAAGGAAGTCAGTATAGATTTTGCTTGGCTGTTAGTGTCTAGATAAGTCTTATTGCATTCAGCAGTCTGCTGTGTTCTTGTGCAATGGTGGCAGAAATAGGTGTCAAATCCATCAGTAGGATAGGATTACGTTCAGACGGACACCGTAAGACACTGCTTCGATTGGGTAGAGGAGGCTGTGAAATCCCATGGTTCTGAGAATTGAATACTTGTGAAAATGATAGCAAACTCTTCTGGCAGGCGAGTAACATGTCTATAACCAAGAAAATATATATTGTGTTTGTGAAAAGAAAAATCTCCTTTCTTTCTGATATATCTTACATATCTTGTTAAGTTGCTTCATGTCATGCTGCTATATATGTATTTTCTTTCAAAGGCCTGAATTCCAAGAAAGCAATGATTTTATTTTTAATACCATTCTTTATTTTTAAAACTATGTATTTTATATATGTACATTTATATATATGTATGTATATATTTACATTTAGTACCTTGGTACTCGCCTTACAGGATTTGAAAAAATTAAATTATTAATTGCATTTTTCTTTCATTGGCATTTAAGATAGCACAGATGGACCTAGGTCATCTAGGTATGAATTCTTGACCATATGGCAACACAGATTTAAAACTTTATGGATTAAGTGAGTCTCTATGCCAAGAACACAGCTACAACCTTCTTTTGTGGAAATAACAAAGACAGGGTTTTCTTGGTTGGTCTTTTTGACAACATTTTTGGATTCTAAAAGGTTATATGACCGATATTTGTAACTCAGACGTAGGATTTAGAGAAAGTCATTGCCTACATTAAAAATATTCCTCTTTTAGCCTTTCTTTTCAATGTCTTGTTTTGGAAGAAATCAAAAGAATAACTGTGAAGCATTAGAGAGACTCCAGAGCAGAGTTTGGCACTAGCGACACTTTGGGCTGGGTAACCTTTTGTCGCGGGGCCGTCTTGTGCATTGCAGGGTGTGTAGCAGTGTCCCAGGCCTCTGCCCACCAGACACTAGTCATACTTTCCTACCCAGTCTTCAGAATCAGAAATGTCTCCAGACATTGCCAGACTTACGGGGGGGGGGGGGCAAAATGACCCCGACTGAGAATCACTGGAGTAGAGGACTGGAAATTCAGGAATGCATAAAGCTCAGAGAAAAATGGGGCTCAGAGGAAATAGAAAAGTAGCAAGGGGTTCAGGCTGTCTAAATCAACAACATACAATTTTCTATTAAGAAAAAAGAAGTTAAGAACCCAAGAAGATATCAAGAAATCATCTGCAACATTTAAGCCAAAGTATTGATACCTTTAACACACACAGAGCATAAACTAATCAAGAAGAAATCTGCTGGGCATGGTGGCTCACGCCTGTAATCTCAGTGCTTTGGTAGGCCAAGGCAGGAAGATTGCTTGAGCCCAGCAGTTTGAGACCAGTCTGAGAAAAATAGCAAAATCCACCTCTACAGGGGGAAAAAAAAAAAAAGGCCAGCGTGGTGGTGCACACCTGTAGTCCCAGCTACTTGGGAGGCTGTGGCAGGGAGATTGCATGAGCCCCGGGATTTGAGGCTGCAGTGGGCTGCGATTTTGCTGCTGTAGTCCAGCCTAGATTACAGAGCAAGACCCTATCTCTAAACAAAGAAAAAATGTTGAAAGAAAAACGAAACCAGTAAGGTCTATATGGGTAAATAGACAAAGCACATGAAGCACAATTTTTACACAGAAATATGATGGCAAACATTTACAATATTCAGGCACATCTATACAATTGATAATGCCTTGTTCTTACTGTTTCTCTAAAGCGCAGTTCAAAAGTCATGAGATGAGACAGAGCAAGTTGAGCGCCTTGATTGTGGAGCGTGGGGTCCTGGAAGAGAGGGAAGCCACACTGGCCCGAAACTGAGTGTCTGAACTCAGGGGACGTGAGAGTATCACATGGTAACGTTGGCGCCTGGCAGGAGACGGCAGCAGAAACATGGCTTGTTGTTCCGGAAAGGGAAGGAACTGGGATAAAACTCTGTTCATTAGCGAGATTGGTGTGAACTCTTGGTGTTCCACAGAGATCACGAGCTGCGTAAAAATAAACATAGATGCAGATCTTTGTGTCTCTGTGTTCCACATACATATATTTCCTGGCTCTGTCCACTGAGAGGGCTGGGAGCTGTCACACCTAGTGCACACCTAGTCTGAGACTTTGGCTTCTAAATACTGTTCTCTACTTAAATGTGCTCTTTGGAAGAATGGCTGATTCCAGGGCTGGGACAGAGGAAAGTAGAAGATGAGCCTGGAATATCTTCTTGTTTCATAAAGTAAGGCAGTGCTCAAAGATGAGGATATAGCAGAAGGACATAGGAGTCAGCTTGAAGAGGGTTCTGCTAGCCAAATCTGTGGCAATTTGAGTATCAAAATAATGATAGTAATAGGTTATAACTCACTGAATAAAATAGGAGTTTGTGAGTTCATATTGATCTGAATAAATCAGTGCTTAAAGTCCTAAGTTTGATGAGGAATGTCATATGTACATTGTCTCAGAGTAACTCTCCCCACTCCCAAATTTTTATGAATTACAAAGGGAAAATGAGAAACTTGACAGTGGAGAAGTCTGGCAGATAACACATTAACCAAGTGATCAAGATTAGTAGCATCAGTAATCAGACCGAAGTTATGTACCACATGATCGGATATGAGAACTCAGCATCATGACTGTGATGTTCCTGCCGAAGATACAGAACCTGAATCTACTCACAAAAAACCATCAAGCAACCCAAACTGAGACACCTTATACAACAAAATAACTGGCCTCTCATCTTCAGAAGTGTCAAGCTCATGAAAGTCAAGAAAACAGAAGCCTTGATTCTGAACTAGAACCTTTTGCTGTGAAAAAGGATCATAGTGGAATGACTGGTGAACCTAGGACTGGATGGTAGCAATGTATCCATGTAAACTTCCTGATTTTCATAGGTGTACGACAATGTCATTGTGTATAAGAAATACACAATTTGGAAGCGATGGGCCGTTGTGTTGGCAACTAACTTTCAAATAGCTAAGAAAAAATAAGTTGTACTATTTTACTCTTAAACTATTCTCTCAGTTTAAGATTCTTTCAAAATAAGAAAAAGAATAGAAATTAATGGTGGCAGTGCTGATGGCCTCATACCTTGCTGATACTCTGCAACAATATGTATCAGAAGCCCTAAAAAATGTTCATGTTCTGACATTTGTTATTCTGTCCTCAGGGAACAAAAAACTTTGGAAAGACACTTGTATTATGGTATTAAGCAGAACAGTTTTATTGATAACTGTAAATGCAATGGGTTCTTAACTAGGTTAAAAAAAATCATAGAAAAAAGATTGGAAGCCCCTTCTCCCATCATCTTAGTGTTAGACCTACAAGGCAGGATGGTTCTGAATGGCCATACATTGGCTGAACTGTTTTTCCATTATTTCTTTCCAATGTCTATTTTATTCTCAATAACATAATTCCAGCTTCCTTATTTTCTTTTTCTTTGACCTTAGTTAGCTTGCTGTGCTCCCTCATTCTGCCCTCATCTCAGCCCATCCTGGCCCCTCTTCCACAGCACTTCTGCCTTCCTTTGTCCTACTGAGGGCAAGATTTCTTGTGTTTGCTTTGTTGAAAGATTTTCACAGGTGTGCTATTGTTCTGTTTCTTTTTCTTTCCTTTTTTTTCCTTTTTCTCTTTTGAAACTGAGTTTTGCTCTTGTTGCCCAGGCTGGAGTGCAGTGGCATGATCTCGGCTCACTGCAACTTCTACCTCCCGGCTTCAAGCGATTCTCCTGCCTCAGCCTCCCGAGTTGCTGGGATTACAGGCGCCCACCACCATGCCAGTCTAATTTTTGTATTTTTAATAGAGATGGGGTTTCATCCCGTTGACCAGGCTGGTCCCAAACTCCTGACCTCAGGTGATCCACCTGCCTCGGCCTCCCAATGTACTGGGATTACAAGTGTGAGCCCCTGTGCCTGGCCAGTTCTGTTTCTTTAGCATGATGTTTCCTTTCCCTTTTACTATTCTATTTTTTTTTTTTTTTTAAAGAGATGGGGTTTCACTGTGTGGCCCAGGCTGGCCTTGAACTCCTGGGCTCAAGCAATCCTCCCACCTCAGCCTCCCAAGTAGCTGGGACTACAGGTGTGAGCGAGAGTGCCCGGCTTATACGTATTTTTTATAGACCTCACGTCAATGCTTTTCTGTTTCTGGTCTGTATCCGTCACTGACGGGATCACCCTAGCCATGACGAGCTCAGGACTCCAGCATTCCATTAGCAAGAATGACCACTTAGGCCTTGATCTCAGACTTCAAAATGCTCTCTAGTTCCTTAGAAAGTTAGAAATAAATTATATGATCCAGCAGTTCTCTTTCTAGGTATATACCCGCCCCCTCACCAAAAAAAAAAGTTGGAAGCAGGTACTGAAACAATTGGTGGGAGCAACCCACATGTCTGTCAACAGATGTACGGATGTACGAAATGTGTGGCACATATAAAATGGAATTCAGCCTTAAAAAGGAAATTTTGACACATGCTATAACATGGGTGAACCTTGAAGACGTGCTAAGTGGAATACGTTAGTTACAAAAGGGTAAATACTGCATGATTCCACGTCTGTGGGGTACCTAATGTTGTGTCATTCATAGAGACAGAATGGTGGGCACCGGGGCCTGAGGGGGAGGGGTCAAGAATGGAGAGTTATTGTTAATGGGCGAGAGTTTCAGGTTTGGAAGATGAAAAGCGTTCTGGAGATGGATGGTCGTGGTGGTTGTGCAACAATATAAATGTACTTTGTAGCCACTGAAGTAAATACTTAAAATGGCAAATTTTATGTTATGTATATTTAACCTCAGTTAAACATTTTTTAAAATGCCATACAGTTGTTAGACGGTAGAACATTCGGTGATTAATACTGAACTGAAAGGAAATTTTCCTGAGACTGTTGGATAGGGGATCTTCTGTTATCTTTAGCTTATAGGACTGTGGCTAGTGGAGTGGCCAAGGGAAAATGTCCCCTTTTTCCTCTGAAGTTTTGCTGAAAATCAGCTGCTAAAGGCATAAAAAAGCTTACAGGTTTGTTAATGTGTGTGAGGGAGAGTCACAGTGAGGAGTGACACCACGCCCTGGGGGACGGGTGTGTACACCCTTCTTCTTAGGGGAAAGGGAGATGGGGATGGGTGGATGATTTTAACGGGGTCGGAACTGATTTTTAGGGAATTCAATGGGCTTGAAGAACATACCGTGGCCTGGGACCATCTATTGGGCCCGCAAAGCAGACAGGAGTCGGTTCAGGTGTGTTGACAGGTTTCATTGTGTTCCTGCGATAGTTCAGTTACTGAAAACTCAGGGAAAGAGCCAGAGGTGACTGTTTTCTTCTGTGGCAGGTTTGGGAGTTTGGGCAGATAAGGGAACTCCAGTCAACAAGTTCATCCTCTGCTTTGGGAGAGAGAGAAGATTGAGAGACGGTGGGTAAAGGGGAAGGTCAGACAGACCTGGAGGCTTCTTCAGTTTAGGATGTCAAAGCGCCATATTTTAGGGTATAGGTTTCTGAGCCCCAACACTGGGTTCTGTACTTTCCTGGGTATTTTAATAGGAAATTAAAAGAAGTTGTCTGTAAGTCCAAAAGTCTAAAAGTAGCTCTTATCAGACACCTACTATGAATAAATAATCCTTTTAAAATATCCACAATAGCTTTAGAAAGATCTGTTATGGTATCATTCACCATGTTGCGGAGACCTGGAGAGATTAATATTGCGACTCTAATTAACCACACTACTAAGTCCTAGAGTCAGCGGTAAGTCCATGACTCTTGGTTCATAGTTCATAGTTCATAGTTCATGCTATTTCACGAAACCCCACTTCCTACAGAAAGCACAAATGCAACATTATCTGGTCACCAGGAAATCATGTGGGCTGCACTTGACCATGTGTTGCTTACGACAGGAACTTGCCTTTTTTTTTTTTTTTTTTTTTGAGCACGATCTCAGCTCACTGCAACTTCCACCTCCTGGGCTCAAGTGATTCTCCTGTCTCAGCCTCCCGAGTAGCTGGGACTACAGGTGTGCACCACCACGCCCGGCTAAGTTTTGTATTTTTAGTAGAGACGGGGTTTCACCATGTTGGCCAGGATGGTCTCAATCTCTTGACCTCGTGATCCACCTGCCTTGGCCTCCCAAAGTGCTGGGATTACAGGCGTGAGCCACTGCGCCCGGCTGACAGATACTTGCTTTTAATGCAGAATTGCTGATGAAAGCCAAATCCCTCCAATGCCTCCGAACTCCAGGTGATGTGTTTTAAGTTTTTCCTCTGTAATCTCCTTTTTCTATTTATAAAACAATAAGATTCTGTGTACCGTGTACCAGAAAGCTTCTTCTTCTTGTACCAGAAGCTACTTTTCCAGCCCTCTCTTCTCAGAAAGCAGGAATGTGGACATTTGATGCTATGTGACAGGGACAGTACAAAAAAACGCACATCATCTCTTTCTAGTGCAGCTTATTATTTTCTGTGTAATTCTCTGTATATTTGCTCATCGTCTTTTATACAAAATACATTTTTGAGTATTTCTCCAGCTACACATGCCAGACCATCTGATACCTGGCATGTCCCTTTAGGCTGGTGATTTACCCATCAGTCGGTTTGATCTCATCCCTGCTGCATTGACAAGATTTTCATCGTTAAATTGCTTTAAAAAAAAACTCCACAGATTCAAAATTAAATAAATGTAACATATCGAACCAATAACTGTTGCATTATAGGCTAGAAATCACAGAGTACCTGCTGCTACCTAATAAAATTATGTGGCCAGGCGCGGTGGCTCACGCCTGTAGCCCCAGCACTTTGGGAGGCTGAGGCAGATGGATCACTTGACATTGGGAGGTCGAGACCAGCCTGGACAATATGGTGAAGCCTGGTCTCTACTAAAAATACAAAAATTAGCTGGACATGGTGGCGCGTGCCTGTAATCCCAGGTACTCCGGAGGCTAAGGTACTAGAATCACTTGAACCCAGGAGGTGGAGGTTGCAGTGAGCCAAGATCGTGCTACTTCACTCTAGCTGGTGTGACAGAGTGAGACTCTATCTCAAAAATAATATTAAAATAAAATAATGCATGTGCATTAAAACCTGAGCTATAGATCTCAAAAATAATATTAAAATAAAATAATGCATGTGCATTAAAACCTGAGCTATAGGTATTGAACGAGGGATTCTTGACATGGCACTTTTCTCCTATTTGAAGCTCACACAAAAACCCTAGGAAATGCGGCTTGTTTTCTCAGCACATGTGAGAATGGTCCTGAATTCTGTGTTTTCCTTGTGGAAATGTATTTCCCGTTTCTGTTGGTTCCTTTCACTTATTAAGCATGGCTGTTTTGTAGCAGAAGAGTGAAAGCAGCGCCTACCAAAAATAGTCAGTAAAGTGCTTTTTCCTGATGTGAATTAAGGTTTCTCAGAACTTCGCGTTCTCAGTCAGTTGCCTAAAGTGTGCCCCAGGACCTTGTAACGTATCCTTTCTCTTGTGTGTGTGGCAGCAACGGGTGGGTGACAGACAAGTGTATGATAATCGAGGATCAGAACATATGTGGTGGAGTCGACTTTCCTTCTGCCTTTTCCCTGCTGTGCTGTTTCCTCCAGGGAAATGATGCCTGTGCATCGACTATTGTGTGGGGAGGGGTGTGGGGTTGGGGAGAGTGGCACTTGGTAAAACTGCATTTACACAAATCTCAATGTTTTCCTGCATGCATTTGCATTTACTACATAGGAACATATGCACACGCTATCCATAGAGGCGGTTACAAAACTGTTAATGCCTCCTGGAAGGTGAAATCACAAACTGCAAAGGTTTCTTGCCAGGGAAAATGTAGAAATGACACTGCCACCTGTTGTTTAAACCGGAGAACTGCTCCGAGTTCTGTGCACCCGTGAAGGGGGGCAAATGCTGGGAGTAGATTTCTCCTCTCTCCTCACATGGAAACTCTAACTCCTTATTTATTGATATAGCCCGGTACGTTTGCTATAAAATAGTCTATCCAATGTGGGTTTTCACAGTGTGAAATAAGAGGAAAATAACTTATTGAAAACGTGCTTGGGTCTTTATTGTCCTTGTGTGTGGTTTCCAACGCTTTATATAATGGAGCCCAAGGCTTTCTATTTTGTATAGTTTTTCCTTCAAAAAGACAAAAAAGGAATTTCTCTTCTTGTGCTAATGATGGATGGAAAGGTAGGAAAGTACTTGGGGCTAGTGTCGGTGGCTTATGTTCAGTCACCGAGCAAGCAATTGGTAGCCAATATCAGTGGATAATGATACTGAGAGCCAATACCAGTTTCATTTGGGTGTCGGATGAGAAGCTTAGTCCTTCTGAAGTGAGGAAAGGGTAGCTATTGAGGGTACTAAGAGCTGGTATTCAGTTTGTGTAGTGGAACAAGCATAAACTTAGCAAGATAAGGGGTTTGTGTGTGATCATGTGGATTTCAGTGAGTTATCAATCCACTTTAATGCTAGAACCTGTGCCCCCCCCACCCATATTAATTAGTTATGCCCTTCTCCTATGTGAATTACCACGGCATAATTTAGTGGTTGTAACAGAGTTAATGAACTCTGTTGAAAACTAGGGTCAGAAGGCAGCTAACTAAGAGGGAGCTTGCACCGGGCCCTTTGTGAGGAGGAATTCCCACTCACAGCATCAGCAGTGGTCTAGGTGTTTTTAAATTCTCCCTCCTTTTTACATCGTTTTTCTAAATTTCACAGGCACATAGACCAAACCTGTAGCGTTCACTTTCTGACCGTGCTAAACCATGAGGAATAAACTTTCAGTCATCTTATTGAGGATTGACACCAGCTGTTGATTTCTATATTGGTATTTAAAATTGAAGAAAGGCGAAGCTCAGGCAGAATAGTAAAAGAAAATGAAATAATAGGAAGTCCCAGAGAGGAGGAAGGTGGTGTTTGAGGAGTGTTTTTCAACCTTTGGCGAGTTCTTCAGCTCTCAGGGCCTTGATTTCCCCACCTGTGAAATGGGGAATTCAGGTTGGAAAAGTTTTGAGGCTCCTTCTGCCTGTCATCTTGTTGATGCGTTTGAAACCTGTCTTGCTAATACGCCATTAGATCTCTAAATCGGTAATACGATTTACAATGTAGATTTCTAGTCCCAACATGGTGCTAGAATTTACTCTTCCTGGGCCGCATGTGGGGACAAGATGACGTCTTCGGCCGTCTTCAAGCCTCGTGACTCTGGAAGCGTGTTATATGTCCTTCCTATGAAAGGAAGTATCCAAATTTTCCTGGGAGAGACAAACTAGGATAAACACAGCTTTCCTTGAGGAAACACCATCTTTCCTTAACCTTCTTTAGCTGAATGTTTTTGATATTCAGCACATAATATCTAAATAGATGACAACAGATATCCACAGACACCATGCCATAGTTAAAATCTAATGCCTTCTAACAGCTACGTCATGGAACAATTATTTCAGCCCTCTAAACCTTAAGATTGGATGAGTTTGCCTTTTAATCCAAGAAATATTTTGGGATGGGAAATTAACTTTTTCCCACTTCCCCTTGTCTTTCCTATTTGGACTCTCTCCATCACACTGTTCATTGGATGAATAAGCAAAGATAATTCAGTGAGCTGCTTGCCAAAAATGCACTCAGATTTCTCCTGCAAACACTCATTTTTGGGTAAACCAAAGTTGTAGGAAATGAAGAAAAGAGAGAGGGAGTTGATTACATTGTGTTTTTTCTTCCTGGCATCACTGGGCTCTGGATACGTGTTGATCAGCTCTTATCGATGAGTACGTCATGCTGGAGCTTTAGGTCTTTCTCTGCACGGAGAAGCTGTATCTCCGCTCAGGGCTGGTAGTGAACTGATGAAGGGGAGGAGAAAACAAGAGCAGGGGTCACCTTTTAAAAGTCCATTTTTATCCTGCTGTGATTGAATTGTTGCCCCAATAGACAGAACATATGATTCTGTATTGTTTCTCAACAGAGAACTATAAGAAGGAAAGAAACTTCTTATGACATTCACAAACACGATTTCCACTGTTAGTTTTAAAAATATTGGGTTTTTTTGTTTTTGTTTTGTTTGTTTGTTTTTCGAGATGGAGTCTTGCTCTGTTTCACAGGCTGGAGTGCAGTGGCGTGATCTCGGCTCACTGCAACCTCCACCCCCTGGGTTCAAGTGATTCTCCTGCCTCAGCCTCCCTAGTAGCTGGGATTACAGCCATGTGCTACCATGCCCAGCTAATTTTTGTATTTTTAGTAGAGATGGATTTCACCACGTTGCCTAGGCTGGTCTTGATCTCCTGAGTTCAAATGATCCACCCGCCTCGGCCTCCCAAAGTGCTGGGATTATAGGCATGAGCCACTGTGCCCAGCCAAAAATACTGTTTTTTATTTTTATTTTTTAAAGTTTTTGTTATTGGGGATAATACCAGGAGAGCTTTATAACAGACTTTATAATAAACATGATCTTGGCAGGGCACAGTGGCTCCCGCCTGTAATCCCAGCATTTTGGGAGTCCAAGGCGGGTGGATCATGAGGTCAGGAGTTCAAGACCAGCCTGGCCAACATGGTGAAACCCCATCTCTACTAAAAATACAAAAATTAACTGGGCATGGTAGCACACACCTGTGATCCTAGCTACTCAGGAGGCTGAGGCAGGAGAATTGCTTGAACCCACAAGGCGGAGGTTGCAGTGAGCCGAGATCGCACCAATGCACTTCATCCTGGGCAACAGAGCAAGACTCCATCTTAAAAAAAAAAAGATCTTACATGAGACATCATATTCCGATAGCTTCTTCTACTTCATTCCAGTTATTCTGCCTGTGGTCACAACAATAATTTTGAAGGTATTTTAGTGTCTTTCTCTTTTTTTAAATAATGAGAATACTAAGACCTAATTAGAGAGGCTTGCCTTAAGGCTCTGGCCATCTTCAGTATTGGAAGTAGGTGATCTAACTTGGAATCTAATATTCTTTCCACTATATGATATATACACAAACCAGTATTATCTTTTGCTTTGTTACCCTCTTATGTACATGTGTGTATGTGTATATACACACATATATGTTACAGAGTAATGATGTTCCAGTTAAAAACATATATTCACAAATACTTCTGTGACTTCAAAAAATGTGAAGACTCTTAGTTTAGACAAAAATGCATTACAGTTAGGATTGCAGACTCTTCCTAGAAATAGAAGGGACACTTTAAATAAGAGTAGGTGACGTCCTCTAGCTTCAGGCTATTTTGCATCAAAAACAACCTAGACAAATCACCTCTGCTTTGTATATGTTCGTCTAGCCCCCAATACATGAATTCCAACCTGTATTGCTAACCTCGCTCCTACAGTCTGCAGCACTGTGAGCACCCTGAAGGATGCTATATTCACGTGCTTTGAGTGTGGTTTCACATTATGGCCCAACGATGCACACCTGTTGATTGTTTGCTGGTTTTACCACCATTATTTTATGTAGTTATCATGTACTGAGTGTTGACTATGGGCCAGGCATTTCGCAGCAGGCCTGTTTTTCATATTTTGCAGCTAAGGGAAGGAAACTGAAGCCAAGTGACTTACCCAAGGCCACACTGCTAGCAAGTGGTACGGCTGCCACTTGAACTTGAGTCTCTCACTCCGGAGCCGAATTCTTCATCCCCGAACTCTAATGTCTCACCTGAGGAAGGTGCTGAGGTGTCTCAGAGGATTTACCGCACTCTGCAGGCCTAAACAGAATTAATCTTGTGGTTCAGTGTCTCAACAGGGATGCTGAGGGCAAAGGAGAGGCTCTTATTTTCAAAACAAATGACTTTGGCAGCATGAAAAAACGAAACCGAGAAAATTGCCAGCACCACACTTTGTGTGCAAACACTACTGCTTTGTTCTCCGGTGTTGCGGCTCCTCATTAAACAGCTCCCTCCCAGGGTTGCTCGAGAAAGGAAAGGAAAACTTCAGAGGTACGGCTACTCCCCAAGCACTGTTGCTGCCAGAGCCTCTAGTATTTGTTTTTCAAAATTTTAAAAATAGTCATGGCATTCTTACAGCCCTTATGCCCTCCAGGATCCCAGCCGACTTCTAAGTACAGAAATGTTAATGGGCTGAGGGAGGGGAAGCCCAGAGGGCGGCTCCCCTCCCAGAAACTCAGGCTAAGCCAGTCCTCTGCTGAGAGGACTGCTTTCAGTGAGGCCCACCTTTATTTCTTATTTACATAGAGTTATAAGCTGTATCAAGAGCCCTTAGACATCATAGGCAAGTGGTAACTGATGTTTCTCCAACACAGGCTCTGAGCGTTTGTGGATAAGGGCACGATTTCTCTAAGGTCTTTCTGAATACTATGCACAGGTCACGTTTCTTCATTACCATTGAGGTTTGGAACCTCTGACTATTTCAGCCTTCCATTCTTGCCCTGTTTACAGGTGAGGAAAGGCTGAGAGAAATGAAGGGACTTCATTTTTGTCACATAGCTTGTGATACCATTAGGACCTCCTCCAGATGGCCGTCATCCTAGGATGGTAGTCTTTCTTTGGCATCACGCTGTTGCTCCTGTAGTAGGGACCATGACTTAAACACTTTTTTTTTTTCGTGTAAAAATCACAGCCTTATTATCCACGGGGAATGGATTGTTAACTGACTGATTACTGTCATTTTTATGTATTTCGGGCTGGTTCTTTTCTAATGCATTTAATCCTGCGTCCCACGTCTGAGTACAGGTTGCCCCACGGTATATTGCATTTAATCCTGCGTCCCACGTCTGAGTACAGGTTGCCCCACGGTATATTGCATTTAATCCTGCGTCTCACGTCTGAGTACAGGTTGCCCCACAGTATATTTTTTGTCGTGTCCTTCTGCCTTTTCTTTTTCGGTCAGGGTCTGGCTCTGTTTCCCAGGCTGGAGTGCAGGGGTGTGATCAGGGCTTACTGCAGCCTCAACTTCCCAGGCTCACGTGATCCTCCCAACTCAGCCTCCAGAGTAGCTGGGACTACAGACATATGCCACCATGCCTGGCTAATTTTGTTTTTTTGTGTTTTTGGTAGAATGGGGTTTCACCGTGTTGCCCAGGTTGGTCTCAAACTCCTGGACTCAAGTGATCCGCCCACCTAGACCTCCCGAAATACTGGGATTACTGATGTGAGCCGCCGTGCCTGGCCTCCTTCTGCCTTTTCTTCAGTTCTTTCATCTCCTTTTATTCCCCTAACTCTTCCACCTCTCCACCTACATGAAACCCAGAGCGCCAGATGAATGACTCTCATTTATTAAGGTGAGATCAGAGATTTGGCTCTGCAAGTAGACCATCGACCAGGGAGCTGACATCGGACTCCCTCTTGTGAGGCACCCAGATCTTTCCCTTCTGGGAAGAGAAAGCACCTCATCCCATCCTGCATGGCATCAGTTTTCCTCTTGAATGGAAACCTCCCACAAGGCCAAAGACAAACTCACCTGCTTCAGAGTCTTGCTTTCTACGGACTGGGAAGGACAAGTTACGGTCCTGTGGGATTGGCAGCAGATTATCAGTGCTGCCTGATGATCCCTGGAGGAGGATGTCAGGCCCTAGTTGTGGCTGCTTCTCCAACAGCCTCTTTAGAATGTGGGGAGTTGATCACTTTCTGTCCTCAGCTTCGGGCCTTAGCGTCAGTTCTGGCCCAGGAGAGGAAGCCCCTCTCAGCAGTGCCTCAGAACATAACCGTGTAACAGGAAGGAAGGGAGAATGAGCAGGAATGAGCAGTCCAGCTCCTGTCCACGCCTTTTCTCAAGCTCTGGCTGTGTCCGCTCTTAGATTTCATAGTGCTAATTGTTTTTCATGTTTTAGAGGCTCTGGGCTCCTTGATCTTGTGTGTTATGGAGTCTTCAATAGCCCTGCGATTGTGTGTTCATGATTCCGTTAAGTACAGTTAATATAGCTGTGGGGTCTGCGTGGAGGGCTCCTTCCGAGACAGCTCTCCTCCCTGTGGTGTGTGTCTGTCTGTTCTCAGTGGGCTGAGAGACAGGGCATTTTGTTATGTGAGACAGGTCAGTATTTGGCACTTGATGGCTTTTAAATTGTCTCTTTGTTCACACATCGGGAAGGCTGCAGCTGATTTCCTTTTATTTTTTAGTTTTTTAAAAAAATTTTTTGAGAGTAAGTTGGAATTATACAGGGGCTGTGTATCACTTTCCAGTTTTCCCCCAAACTTTGTAAATATGTGAGGAAAGACAGATGCGCGGTAAGGGCTTCTCACATTATCACCCAGGAGTTCCATCTGGGAAACGGGGAGCACATCCCAGTTCCCCTTTGGTAGGAAGAGGAACCTCGGTGGGTCCAGCCTGAACATCCCTGGACTGTTCCTCATCACCCCTGTCTGCCCTGTTCCGCCCCAGACATTCCAACACCCCAGCTCCAACATCCCAGCCCCTCCGACACCCCAGCCCCTCCAACACCCCAGCCCCTCCAACACCCCAGCCCCTCCGACACCCCAGCCCCTCCGACACCCCAGCCCCTCCGACACCCCAGCTCCTCCGACACCCCAGCCCTCCAACACCCCAGCCCCTCCAACACCCCAGCCCCTCCAACACCCCAGCCCCTCCGACACCCCAGCCCTTCCAAGATCCCAGCCCCTCCAACACCCCAGCCCCTCCGACACCCCAGCCCCTCCGACACCCCAGCCCCTCCATCATCCCAGCCCCTCCATCATCCCAGCCCCTCCGACACCCCAGCCCCTCCGACACCCCAGCCCCTCCAACTCGCTCATCAGTTTTAAGGTACACTAGAAAGGCAGACTCTTCCTACAAAGTAGATTTTTACTTTAACAACTTTAAAATCCACTTTGGGGCTTTGGGGGACCATGACATATA
Organism: Theropithecus gelada; assembly: GCF_003255815.1. Classification (NCBI taxonomy): domain Eukaryota; kingdom Metazoa; phylum Chordata; class Mammalia; order Primates; family Cercopithecidae; genus Theropithecus; species Theropithecus gelada. Next base: position 219,831,199 of record NC_037668.1, on the reverse strand, counting down.
GGTCAGATTTCTTTTAGCCATCAGGACATGGTTGTGGTTTTAACACAAACATCAAATCACCATCTTTAATTTTTAAAACCAATCTTAAAACAGCATAATAGAATTGATTCCCAAATGTCAAGATCCTGCCTTTTCTCCTTCCTTTCACCCTTTCAATATCTAGCTGTCTTTGGAGTCTATAAAACCCATTCACAGAGCTTGGGGACAATTAGGTTCTCAAACTCCACATCTCATATGGAGGCTGAAGATGAACGTCTTTAAATGTCAAGCGATGTGTTCTGGCCTCTAACGGCGGCTCCATGTGTGTGCTGGTTCTGACGGGGCGCTGCATTCAGTGATGACGTCTGGTCATGATTGAGAGTGACTCCTGACGGGAGGTTTGAAGGACCTGTGGCTTCCCTTTGCAGTTTTCATAGGATTCTCTATTGTGAGAGGATTCTGCAGGAAGCAGGCGCTTGTGTTTTGCTTTTATAACATCACTGTAAGGATGCCCCTGTACATGCTTACACTATGCCCATATGACTCTTTGCAGAAAACCAGACCTGTGTCCTAGGTCCTGCTGTATTCCGGCTGAGATGAGGAATAGAACATACCAAGGAAGTTTTGATTCGCATATCCTCACATCGTCTAAGTTATTGGTAGCCCTTTATAGAGACAGGTGACTATCCCCATTTTAGATGAGCAAACCAGTGTCCAGGGAAGTTGCCCAAGATCAGAGAGCTAGTTAATTGAGAAACCAGGACTGAAAGTCAAATCCAGTTCCGAGTACAGTGTTGGCTCCACCATACGTGGTTGCCTCCCGGCTGTAAGCATTTGCTTTGCTGCTGTGAGAAAGATTTACACTTGTCTACTGAGTCATAGGGCAATGGAAATAGTTTTGGCTGCTGTATTTGGCTAATTAAGCAATGGCAGTCAGAAAGGCAGAACCCACATTTTTGAGGTTTTTCTTTTTAACCAACATTCTTAATGTGATCTTTCCTCCTTAAAATGTTAAAATCAGGCCAGTCCCAGTGGCTATGCCTATAATACCAACACTTTCGGAGGCCGAGATGGGCAGATGGTCTGAGCCCAGGAGTTTGAGACCAGCCTGGAAAACATGGAGAAACCCCAACTCTAGAAAAAAATACAAAAAAATTAGCCCGGCATGTTGGTGCATGCCTGTAGTCCCAGCTACTCAGGAGGCTGAGGTGGGAGGATACCTGAGTCCGAGGAGGTCGAGGCTGCAGTGAGTCGTGATCGCACCACTGCTGTCCAACCTGGGTGACAGAGTGAGATCCTGTCTCAAAAAAAAAAAAAAAAAAAAAAAAAAAAAACAACACAAAAATATTATCCCCATTCTTGTATTTCTTATGGTGTCTGTAGCTTATCGGCCTCCCCAGGGAACAGTGCCCTGCATTTTCTGGGTTGCCCTGCCCCAACACAATGCTCCAGACCACCCTCTTTCTGGCCTCAACCCTACGTAACCCTTTGTGTGCTCATACATTCTCTGGGTTCCCAAGGATAGAGTCTCTTGCATGAGGAAGCTGGATGAAAGCCTGGAAAGGTTATTTTGTTTAAATTCTTACCTTGAAGTTCCTTTGGTGAGGGAGCCAGACTGGAAATCATACCAGAACAGTCGTGTTTCATAGTTACAGTGTAATCGGGAGGCTGTAATTCATGGCCATTAAATTGCTTCCTTTGAAGTATAAGAAAAACCAGGACAACTTTTATGGCCCTTTAACCCACAGGATTGTAGTGCACATGAATGGAAGTCAAGTGTGTTGTGGGCTCTTGCAGGTACTGTGGCTGGCAGAATTCCATCTTCACCCTGGTGCTCATTAATGGGTTGACTTTCAAGTGAAAACTGGGGTGAGTGGTATCAGAATCTTGGAAGGCTTTTCTTCTCTCTCTTTTTTGCATTTTTATAAAATAAATCAGAAATGAGGAGTCTTATTTGGTAGCTTGACTAAAAATGAGAATTATTTATCTGGTAGATCTCTTAGGGACTGGGCAGTAGAAAGATAGTTAATACATACTGAGCACCTTCTAAATGTTAGCACTGTGCTGGCCATTTTGCATACCTATTTCCATTTAATCCTCACAGCAATCCTATGAAGTCGGTAGGCTCATTCCCGTTTTACAGATAGGAGACAGGCTGGAGAAGGTCACTTAGTAAGTGGTGGTGCCCGAATTCCAGTCGAGGTCTGAGCCAAAGCACGTGGTTTTGCTCCCACACTCTGTGGCTTCCCGGAACTCATACCTGAGCTTATGTAACAGAGTAACATTGTGGAGCCCATGTCATGGGTCCCAATATTTCCTAGGATAATCACTTGTGTAATAAATCACTGAGATTTACACGACTGTATTATATTTGTTCTTAAGAGAATTACATAGGAAAACCGTGGAGAAAGAAAGGCAACAAAAATACATATTAGTGTTTAATGATTAGATGTGTGAGATATTTATCTTACATATTATAATAAATTTAATGCTTCATGACATTGATCTATATGTAATTTAAAGAGACGCTCAAAATAGATATCATTAGAATAATAAGTAAGGTAGTTTTTCATTGCTGAAAAAGGTACACCTAAAGGCAATGTAGTTCTTATTGAAAATTTGGTTGATAGCTGAGCTGTTCAAAATAGGGTGGGAAGAAATAAAAAATGGAATGGGGAGGGAATCTTTCAGTATGTGGACTGTAAAGCTACTCTACACTTGTTCTGAGAGGAGATAATCCATAGGACATAAAAATGTAGGAACTTCAGTTGTACGTATTCCTCAGTTTATTCTGTCACCTGTATTTATTGCCTGGAATTGTTGCAGTATGAAATTAGTCCTAAGAGAGTTCGCTTAGGTCATGGTAAGTCCCCCCTCTCCACTAGATGGCGCTGTGGTCGCATAGATGCACCTGCTGCCCCGCCAGAGGTTTTGAGCAGCAGATGAGAACCTTCTGCTGGGATCCTCCAAAGCCTAATGAAGTGTGAATTGGAGCGCCATGGAATAATAGAGTTTTTCACCTTTCTCGTTCTGGGTTCAGTTCTTCTGTGTGCCTGCACATCTTCACTTGGCTTTTCTTTGCCCCTTTCCCCTCTTTCCCTCTACCTCTTCCATCCTATTCCTACCTGCCCACCAGTCCTCCTACCTATAACCTTTCTCTTCTCTGCCTTATCCTTCAGACTTCTTTTCTCTTTGATGAGTGTAGGACGCACTTACATCGTGCGGTGGTAAACTGAGATGTTTCCATGTGAGCCATGCAGCGAGGCCGAATGATAGGTTGGGAACTACTTCAAAAGGAGGTGGTCATCGGCCGGGCGCAGTGGCTGACACCTGTCATCCCAGCACTCTGGGAGATGGAGGAGGAAGGATCACTGAGCCCAGGAGGTTGAGGCTGCAGTGAGCCATGGTTGCACCACTGCACTCCAGGCTGGGTGACAGAGCAGGACCCCACCTCTAAAAAATAATAATAGGCCAGGCGCGGTGGCTTACGCTTGTCATCCCAGCACTTTGGGAGGCTGAGGCGGGCAGATCACGAGGTCAGGAGATCGAGACCATCCTGGCTAACATGGTGAAACCCCGTCTCTACTAAAAATACAAAAAAATTAGCTGGGTGTAGTGGTGGGCGCCTGTAGTCCCAGCTGCTCAGGAGGCTAAGGCAGGAGAATGGCATGAACCCAGGAGGCAGAGGTTGCAGTGAACCAAGATCGTGCCACTGCACTCCAGCCTGGGTGACAGAGCGAGACTCCATCTCAAAAAAAGGAAAAAAAAAAAAGGAGGTGGTCATCTTGCCCGTCAGGCTGGAGTCTCCCCACAGCTGGCATGCGCTTCTCAGTGGACTCATGACTTGTTCCTACAGTGAATTTGGTGATGTCTCAACAATGATGGGTTTGGTTCTAGTAAATACAATCATAAGGAAGATAGGGACTCTGCAATTACAGTGGTGGATGTGGAAAGTGTACAAAGTTTCTGTGATCTCATGGGGATCGCCTAGAACCAGAGCTGGAAACCAGCGCTGGAAGACAGCAGCCAGAGAATCCATCAAAATCTCTTATTTTGAACAAAGGAAAGAGAGATCCACAGGATCCTGGGATCTCTTTCTGGCCAGTTTAATGCTCTCTTCTGAGTAGCTGCCAGCTCCCAAGAGGGAGAGCACTGACATTCAAAGACAGGAACCATCTGTGAATGTTATTTAGTGTAGGGTCTGCAATTCTGAAAATTATCAGCCAGGGAAATGACCCCTGTTTCACTGTCATTTGAAGTTCAAAAAGAGGATCATGGAAAACATTTAAACTATTTTCTGTCTTCCCCGTAAAATGTTAGTCATTTATGTATAGGATTATTATTGTTTCCGTCTTCAAACCACAGCTTGCAGAGCCAGCGACCACATGATGAGAAGCAGCCATGCTTCTTAGATTTTGGCAAGGGTGGCTAATGTAAAAACGGCCCATCTCCAAAACCTGGTGGATGCCACATATCCCATGGTTTCCAGGATGAAGCCAGACACTGTCTCTTCCATAGTACCTGGCGCAAGGAGAAACTTTTGCAAACATCTGCACCCTGTAAGGTTGAAGATGGGTTGGCAAGAGGAGGAAGTGCCTGTGGCAGTCATACTTGTAGGTAGGCAGACGTGTTTGGACTTGCCTGGCATATTTTTCTCCTTGGAGCAATTCATCTTCTCTTGACATAAAACTTTCTCACTAGTCAGAAGCAACACTTTCCGAGATGTCATTTAATTCACACTAACAAATTACAAGGAACTTCAGGTGAATAGGTGGGAAGGCAGCATTTTGAACTAGCCTGATGGGATCCTAAATATGGTTCTGTCTGTTGACCTTAGAGTATCATTTGCATCAGTCTAGTTTCCCTCCTCGCCAGAGGTGCAGGACCCCGGCCTTATTTCCTCAGACTTGGGTGAAGTGGTGTAAATGGGCTGTTTATTGGTGAGCTTTTTCTTTTTTTTCTGTTTTTTTTTGAGACAGAGTCTCGCTCTGTCGTCCAGGCTGGAGTACAGTGGTGCGATCTTGGCTCACTGCAAGCTCCGCCTCCCGGGTTCATGCCATTCTCCTGCCTCCCGAGTAGCTGGGACTACAGGCGCCACCACCTCGCCTGGCTAATTTTTGTATTTTTAGTAGAGATGGGGTTTCACTGTGTTAGCCAGGATGGTCTGGATCTCCTGACCTCGTGATCCGCCCACCTTGGCCTCCCAAAGTGCTGGGATTAGAGGCGTGAGCCACCGCGCCCGGCCTGAGCTTTTTCTTATCATCACAGAACTTTAGACAATAAGTAAAACCTTATTCGCATGAAGTAAAGCAGTCTCTAAGTTAGCTAGATTTTGATCTATGTGGAATGTAGAAATGTGATCTTGTTGTTTCCAAACACTGTGTGTGTCGTCAGTCAAGATGTGGCTTTAGCAAATGCTCACTGATAGATATATTGTTAGATATGTTCTCTGTCTTCCAGCATCTTACAGTTTACTTGACAAGATGAACTCAGCGAATCACCAGTGATGACTGTAAGGCTTGTAGGCCTTGTATTTTAGTCTCTGTTATCTTGATTACTGAGCACCCTAGAAATGAAACTCCTTAATAACTGTTTTGGCCATGATGCAAGATAAAAGGTCGTCCTTGAACTCTGTGAATGGTGGTGGCCAGGGGAGGGGGAGGCAGAGACAAGTCCTGTGTGGTCCAAAGGGGCTTTTTAAAGTCTGGTGAAGGTTTGTGTCATTTTGATTTAGGGACATGGTTGATGCTATGGGACATTCTAGAGAGAAGTGGAAGGTGGGAGCCCCCTACAGTCCGCAGCCCTTTCTACCCCACTGGGAGAGAAGGGAAGGAAGTAGTATCCTATCTCCATCTTCACATTCTGGTTTTTTTTTCTTCCATGTTCCTTTTTTCTCCTCTCTCCCTTTCTCCTTTGTGTTGTCTCTTCCCACCCCTTCTGGGAAGAACAGAAAAAAACTGACACTTATCGGTGTCCTGCCATGTGTCATCATCTCGCCAGCTTAAGGGTAAGAAAGAGGGTGGGGCACAAGGAGCCAAGTAGCTGTGTATATTTGTCTACAGCCTGGCAGTCACAATGCCTCCATTGAAAACCCAAGCCGCGTGATTTATGTATCTTATCATCATCACAAATTTTTATTCTGAGAAATTATGCAAGAGAAAACATCTTCAGTCAACCATTACCAAGTGTAAACCAGGAGACAAAACAGTCATAGCCTATCTCATTTAGCTTTCTTAACAACCCTGTAAGGTAGATATATTATTCCAATTTTATAACAGAGGAACTAGGATTCAAAACCTTGAGTGAACCAGCCAGCACGTTCCCTGGTGCCTAGCTGGTACTCGTTACATACTTGCTAAATGAAGAAGTAAGCAAAGAAAGTCATTGAGCCAGGATTTAAAACCAGATTTTATAACCTCAAGTTCCGTGCTCTTTCTGCTTTATTGTTTGTTTTCTGGGAGAGACTTGGGTGAGCCTAAAAGATCAGTAGTACTCTGTACTATTTATTGAGCAAGTAGTATTTCACTTTTGAAATAAGAATGCAGTATGTTCGTTTCATTAGTCTTTCTCTCTCTTTCTCTGTCTCTTGCTTTAGGTAACACGTAATTGTTTATACATCCCTATCCTTAACCTCCTTTTTCTTTCTTTCTTTCTTTTTTTCTTTTTTTGACTCACTCTTAGGTCTTTTATGCTGGCAACCAGCTTAGTTGTTTAAAAACATAGATTCTGGGTCAAGATTTTCTGGGTTTAAATCTAGGCTTCGCCACTGTCTTGCTCTGTGATTTTGGGCAAGATACTTAACCTTGCTGTTTTTCAGAATTATTAACTTTAAAATGAGGATAGTAATAAAAACCTACATCGAGGGGTTCCCATTGAAGGTTATACAAGTTGTTATATATATAGCACCCCAAACAATTGCTGGCACAGAGTAAATACTACATACATGTAGTTAATATAGCAGCATTGCTAATGTAATTATTCTGTGTGCTTTTTGCAATCTTCCCCTTTTATTTCTTAAACTCTTTTTTTTTTTTCCACCTCGCTTTCTTCTCTACAGTTTGGTTTCATGTTTGGTTGTTTTTGTGGGCTTTTTTTGGTGGTAAAATACATTTAACATAAAACTTGTGATTTAAATGATCTCTAAGTCTATGATTCAGTGATATTAATTACATTCTATTAATTACATTCACAGGGTTGTGCACCATATCTATTTCTAAGTTTTTCATCACCTCAGAGAAACTCCTACCCCATTAAGCAATCCTCATCCACTCCCCTTTCACCTCAACCCTTGACACCACCAATCTGTTTTGTGTCTCTGTGAATTTGGCCACTCGAGGAACCTCGCGTAAGTGGAATCACACAGTATTTGTCCTTTTGTGTCCGGCTCCTTTCCCTTAACATAATCTCTTCAAGGTTCCTCCAGCCGTAGCATTATTAGAATTCCTTTCCTTTTTATGGCAAAATAAGGTTTTCTGTGTACACTACGTTTTTTCTGTTCATCCGATGGTGGACGCTTGGGTCGTTTCCGTGTTTTGGAAATTGAGTAACGTTCTGTGAACAGAGTATCTGCTGAGCCGCTGCTTGCCTTTCCTTTGGGCATATACCTAGAAGCGGAATTGCTGGATCGTTTGGGAGTTTAACTTTTTCAGGAGCCTCCAGACTGCTTTCCACAGCAGCTGCAGGAGTTTCATCCCCACCAGCAATGCCCGGGGATTGCAGTTTGTCTGCGTCCTCACCAGTATTTACTGTTCATTTCTTTTGTAATAGCCCTCCTGATGGGATGGGCATGTGGTTGTCACGTGGAAATATTGGCTCGTAGATAAAAGGAGGAACACTTGAAAATTGAAGGATCAAGCTGTGTTTCAGACATGAGTCCCTGGTCAGGTCACTGACTTAGAATTATTTATTCAGCAAGAATCATGTCTCTGTAGGTTCCAAAACCTCTGGGAGCTCAGAAAATGAAGTCTCATTGTACTTTTTACCCAGGGTTAATGATCTCCATTCCCTTCCCAAGGGTGGGTGAGAGACGAGTGGGGTGCCACCAAAGAAGGAAGCTACTTAGCAGGAAGATACTTCCTTATCTTTATGTCTTTTGATGAAACGCTGCGAGCCCAGCCTCAGAGGAGCCAGCCTGTGACTGTACATTTTGGAATTCGTCTGCTCGCAGGTGTTGGCAGGCCCTGGCCCTGGTCCAGCACAGCATTTTCCCTGGAGGAACGCCACGCATTGAGTTTCCTTGTCTACAAAACTGTGTTATTGTCAGACCTCTCAGTGGAATCAGAGGGAGGTTGGTTTGTCTGGGCATTGCCAGGATAGTGCCTATCCGTGACCTCTTGTCTGGGCATCTGCCAGAGGAAGCTGTGCTCTCTCCAGGGAAGTTTAGGACTTGAAGACACACTTGGCAATGGCTGGTCTTTCTCCCAGCAGTTCTGATCACTCCAGGACCATCCTCACCGCCTGCCTTTGTCCTTCCCCCTTTGTCCTAAAGTGCTCTCAGCTGCTGTGACTGTGTCTTGTTTCCCTGGTGGTGGTGGAGGTGCTGAGGTCTGGGAAGGGTTGGGAATCGTGACGGTGGGTGCGGAGCTTGCTCCTGTGTGCTGCTGCATAGCCTGCTGGCCTGAGGAAGTCCTTTCCTGCACAGCGCTGCCTCCCACCACCCCAGCCAGCCAGCCAGCCCGCCAGCCCGCATCCTGGTTTTCCTCAGGGGAGAGAATCCCTGCCACTGTGGATTCACAGCTCAGAGGAAGTGAAATCATGTGAGGTGAAAGTGCATTGCTAGCCAAAAAACAGTTTTTCTCAATAAGGTCTATCAAATAATGTCTATCAAATGCGTCTTGAGGAGGAAGGAGATCTTCTGTGTCTCCCAGCAGCAAGCGTGATAAAGTAGCAGCTCGATAGACGCTCAATGAATTTCAGTCGAAAGAAAGATGCTCATACTTCTCATTTCACAATGAAGTTGATTTTCTGGGGACCACCCCCCAGATGACGTCCCCACTGTCTTAGATTAACATGCAGTTGCTTTGAGTGTCTTTTAACAAATCGATCTTTTTCTCCTGTTCCTTTTGCTTCTCTCCCTAAAGGGGCTCCCCATATTTGGCATCGTTAAATACATTCATTAAGTGTCTCATTGTGTAGGGCCAGTGTTTCATTTCGTTAATTAAAATCCATGCCCTGAACTGAGTTCGGAAGCCCTAAGAGCCAGAGCAGACTGCGAGGCACCTGCGGAAAAACGCAGCATATGCACGTACGCTAGACACAGACGCCGTGGTGTTCCACACCAGCGACGTCGCCTCGGTGCCAGTTCATAAATCAGAACTTCCCTGAGAGGCACGTCGTGTTCTGGGGCCAACTTCTTCACGGAAAGCACAGAGGCACCTTGCTAAAGAAGAGGAGGAGCTAGAGGAAGCGTAAAGCCGGGGCTGGTCCATCAGTCCCTCTCCCTCTCCCGCATTCCCCTGCCATAGGCTTTGAACTCTCTGGGTTTCTGTAGGTGTCCCTGGTTTGGACAGAGACACTGGAAAGCTCTTGTTCTGTGTGTTGCGCTTGATTTGTTTTGGGCTTTTAAATACTGGGCTTGACTTTGTTTGTTGGGGTTACACCTCTACTTTGCATTTCAGAGGTGAAGGGAGAGGCAGTGTTGTGTCTTCTGTGAGTTAACACTCACCAGATAGTTACTGAGTTTGTACTCTGTGCCTAGTACTCTGCGAGGCTCTGGGAATGCAGATGGTAACTTGATAGATAAGGTCCTGGCCTAATGAGTATGTATGTATTTGTTCCATTTTCAAGTGGTTATTAGAGCACAATGTTTAAAATAACACCTGTGTCATGAATTCTGTTCTATATAAACCCATTAGCATTGCATGGAGAAAAGCTCCATTCATCACAACACACTATACCGCTAATCCCAGCCCACTGGTTGGCAGGTGTGTGCCATTGATCGCAAGAGTCTAGGGAAGTTATGAGCTGCGCTGGACAATTTGTCACCCATCGGCCAACAGCTTTTCATTTAGCGTCCTCTATGTGGCTAGCGACATATAGAAAATCATTTCACAATTTCATTAGAGAAGCACAATCTGTGGTCTTTTTAGTCAGAGAAGATGGCTTACATATATGTATTTATAAAGTTAAACAAGAACCATTTCTTACATTGGGAATTCATTGTTAACTGCCAGAAAGATTTTAGGTGTTGGGAAGTTAAATATTATAATGGGTATAAAACTCAGTCCCCGCACTCTAATGTGCCAAAAATAACGTTTCGTTTCTTTTTGTATAAATCTGCCCAATTTCTGGCGCTGATTCTCTTTCTACTGCTGTGGTGGAAAACTTAATCTCCCCTCTCAGCGTTCTGGGCTCATCCCCAGGACCAAGCTGTTAGGGGCATGGCTCTCTTAGCCCGCCCCCCATGCAGGTCTGGTGGCTCTCGGATGCATCCTTACCACACACAGGACTCAGGAGTTGCTTGTGTCTCTGTCCATCCAAATCCCCCTCCTGGGGAAGTTGGGCTTCTGGGTGGCAGCCCTGCTTAGAATTGGGGCCTAGACCCCCGCTCCGTCAGACCTTCGGGCTGCTTTAGTCTCTCCCCAACCCTCTACTGCATCCCAGATTTTGCAGATGGTTTCTGCTTTCTCTACTGCCACATGCCTCCCCGAGGCACCGAGCAGAGTCTGATCTGTGGGAGAAAAAGAAAGAGGCGATGCAAAGAGAAGAGCACAAATTGGTATCTTGAAATATCATCCAGCCCTACAGTTCATAATTGTATCATCTGTAAATATTTACCAAACACGTTGGCGTAAATTACCTGTTTCATCCTCAGAGCAACCTCAGGCATTTGTTACTGTTCTCCATTTCTCAGGTGTATAAACAGACGTAGGCTAAATACTTGTCATATGGGTGGACGTCATCATAAACAATAAATGAATTAATGCGAAATTCAGGGTTTGGACCTCTTGTTTCTACACCAGTCCAGTGACTTCCGTGTAGCACCGGGCTGCTTCTCAGGTTGTCCTGAGGTTTGTGAAGCCACCTGTGGTCTGTAGCTTTAACAAGCATGACAACTTGTTTAGTGGACATTAGAAACATCTAGGCGAGTGATGTTTTATTTATTCACATGTCTTAATCATTCAATTTTTCAAAGGTTAGATTTTCTTTTTCTTTTTTTTTTTTCAGACAGAGTCTTGCTCTGTCACCAGGCTGGAGTACAGTGGCGCGATCTCGGCTCACTGCAAGCTCCGCCTCCCGAGTAGCTTGGACTACAGGCATGTGCTACGACCCCCAGCTAATTTTTGTATTTTTAGTAAAGATAGGGTTTTACCATGTTGGCCAGGATGGTCTCAATCTCTTGACCTTGTGATCTGCCTGCCTCGGCTTCTGAAAGTGCTGGGATTACAGGCGTGAGCCACGGTGCCCAGCCGAAGGTTAGATTTTACCTGTGTCCTTTTTACGGCTTTCTTTCTTTCTTTTTTTTTTTTTTAAGTTTCTTCATCTCTTACTTTCTCAGTCTCACTTCATACCACCTAGTACTGTGATCTGCATATAGATGGATAATAAGAGTGGTAAATTCAACATATGCTCTTAATTAAGGGCATAAAACGTCATTTTATGAGTAGGCCCTCCCGCAGTTCTGAAATGAGGCAAGCAAAGGCCCCATGGAAGTATAAGTTTCCTCCTAAACGTGGGAGATGGCCAGGGTGGTGAGGAAAATGCTTGGAGCTCCACAGCTCCTTGATGTCCTGGGAGAAAATGCTTATTTCAGAGGGTGAGGGCAGGACCAGGACGTAGATCCAAGGTGCTGACCTCCAGAGGGAGTAACTCCCACCGTGTCTCCAGCGGTCCTACACACGGACAGACCAGGACGTAGATCCAAGGTGCTGACCTCCAGAGAGAGTAACTCTCACAGCGTCTCCAGCCGTCCGACACGTGGACAACAGTAACCTCATCGTGTGTCCCTTTGCCGAAAGCCCAGTGTCCCTCTCAGCTGATGCCTTCACTTTCATTTTGTTGACTCTTGAAACACACAGGGCACATTAGAGAAGGGTAGAAATAATGAGAACCATAGAGTAGTTCCTAATGTTTATGCTGTGAAGCACCCTGTGTGGGCAGATTTTTCTGGCTTTAGGAATGGAATGCACTTAAAAATTGCTACTTATGTGACTTGGGAGAGAGAAGAGTAACAGAAGCTCTTCTGATATTTTATTTTATTTTTGTAATGAAAAGAAGTTGAGAGAAAGATGATGGACCAATCAGAAAAGACAAGTCCTTTTGGATTCCTTTCTGCACCTTAGAACGAAACGATTTTCTAAGCATCTGAAATGATTAGCCATGGGGATTTTCCATTTTGAGGAAGCCCCTGGATGGAATATCAGATATTGTAGTTTAATGTCTTCTTCTTATGGTGGTAAAACATACATAACATGAAATTGACCATTTAAATCAAATTATATAACCAATTAAATAAGTATATAGTTCAATGACATTAAATACATTCACACTGTTGTGAAACCATCACCACCATCCATCCCCAGAACTTTTTCAATATCTCAAACTAAAATTCTGTACCCATTAAATATTAACTCCCCATTCCCTATTCCCCCAGCCCGAGCATCCATCCCTCTGTCTTTATAAGTTTGACCACTCTAGGTCCCTCATGTAAATGGAATCTATGTCTGTCTGTCTGTCTATCTATCTATCTATCTATCTATCTATCTATCTATCTATCTATCTATCTATCTACCTATCTCTGTCTATCTATCTATCTATCTATCTATCTATCTATCTATCTATCTCTGTCTATCTATCTATCTATCTATCTATCTATCTATCTCTGTCTATCTATCTATATCTATCTATCTATCTATCTATCTATCTATCTATTTTTTTTTTTTGAGACAAGGTCTTGCTATGTTGCCCAGCCTGGTCTTGAATGCGTGGGCTCAAGTGATCCTCCCACCTCAGCCTCTCTAGTAGCTGCAGTTATAGGTGAGCACCGCCATGCTTGGCTCCTGTCTATTTTTTAACCAAATTTTTAAATGTGGTTTCTTCTTTTAAAGTTTAGTATTGCTGCTGATTTTATAAATAGTTTACTGACTTGCATTATTTCCATACCCTCTGTTAGAGAGTACAGTGGCTTATAATGGGGATTTAGATGCCAAACCATTTAGGTTCAAATCCTGACTACCTCTTATTAATGGTGAGGCTTTGGCAAATGGATGAACCCTCTTTGCTTCAGTCTTCTCAGCTCTTACACAGCGGTGAACATTGTAAGCACCTCAGAGGGTTATAATGAGAAGGAAGTGAGTTAATAAGGGTGTAACCTTCAAACAGTGTCTGGAACATGATGACCACCCAGTAAAGGTTGAGTGTGGAAGCAGCGGCCCTCCTGCCTCCCAGTGTTTTATTAATAGTTGGGACTCCGTTGTCATTTTGCAGCTATGGAAACTGAGGCCTTGATACATTGGAGAGTAGCTGATCCATGACCACTCCAGGCCCCATGACCGCCATTCTAGAACCATGCTTGGTTTACTACATGGCTCCTTTGTTGAAATGTTTTGGAATAACATGGCGTGGTAGTCAGGCTTCAACCTGATCCCAATGATTCCTGCCTCCCGAGGTTCACACCCTTGGGTACTCCCCTCCCACATTGTATCACAGTTGGTGTGTGTGGCCAATAGAATGCGATAGAAATGATGGCAGGCCATTTCTGAGATTCAGTTGTAAAACACATTGGCCTCTGTTTTGGTCAGAATCTCTGTCTCAGATCACTAGAGAAGAAGTCACCTGCCTTCTTGGAGCAGCTATAAGGGGAAGCCCTCCTGGCAAGTAACCCAAGCCCCTGGCAAACAGCTGGGCAGTGACTGAGGTTTACCAGCAACCACAGGAGTGAGCTTAGATGCCCCAGCCTTTGTCCGTCTTTGAGTTGACTGTGGCTCCAGCTGACAGTTTGACTGCAACCTCCTGAAACACCCTGAGACAGAACCACGCAGCTAAGACACTCCCGGATTCCTGACCCTCAGAACTGTGTGAAGTAATTTAGCTGGTTGCTTTCAGCTGCTCAGAAACAGTAACAAATGCACATGGCTTAGTTCTCTGCTGGTAGCTCTGTCTATAATGACGTAACTTTTAAGCTGTGTCTCTCTTCCTATTTCCTATTTTAGCATTAATGAACTAATGTGAAAATTTTTTCCACACCTGCCCTGGCTCAGATAGATGGCGAGCATCTTGAAGGCAGGAAACACGCAGGGTTCCTCACAGTGCCTGGCAGGTGGGAGAGGCTCTGTAAATTATGTGTTGAATTAATGAATAAGTGCATTTTTTCCACATATAGAAAAGAAATCATTTTAGTTAAAGTATGTATGTATTCAGGTCTGTTTTGTGAATATAAGAGGAATGTTTGATACTGAATTTTTCTCATTTGGATCTCTGGTAAATTTTAATATTTTCTTTTTTCTAATTGACTTCAACTTATGACTGTGACTTCTTATTAGGCTTCATGTCTGATAAACATAACAATTTTTTTAAACAGCCCTGCTGTCTGAAAAGGGACTAGTGTAGATGCCAGTTAGTGGTCACTGGTGCAGGAAAGTCAGTGCACTCCCTTTCTGTTTCTGTCGTAACAAATTACCACAAACTCAGTGGCTTTAAAAACCACACTTGGGTTATCTTACAGCCGTGTAGGTCAGAAGTCCAACATGAGTCCCACTGGACTGAAATTCAAGACTGTTGGCAGGGCTGGTTCCTTCGGATGCCCTAGGGAGAATCTGCTTCCTCACCTTTTCCAGCTTCTAGAGGCCACTCTTATTTCTTGGCGCCTGATCCCTTCCTTCAGACGGAGATGATTCCTGTCAATGAGGAATCTGGGTTGCAGGAAATATCCGAGTTTTTGAGAAAGTAATCAGGTGTTGGAGTGTGAATAACAAATCTACTCCTAGTTTGTTCTGTATACTTCCTTTCTCATTGCAGCCACTGAAACCATGTCAGATGCAGACATTTTATTCAAGGTCTAGATAGCTGTGTGACCAAATGGAATTAGGACTAGGAGACAGTTCTCTCTCACCACTTTTCTCATTTAAAGGAAAAGCTGCCCAGGCATGGTGGCTCGTGCCTATAATCCCAGCACTTTGGGATACGCAGGTGGGAGGATTGCTTGAGCCCAGGAGTTTGAGACTAACTTGAGCAACATAGCGAGACCCTGTCTTTACAAAAAATAAAAAAAATTGTCCAGGTGTGGCGGTGCATGCCGGTAGTCCCAGCCACATCCCTGTGGTCCCAGCTACTCTGGGGGATGAGGCGGGAGGATCCCTTTAGCCCAGGAGGTCAAGGTTGCATTGAGCCATGATCACACCACTGCACTGCAGCTTGGGCCACAGACTGAGGCCCTGTCTCAAAAATAAATAATAAAATTTAAAGAGGAAAAAGCTAAATACAACAAACGTAGAAGAAACACCTTTCAGCTACCTCAGGTAACATAGGATGATATTAAATTTACAGTTGTTGGTGTCAGAGAAGAGGTCACAGAATAGATATATTGTATTTGGTATGTGTAATATTTTTTAAAATTGAATTTTTATATCTGAAGGTCAGGGCATCTATAGGATTTGAGTTCTCTACTTTTATTATAGAAAACATAATTTCATTAATAGGTGCTAAGCTCTGAGTAAGTTTAATAAGGTTGGAAAAAACTGTAAACCACCTGCAGTCCCCAAACCCTACCATACCTAAGCTGACCTGTAATTCTCTATGGGTGGGGGAGAACCCCACTTGTCATTGGAAATCAGCAGTGCAAGATGGAGAACGTGTTACTGTCTAATCCCTTCTAGGTGCAAGGTCGGGCACCTGGAAGGCTAAGGCAGAAGCCTTCGCTGTGCTTCTCCTTTGTATCCAGCTAACCGCTCGTGTGACACTGAATGAATGAGTGGTTGTTTCTTGCAAGCCTGCTGCAGGCCCAGCCTCGTCTTAGGCATTGGACATGTGCAGCAAGCTGGATTTGTGCTACTTTGCTGCACAGTTGACCTGCTAGCAAGTAATGCCTGGGGATGGGGATGTTGTCTTCAAGGTGCACACAGCCTAAATGTAGGTGAAGATAGGAATGAAAAAAGTACACAGTGAGATTAAGGCTAAGAGAGGAAACAGTCAAGTGCTGGGGGAATGCCCAGCAAAATGGGTTAACTGATTCTTCTTCAAGGATCTTGCAGCAGTGGAGCCGTTTAAGCTGGGCCCTAAAAGGGGAGCAGGATTTCCTGGGAAGAGAAAGGGGAACAGGATGTTCCAGGCTGCAGAAACCAGTCATCAGAAGCGTTGTCAATGTGAAGACAGGTATTAACTGTATAAAGTCTAAGAAGTCATGGAATCATAAAGTTAGAAATGGTCTAAGTGGTTACATCTCACCAGTCCCAGCCAAGGGATTCTGGATAAGTTACAGTGTGTTCAACCTTGGCCATAGAAAAACCACCACAAGGCTTAAATAATATGATAAGGGGAATTTATTGGTTCACAGATCTCAAAAATATGGAGATAGCCTGGGCTTCAGACATAGTTTGATAAAGGCTCTTGGTGGCAGAATGGCTGCTGAGTGTCAGCCCTCAGGCTGACATGTCCTACATTCTGGAAAAGGACATACTCCCTTTCCTCCTACTGTCAAACAAAAGTCTTTGAGTTCATTCTGATTTTGGACACACACTCACCTCCTCCCAAGCTGGTCTCTGCCAGGGGAACACAATTTGCTGATTGGCCTGGGCTCTAGTCACAGCCTGTGGCTAGAGCATGGGGGCCAGGTGTGGGCTGATTGGATTAGGCCAATCAGAGCCCATTGCTAAAACCTAGGCTTGAAGCCAATAGGACATGGCCACGTCAGTGGGTGGGACAATGGTGGGAATAAGGGGAAGGGGTGCTGCAGAGGCGGCCCACGCTGTCCACATACAGAGGCTTGCTACAGAAGAAGATGGTTACATTTCAAGTGGGCAGGTGCCACATCAGACATGGTTCTTTGAATTTTACCTCATTGTCTCTAATTCTTAACAGTTATTTGAGGTAAGTGTTCTCCAATAATTTCCAGTTGAGCAAACCGAGACTCAGAGAAAATAACTTGACCAAAGCTCTAAGAATGGCTGAATCGGAACTGCAAGCGGCAGCCTCTGTTTCCAGAGACTGGGTTCTCTCCATTACATCGTGGCGCTGGAGGAGGCAGCTACGGCTCCATTTGGGAAGCTCTGTTGGTTATGACTGGGCGGGGAGGCTTGTGTAGCCCTGTGGTTAGGACTGGTGTGTGGGTGGCGGGGTGTGTGTGGGTGTGTTTGGTTGGTTTGTCTGTCTGTTTAATAATGTAAAGCCAAACCTGCCCCCTAGTAATTCCTCTGCATTTATTCTAGTTCTGAGGTATAGAGCAGTGATTCTCAAACCCAGCAGAGCATTATAAAAATACAGTTTTCTGACCTCTGTGCCAGATCAACTGAAGCAGAATCTGTGAGTAGGACCTTAGAAGCTGTGATTTTCTTTTTTCTTTTTGAG
The DNA here is from genome assembly GCF_003255815.1 of Theropithecus gelada. NCBI lineage: Eukaryota > Metazoa > Chordata > Mammalia > Primates > Cercopithecidae > Theropithecus > Theropithecus gelada. The sequence goes on along the minus strand of NC_037668.1, from coordinate 219,813,721 downwards.
TGTCAGAGATGATTCTCCAGTACAAACAGGTTTGGAGAACTCCTGCTTTAGAATACAACCAATCTCTTCTGCCTCCCGTATTATAAACCCTCAGATGTTGAAGACTGGGGTCACCCATGAGCCTTTGCTCCAGGCTCTCGTGTGGTGCTTAAGTGATGGGGCTTTGGAATCAGAAAGGCTGAGTTCAAATTCCGTCTCCACTGTTGACAAGTCGTATGCCTTGGGTAAATCTCTTAATATTGCTAAGCCTTAGTTTTCATATTTATAAAGTGGGAATAATCAATTTAAATTAAAAATCGTCGTGAGGAATAAGTTAAGAAAACGAAGTTTTAGCGTGAAGCCAAAGGAACGTAGAAAAGTTTCAATGGCTATCACCTGTTACTAATGATTGTTAAACTTGCCTGGCTCTGGCTGCTTTAGTTCTTTTCAATTGTTTGTTTTCTAGATCTTTTTTCCCTCTAATTTTTGGTGTTTGCTAATTTATCTCTAAAACAGTAATGGTATGTGGGGGGTAGATACTGGCATAAAGTTCTAGACATCTGACTACATCAGTGAACAGTAGAGCTATAGCTTCTTGTGGTCTGAGTGTGACGTTTATCTGGATGCACATATCCTCTGGATATTAAACATCTTGGAATTTCCCATCCTTGTTTAAGTTCTTTTCTCTTGGGAAATTGATCAGTGGCTGATTACGGGAACATCTGGATTCTTCAAGAATATTTGGACGTTCTTCAACTTGGTTTCAAGCCGAAGCTGTATCTGGAGGCATGAATATGAGTTGGTTTCATCATAAAAGTGTGTTGATTCCAAGACTGCTATGATCCGTTTTATCTCGTGTAGATCTGTCAGCGTTTCCTGTTCACCCACAGGTGATGACTCATGTGAAACGGGGTAAGCTCTCCAGCAGAGAGCCCAGTTGTTCCACAATGTGTACCTTGACATTTACATAAAATGCAAATATGTTCATCAAGTTCCACTTACATTTGTCTCTTGATTCTGAAATACAGGTTCATTTGCTGTATCTACCTATACCAGTTCTCTTTAAAAATACTTGTAAGGCGCGGCTTTAACTACCTGAAGCTTGATGAAGGTCGTACACAGCCTGTTTCAATGCACTTAGCATATTCTCTTTGATGATGACCCGTTCTCGCCAGCCTTGCTTGTGGGCGTGGGGGGGCCACCTTTATGCTGGAACAACCGAGAGTGGAGATGTGGAGACTTTCTGTTCTTAGATAATGTACAGGGTGGGCTTTTCAGGCAGTAAAACCTTCACTGAAGACCATGAAAATGCCCAAATGCTACATGTTCCAGTCAGCTAATTGAGGCATTTACTACTGGCCTTAAAATTTTATATAATTTTGTTTATGGTATCATAATAGTATAAAAGCAGCTGGGCTCACTAGGGGGCTGTGTGAGTAATCTAAAAAACTTGGACCGGCTACAGGAATAACAGCAGAGTTGCATATAGCAAAAATGTATTTGGGAGTAGCTCTCTTTTATTGAAATGGCAGCAAACAAACCAAACTGAGGTACAGAAAATGTAAAACTCCCAAGTATCAGCTTCCCTCGGTTCCCGTCATTCTTCTAATGACTAGAAAAGAAACACTGTTGTAATGAGAAAACTCCAGAAAATCTTTCAACAGATTCCTCACATCCCCAAACTGAATTTCAGTGGGTCCTCTGTCACTTCCTGGAAGAAATGAAGTAAACGAGACTAAACATGTTAAAGTTGAGATGAAATGAATGTGATGTTGGTCATCTAAAATTCTGTAGGAGGAGAATGAAACACTAAAAATGATCCTAAACTGTTTGGTAGACTCGCTTACTGCACGGCCAGGGGAGTGCGTTTCCTTGTTCAGAATCACTGACACGTTATATAAAAGTACTTTTAGTAGGGCTCCTATTTTGAGCCAGGTATTATCAGCACTAAGGATTCAAGGATTTACCTTTGAATGGCGCAGTGTTAGGCTTGGAAACAGATGGAGTTTCAAGTGGAATAAGAGCCAGAAAGGAGTCCAAAGTCAAGAACATTGGGGAAGGTTTTAGAAAGAAGAGCAGTTGGTGCAGGGATTTTTATCAATAGTTTTCCAACCAGAGGGAATAAAATATATAGAAGTTTTCCATTGTAAGAGAGCATGCCACATTCAAAGATATCATTAACTAGTTTTTTATATTATTGGAGCTTAAAATATGAGAAGGAGGTGACTAGAAATGCAGTTAAGAAAGGGAAGAACCAAGTATTAAAAGCTGAATGGCATGCCGAAGAGTTGACACTATTTCAGTGGCCATGGGGTGCCACTGAACAATTCTGCAGAGAGGATTATCCTGTAAGACTGAAAGATTATATCAGCAGAGTAGAGAACTTAAGAGGCCTGAATGGTGTACATTACATTGGTCCAGATGAGATGTTGACCCAAATTGGAGCAACAGTCTTGGAGATGGGAATAAGGGAGCAGATTTGAGATAGAGTTAAGAGGTGGATTGGATGGCACTTGGGATATGATTGTGCTTGAGACATAAGGACATGTTTTTCTTTAATGACGTAAAGGTGGTTTGCATGACTGAGTAGTTGGAGGAGCCATTTTGTTGGGTAAAAAATAAAGAAAGGGGAACAGGAACGAGGTAGAAATTAATGGGTTCACTTTTAAGCGTTGATAACTTTGAGAGGCCTGTTGGACACATAGAATTGTCTAATTGATGATCATTCTATATAGTTGAAGTTTAGGAGCGAAGTCTAGATTTGAGAGCCATTAGGATATAGATTATAGGTGAAAGACAGGCGTGGATGAGAACTCTCTGGCGAAATGTATGGCATGAGAAGATGAGAGCCGAGGACAGGTCCCAAGGGATCCCCAGCACTTATGGGGATGGTGAAAAGCAGATACTCCAGGAAAGGAGACCAAAAGGGAGGCAGTGAAGGAGGTGGTAGGAGATCCAGGATAGGGAGAGGTTATAAAATCCAAGGGAGGAGGGAATGCTGTGTGGGCAGGTGAGCGATGGCAGATAGGGCAGAGGGTAAGGCAGGGACTTCAGAAGGATCCATTGGCCTGGAAACTGTTAAGTTCATGTGGGGTCATGAGATGTGCACGTTCAGCAGAGTTGAGAGGGCAAATAGATGACAGAGCAAGGAGAAGTTGGAAGGAAGTGGTGTGTGGAGAACATTCTCAAGAACCTACATGTGTACAGAAGGAAAGGGAAATACACTACATTCCCAGTGAAGTCAGGGAGACTTTTGTTTGTTTTAAAATGACAAATTTGAACATGTTTATATGCTTAAGGAAAGAAGCAATATGAAAGGAGAGACTCAAAAATCTGGGATGAGGAGAGGATGATCGGTGTAGCAGGTCTTAGATTAGTTGTTCTCGGTGTGCTCTGGGATCGTATAAACATCACCTGGAAATTGTTAGAAAAGTAAATTACCAGTCCTTACTTCAGATTACTCAATTACAAACTCTGGGTTTGTAGCTCAGCAGCCTGTGTTTTAATGAGCCTTCCAGGTGATTCTCACGAACACTCAAGCTGGAGCACTCCTGTCCTAGATGAAGAGGAGAGGTGGGATCCAGGGCCCAGGTGAGTGCACACGCCCTTGCACAGGAGGGAGATGCGTCTGTGGGCACAGGTACAAATGGATTTGTGGTGAATGGTGTGAAGTTGATGGAGTTTGCTCCTGATGACATAATTTTTGTTTTTGAACTAGGTAGCAGTTTTGTCCACTGAATCCTGAGGTAAGAGTTGGGTTGGGCCAGGCGCAGTAGCTCACGCCTGTAATCACAGCACATGGGCAGGCCAAGGTGGACGGATTACTTGACGTCAGGAGTTTGAGACCAGCCTGGGCAACATAGTGAAACCCCATTTCTAAAAATACAAAAATTACCCGGGTGTGGTGGCGGGTGCCTGTAATCCCAGTTAGGAGGCTGAGGCAGGAGAATCGCTTGAACCCAGGAGGCAGAGGTTGCAGTGAGCCAAGACTGTACCATTGCGCTCCAGCTTGGGCAACAAGAACAAAACTCCATCTTTAAAAAAAAAAAAAAAAGGTAGACTTCATTGAGTTTACTCAAATTAAATACCCATTTAACTCATGTTGCATTCTAATTGAGCTAGAATATGATTAGTTTTAAGCTGAAACATACCTTTATTCTCCCTCATTCCACTCTTTCTCTTGACCCTTTCTTAGCGGGAGCTAACTGTTCTTGCTACTGATTCCTTAAAACCAAAATGATTCCATCATAGCCTGTGTTGGGAGACTCAGTCTTGAGGTGTCCCGGGGCTTTTTTGTTTGTTTGTGGACTCAACGGGGCTTTTAAATCTTTGTCTTAATCGTTGGATACTTTCAGGAGATTGCTGAGATCACATCATTTAGAGCCAGAATAAAGGAGAATATTTGAGCAAGGATTCATCAAACCAATATGAGAATTTGCAGATGTTAGATTTTATTAACACTCCCACACAGGAGGTTTGAAATGAAAGAGAAAAAGCAGGACATAGATTTTTAAGAAGAAAAGTCAAACAATTTAAAAATCTGCCGTGGGCATCTGGTCATGGGTCCTAGGGACCATGTGCTGGACTTTTGATCTCATCAGATGCGTTTCTTAGCTGGTCATGAAAGCTGGTTGTCATTTCATTTTCATGATTTCAATATAGTGAAGAATTTGGATAAAGCAGCAGCATTTTGATGTGTCTAGTTTTTAGGGGAAATAATGAATTTGCTGTAACTAGTCATTTTCTTTTTCTATTTTCTTTCCTTTTGATGAAAATGCATTTATATTCTGATTTGGGAACACAACCCCCGAGGGGTGAAAGTCTGAAAAGTTATAACTGGAAACAGTGTCCCGAAAGCTGCCACAAAAGGCGGCCAGGGTCTGCGAGACTTTCAGTGTGACGTGTTCTCAGCTGGGAGCGTGGGAGGAAGGATCATGCTGGAAGTCATCTACCATCATGCAGAGCCCCGGCTCCTTGCTATGGAAGAGTAGATTGGACTTTTTAGATCCAAGCATCTTTTTTTCACTCAGCACCTTGAGCATTTGTGTAGATAAATGTTTGGTTTCGGACACCAGTCTTGGCTTCAGCTGTGTACAGGAACCTTTAAATTTGAACCACTCTGCAAGTGCTGCTTGTTTCTTGTAAAGAATGCTTGACCACATCTCCAAAGGAGTGGCTACAAAAGAAATACGGAAATCCTACTTCTCAATGGAATAGAACAGTTCTCAAAGCAAATCCAGGGAGTCAATTCTTGTCTGAATTTTTGCTCATTCTATGGAGTAAATAGATTTTGTTAATATTGTAAACACAGTTTAGTGGAATATGCAGTGTTTCTGTAGTACCTTGATTTTATTATTGGGAATATGAATTAAATACAAATTAAGTGGGTTTAGAAGGGGATTAGTTAAAAAAAAAAAACTGAATTAGAAAATGTTATTTTAAGGTTTCTTTGATGGAAGTATTTAACCTGTAAATGAGTCTTTACTATTACATTAGATCAGCTCTCAGACTGACATTTTGATTGTTTCACATTTGATCAGAAATTGAGACTATAGGATGCAACTTCTATGTAAATATAAATGTGGGGCAGATGTAGTGACTGACATCTGTATTCCCAGCACTTTGGGAAGCCCAGGTAGGACAATTGTTTGAACCCAGGAGTTTGAGACCAGCCTGGGCAACATAGGGAGACCGCATCTCTACAAAAAATCATTAGCCAGCTGCAGTGGCACATGCTTCTGGTCCCAGTTACTCCAGAGGCTGAGACCAGAGGATCACTTAAGCCCAGGAGGTGGAGGCTGCAATGAGCTGTGGTTGTGCTACCGCACTCCAGCCTGGGTGACAGAGCAAGATCCTGTCTCAAAAAATCGAAATGTTACTGTATTACAACTGTGTTATTAAAACTTCCACCTCTTTAAAGATGGAATTCAGCATTACCCAAAAATTTTAAAGGAAAAATATCTCTGGATTATGTGAAGAGCTGCAGTTCTACAAGCCCTCCGAAAAGAAAACCCCACATGCTCAAGGTCCCCGTGACCGTGGGTCTGCAGCCAGAGCCAGACTGGAGAGAGGGCTGGGAGACTCTCCTGCCCAAGCCTGGTTTGAAGATCTGATGCATGGAAGCAACAATTCTGTGAGAGGACAAAATAGAAAAAGAGAAATAGTATGGAATTCTTTCTTTCTGCAACAAGGTCTGTGTGATCGTTTCCCAAGTTAAAGGACCTCTTCTTACTTTAACCGTAAACAACTTGGTTGGAGCCAGAACTTACACATGCTTTCAGTATTAACATGAAAGCATCATCCTCACAAATGTCTGGCTTTTCTGTCTCCTCCTTTGCTTTTGTTATGGCAGGATAGATTGGACTTTTTCTTTTAGATATAAAAATCTGGTTTTTTCACTCGGTACCTTGAACATTTGTATTGATAAATGTTTGGTTTCTGACAGCTGTTTTGGGTTCAGCTGTATAAGGGAACCTTTACATTTAAACCGCTTTGCAAAGTGTTTATTCCCTTAAAACAGTTCTAATGTAAACGTATATACATAGAAAAAGGATTCTGAAAGGTTCTTCTGAGTTAGGTTTAATCTGTCCTGACAGCTCAATGCTATTGAATTCTTAGAATGAAGATGTCCTGGTTGTCTGTGCAGCCCGCTGCTCCCAGAGGGCTCTCGGGTAGCTAGTTAACCAAGGGACACCCAGCAGCGGCACATCCTCGTCCTCTCAAAAAGGGCAGAGCTTCAGGACCCTGGTCTAGCCCAGGGGGCATCCCCTTAGCACTGTGTGCTGTTGCCACTACCTGTCATAAAACCTCAATGTTTATTTGGCCTCATGTTTATTCTTTGCAGATGTATTGAGCACCTACTGTAAATCAGGTAGGTCGTCGTCTAGCTAGGTCTGACCCAGATCCACAAGGTTTCTGTCCTCTTCAAGCTTAATTGTAAGTGTAATCATAGTGGGATGCTCCAAGTTAGGATCAACAGACCTTTCTAGAAAGGGTCAGATAGTGAATGATTTAGGCTTTCTGGGTGATATCACCTTAAACTACCTTACTCTGTCTTGTAGCTCAAAAGCAGCCATAAGCAATACATAACTGGAAAGGCAGGGACGAGTACCAGCAAAACTTTATTTACAAAAACAGTGGCCGTGGTACCATGGACTGTGTTGACTGCTAGTCTAGACATGCCAGTGCAGTGGGACAGAATCCATATCATACAGTCTGGAGTAGGGATTTGTTTCCCAGACTGCAAAGCAGCTCTCCCGTCAACGTCAGCAGCCATAGAGAATAAGCGAATTTCTCAGCATTTGCTGCCTGTTGCAGAATTACTGACAGCTGCATTTGTCATGTTCTTGAATTATTTTTTCTACCTTGGGTTTAATAGGTTTCCCAAAAGTCCTCAGTGAGGAAGCATCACCCTAATTTGTTCTACATGTCATGTGTGTGATAAGCAGAAAGGAAGCAGACAAACTCAGACCTTGAAATTGGAATGAAGCATTTAATTCCTGCTCCCATCCTAGCTTGGTGGAGTTGAGCAACACATCTACAGACGTCCTTCCAACACAGTGACTTCCGTTGCCCTCTGTGTGGCCACTTGCCTGGTGCTGGGCTCTAGGGTTGATGTAGGACTTGGGCCCTGCCCTCAGGGATCTCACAATCACAGGAGTGGAATCGATGAAGTCCATTCCTGCCTTCATTCCTGAGGCGTGTCTGACTACATGCCACACATGTGCAAGGAAAGCAAAAGTGACCAAGGCCTGGACCCTGTCCTAGATGAGTTCACACTAAAGCAAATGAGAAATCATGCACAATAAAGCAAAATCCAGTGCTGCGGCCTGTGATGGAGACCACGCTGCGTGGGTTGCTGAGTTCTCCCCCTCGTTGTAATTCAGCAGGCTTCCCAGTGTGCCCTGCATCCTCGCCTGTGAGGCAGACTTCACCATCAGCCCCCCTTACAGGTGGAGGGAACTGAGGCACAGAGCTCCCAAAGCCCCACAGCTGGCGAGTGGCAGGGCTGGCATGCGATGCCCAGTAGACTGGTGTCTGACTGCAGAAGCCTCGCTCCTCACCCCTGGGATCTGGAAGATAATTCTGCTGATGTGTGAGATCCAGGAGAATGCATTGTTTAACCAGAAAAAGTTTTGTAACTGCATATTAGCTTTTGACAGAAATGTGACTGCCCACTGAATAGTGAGCGTTGGAATTAGAGACCATCTGGCTGCCAGGGGCTGGGTTTGGTCGTCTTGCGTTTTTTAAGTCTGAATTGGGGTGCTGTATTTGTTTCTTACAACTGCCATGGTGACATACCACAAACAGGGTGGCTTAAAACAATAATTTTTTTTTTTTCACAATTCTAGAGGCTGGAGGTCTGAAATCAGGGCCTGTTGTCAGGGTGAGTTCCTTCTGAGGCAGAGTCTGTTCTGTTCCTCTCCCATAGCTCCTGGCGGCAGCAGGCTGTCCTTGGTATTCCCTGCTTGTATCTGCGTCACCCCAGTCTCTGCCCCCGTCTTCGTGTGGAACTCTCCTTGTGTCTATCTGCACATGGCCGCCTTCTTATTGGGATGCCAGTCATGCTGAATTTGGGGCCTACTTATTCTCTAGTGTGATCTCTTCCTAACCCATTCTATCTACAGTGACCTTACTTCTGAATAAGGCACATTTTAGGGTACTGGGGGTTAGGACTTCGGCGTAATCTTATTGGAGGGAACATAATTCACCCGGTAACAGACACCTCTAGACAGGATGGAACTTCCTTATTCACCCCCAGCCCATCCTAGTTGTTTTTACCCTGGAAGGTATTCCCAAATCTCTGTTGCCATTGCCCTCCTTGGGCATTTGAGTTGACTCCTCCTTTCTTCAAGATATTTCTGTGTAGTGATGATGAGAGAGAGAGAGGGCTTCAATGACTCATCTCCTATCTAGGTTTCTTTCATGAAGATGCTGAGACTCTTCTTTTTACTAAACATGATTTCCTCCCACTCACGGAGCAGAGAGCCACATTCCACAGGAGGGCTCTCCAAGGTGGCAGTGGTCACGTGCTTCTAACAGTGCACGCACAGGAGGGCTCTCCAAGGTGGCAGTGGTCACGTGCTTCTAACAGTGCACGCACAGGAGGGCTCTCCAAGGTGTGGCAGTGGTCACCTGCTTCTAACAGTGCATGCCTGTCAAGAGTGGACGGACACCTCAAATTAGGCTGTACTGTCCTGAATTTGTAGTCTGGGAAAAGCCCAGGTGTTTCCCAGGAAAGAAATTCATTATCAATAAGGTGGAAAGGACTTCTCAGTACTGAGCCCCATAATTTGCCTTCCTAGTGTTGGAAGGAACAAGGGGAAATGGGGGCAGAAATGAGAAATGGGAGAGGAGTTTGGGAAGTAAGGGGGAGAGGCCGCACAGGTAGCATTGCTGACAGGAGACAAGGCTTGGATGAGGCCACTCTGCCTTTCATCGCAACGGCCTGTGATGGACTGGCCAGACTCTGAAACGCTGGACTCGACGCGTACCTGCCTGCTCTGGAGCATTTAGGACAAACAGGAAAAAGCTTTTGAAATAGTTCTCTCTGCCTCTCGCCCTGCCTCACTTACTTTTTTTCTAATAAAGATGATTTCTACTCACTCATGAAGTAGAAAGACACAATCTGTAAAGCAGCTCGTTAATTCTGGAGACACAGAGTACCTCTGGATTCACATCAGCTCTAGAAATGACTGGAATGGTGACTGTTGTGCTTATTTTTTATGGGAACTCTTAGTTGAATTTTACTTTATTGCCGTTGTGGTTAATTTCTACTGTGTTTTCAATACCTGCACACACTAGGAAAAGTTTTTTGAGCGCCTGCTATTGGGTATCATGAGAGGCGTGAAGATGGATGAATCATGATTCTTGCTCTAGACGAACTTAACAATTAGTAGGGGCAGAAGATACATCCCAGCCTAAATAGTAGAGCCAGGAATGGGTAAGAGCACCTAGACGGGAACCAAATGTCTCTGGATGTTGCGACTTGGAAGAGTTTACTTCATGATTCCTTCTGCCAGTGTTCGTTGAGTTCCTACAAATAGCCAGGCGTGCTGGTGTATAGTGATGGTAAGTGACAGGTGACAGGAGCCAGGATGCTGGGGTGAGACTGCCTGGGCTTGCACCTGCCTCTGTGACCTGAGGGAGGGAAGAGCTTCACCTATGCTTCCATCTCCTTTATCTGTAAAATGGGAATAATATTAGTATCTCCCTCACAGATGCGCTGTGTATACATATACACAAACAGAGAAAGGGAGAAGGAGTGCTTCCAGCTGCGTGCGCCATAATAGTAGTATGTTCCCTGCCTGGGGCTTACCTTGAGAGGTGTTCATAACAGGGCAGGAAGGAAACAGAGGAATTATTACAAATGGTGGTAAGCGGAGGGCAAGTAAGATTCTCATGCAAAGGAGACTCTTTAAGTTTTGGGGTTTTTTGTTTTGTTTTGTTTTCTGAGACAGAGTCTAACTCTGTCGCCCAGGCTGGAATGCAGTGGCACGATCTCGGCTCACTGCAACTTCCACCTCCTGGGTTCAAGCAATTCTCCCGCCTCAGCCTCCAGAGTAGCTGGCATTACAGGCACGCACCACCACACCTGGCTAATTTTTGTATTTCTAGTAGAGGCGAGGTTTTGCCATGTTGCCCAGGCTGGTCTCAAGCTCCTGGCCTCAAGTGATCCACCTGCCTCGGCCTCCCAAAGTGCTGGGATTACAGGCATCAGCCACCGCGCCCAGCCCCTACTTTCGGTTTTGTAATCAAGGATGGGTTTCATCCAGTGGTGGCATTTAAAGCCATGCCATGAGGAAGCAAAGCTGTAAGAGTGGGGATGGCTGTTGTGTAGTAGAGGCTGGATCAAGCAGAGCCTTCTTAGACCATTTGAAAGAGTTTTAATTTTATTCCGAAACAGTGGAAAACCACTGAAATGTGTGAAATGCGGGTGTGACTGAATCCTTCATGTTTGTGAAAAGATGATTCTCATTCTTTCTAGAGAAGTACATAGAGAATGGATTCGAGGGGTCAAGCATGAGATGAGGTTAAGAGTGTCACAATAACATAGGATAGGGACAATGGGCCTTCCCTGGGCCGGGGACGGCAGGCCTCCCCTAGGCCGTTGGCATAGGAAATGGGAAGAATGAAATAGATTCAAGATACATTCTGGGGTCAGAATTGTCATGACTGATAGATTGGATGACGTGGATTAGAGAGAAAAGGAGGAAGGTTTTAAAATCTCATGTTTCTGGCCGGAGCATTGGGTTTGATTAGATGCGAATGAATCTTCCCATCTAACAAGTAGGTTTGGGGGCAGAAGTTAGTCATACTAAATTTGAAAAATGTTATTTAAAGAGAGCTTTTTGCTCATTGAAAACTAGTCTTCCAGTGCACGAGTGTCAGAGTGGGGACACTCACAGTGGGAGCGGCTTTGAGAGACATGGGAAGAGGAGAGGAGGGTGCCTGAACAGACAGTGGCGCCGCTTAGCAAAAGTCAGCGTCTGGAGGACGGCCCTGATTTAGTTAGTGACTTGACTGAACAGTTTACACCTAGAAGCACAGGTACTGATGATGATTTTGTGAAGACGCAAAAGTCTACTTTACAGAATTACTCTCCTGTGAGAAAATATTCTGAAATTGAGTTAATTTAACATCCAGAAAGTCCTATCATATTTAAAATTTATTTTTTCCGGGCATTTACGTTTCTGAATGACTTGGTGAGAGATAGGTCTGTGAGTGACTCACTGAACCCCCCCGAAAAGTACTCACATAAGTAGATTTCCTTGTGCCAATCAAAGGACATTATTAAGGGAAGCGTTCTTCAGCCGTGGCTAGTGGGGACATTTGTCCTTGTGTTGGGACGGTCCCATGCTCCTTGGATAGCGTCTGGTTACATAAGCAACCAATGGGTGGACTAGAACTCTTTTCACTGAGAAATAAAGCAAGATTCTTTGGTATGTTTGCTGTCTCTCTCACCGCCCCCTCACAACATGGATAGTTTCTGTTCCTCTGCTTTTTCCCTTTTCGCATGTACGCAATGAGCTACTTATTTTTATTTCATTTTTTTGGGATAAAACTCTTGTGAAAGCTGAGGGAGAGGCTAGTATCTGTACCTCCATCATTTAGCAAATACCTGGTACCTCGTTGGTTTCACAAGTATTTGGTGCATAGTTTAATAAATATTTGCAGATTGGGTGAACGCCCTGTGTATAACATGGACACCCTGATTATATGACTTCCTAAAATCCCTTCTCATGCTGTGTCTATAAGCTTTCCTGCTATAATCTCAGAAACATAATACCTAACAAAAGCAACAATGATTATGGCTGCTTTAGCTAAGTGATGTGTCCTTCAATAGGGCATGTGCTTTAGGCTAGTTCTTCTAGAGTTGAAAGTTTTGATTTTGTTTTCCTCCAGAGCCATCCTCATTTCATTAACTTTCCTTTCTGTAGCTAAGGGCAGCAGTTGGTGTCTGTGGCCCAGGAGTCTTCACTGTGTGTGAGAAAGGAACTGCTTTGCATGGTAGGTGTGGCAGTGGTGGAACGGCAGCAGCAATGATATCACTTGTTTACTGAGTACCTCATTTGTGCCAGGCATTATAATAGGTGGAAATACACTGTCGGCAAAGGTAAGGCCAGGTTCTCATAACAAAGAGACGTATGATAATTGAGTAGCTTCAAAGGAGATAGACATTTGTTTCTTTTTCACTGATAGTGTAATGTGTGTACCAGCTGGGTGGGTGACTCCACTCCATGCTGTTTTTCACAGCCCGGATTCCTTCCATGGTGTTGCTCCACCGCCCCTCAGGCCTTCACAAGAAGTGGAAAAAGCCCAGCAGGGCCTGCCCAGTCTCAAGGCTTAGCTCCAGAAGCAACACTTTGACTTCCACTCAGTTGGAGAGAACTTAGTCATGCAGCTGTGCCTGATTCTGGGGGTTGAGGGAGGAACCTGGAAACGTAGTTCAGGCCTGTGCCCTGGGAGCAAGGGAGAACAGATGCTGGTGAACACCTAGCAACATTCACCACATCCCGCAATGGGGGATTATTCTGTACACTTTCCAGATGAGGAATTAGAAGTTTGGGAGGTTAATGAACTCAATGTGCCCTAGATGGTCAGGTTGTAAGGGGGAGGTGCAGATTCTAATTCTGTTCTATCTGATTAAAAAGTCTGCGCTCTTTTCACCAGCGTGATACCACTGAACAGTGTTGTCATAGAGCCGTGTGGATTCACAGAGGAGATTGACATATGTTAACTACCAGCGTGATACCACTGAACAGTGTTGTCATAGAGCCGTGTGGGGTTCACAGAGGAAATTCACGTATGTTAACTACCAGCGTGAAACCACTGAACGGTGTTGTCATAGAGCCGTGTGGGTTCACAGAGGAGATTCACGTATGTTAACTACCAGCGTGAAACCACTGAACGGTGTTGTCATAGAGCCGTGTGGATTCACAGAGGAGATTCACGTATGTTAACTACCAGCGTGATACCACTGAACAGTGTTCTCATAGAGCCGTGTGGGTTCACAGAGGAAATTCACATATGTTAACTACCAGCGTGATACCACTGAACAGTGTTGTCATAGAGCCGTGTGGGTTCACAGAGGAGATTGACGTATGTTAACTACCAGCGTGAAACCACTGAACAGTGTTCTCATAGAGCCGTGTGGATTCACAGAGGAAATTCACGTATGTTAACTACCAGCGTGAAACCACTGAACAGTGTTGTCATAGAGCCGTGTGGGTTCACAGAGGAAATTCACGTATGTTAACTACCAGCGTGAAACCACTGAACAGTGTTGTCATAGAGCCGTGTGGGTTCACAGAGGAGATTGACGTATGTTAACTACCAGCGTGAAATCACTGAACAGTGTTGTCATAGAGCCGTGTGGGTTCACAGAGGAAATTCACGTATGTTAACTTGCGGCTCCAGGAACAGGCCTCCCACCACCAGACTTACTAGCGTGCTAAGGTGTCTCAGGACGTGGTGTCAGAATGAAAATGGAGTGCAGTTCTAATCAATCAAAAACTGGTTTTCTTGCCTGCTGTTAGGAGAAAGGAGTTTCAAAAATGAAAACAGTCTTGTACCAGGGACTCACATTCTAGGGCATGGTCTGTGGTCAGCATACATTCAGATCAGTGCCTGCTTCATACTTGGTACAGTTGTAGGAGGTGCCAGTGGTGCCCAAGCAATGGCCAGATCAACAGTGACTACGGGTGACTAGACTCTGTACAGCATAGTGTTCGTGGAGTTTGAATCTTTTACTCACTTCCCACGTATGTAGCTGTGGACAAGTTTCTGAATCTTCCTAAATCTGAGATACCTTGTCTGTAAGGCAGGATTAATCTTCACAGAGTTGTTTTAAGTATTAGTGATCACGTAAGCAAAGGGGCTCCCACAAACCAGCGTGCTGTTAAATAATAGCTGCTATTTTTAAAAAAAGTAAACCCAGCAATCATGAATTGAGTGACTGCTATGCACCAGGCACCAAGGTAGGCTCCAGAGATTTAGAGGTAAAAGGTGGAGTCCCTGCTGGCCTTCAAGGGACATCTAGTGGGGATGTCCCAGAGAGAAGAACAACCTAAGCTCAGTTTTTCCCTCAGGAAGAATAATGCATTCTAATCAGACTAGAGAGAGTGTGTTCTGTTAATAGATCGTATACACTAAAATTGTACAATAGCCAGTTTGGGTGCCATGAGCTATTCAAATGACACGTTGACTTTTTAAGAAAATATATACTTTAAGTTCTGGGATATGTGTGCAGAATGTGCAGGTTTGTTACATAGGTATACACGTGTGATGGTGGTTTGCTGCACCCAACAACCCGTCATCTACATTAGGTATTTCTTCTAATGCTATCCCTCCCGTTGTCCCACCTCCCAACAGGCCTTGGTGTGTGGTGTTCCCCTCCCTGTGTCCATGTGTTCTCATTGTTCACCTCCCACTTATGAGTGAGAACATGTGGTGTTTGGTTTTCTGTTCCTGTGTTAGTTTACTGAGAATGATGGTTTCCAGCTTCATCCATGTCCCTGCAAAGGACATGAACTCATCCTTTTTTATGGCTGCATAGTATTCCGTGGTGTATATGTGCCACAGTTTCTGTGTCTGCTCTATCACTAATGAGCATTTGCGTTGGTTGCAAGTCTTTGCTATTGTGAACAGTGCTGCAATAAACATATGTGTGCATGTGTCTTTGTAGCAGACTTATTTATAATCCTTTGGGTATATACCCAGTAATGGGATTGCTGGGTCAAATGGTAATTCTAGTTCTAGATCCTTGAGGAATTGCCACACTGTCTTCCACAATGGTTGAACTAATTTATACTCCCACCAACAGTGTAAAAGCATTCCTATTTCTCTACATCCTCTCCTGCATCTGTTCCTGACTTTTTAATGATCACCATTCTAACTGGTGTGAGATGGTATCTCATTGTGGTTTTGATTTGCATTCCTTTGACCAGTGATGATGAGCTTTTTTCATATTTTTTTGAGCACATGAGTGTCATCTTTTGAGAAGTGTGTGTTCATATCCTTCATCCAATTTCTGATAGGGTGTTTTTTTATTGTAAATTTAAGTTCCTTGTAGATTCTGGATATTAGCCCTTTGTCAGATGGATAGATGGCAAAGTTTTTCTCCCATTCTGTAGGTTGCCTGTTTACTCTGATACTTTTCTTTTGCTGTTCAGAGCCCTTTAGTTTAATTAGATCCCATTTGTCCATTTTGGCTTCTGTTGCCATTGCTTTTGGTGTTTTAGTCATGAAGTCTTTGCCCATACCTGTGTCCTGAATGGTATTGCCTAGGGTTTCTTCTAGGGTTTTTATGGTTTTAGGTCTTATGTTTAAGTCTTTAATTTATCTTGAGTTAATTTTTGTGGAAGTTGTAGGGAAGGGGTCCAGTTTCAGTCTTCTATGTATGGCTGGCCAGTTTTCCCAACATCATTTATTAAATATGGAATTCTCTCCCCAGTGCTTGTTTTTGTCAGGTTTTTCAAAGATCAGATGGTTATAGATGTGTGGTATTTCTGAGGCCACTGTTCTCTTCCATTGGTCTATGTATCTGTTTTGATACCATTATCATGCTGTTTTGGTTAGTGTAGCCTTGTAGCATAGTTTGAAGTCAGGTGGCGTGATGCCTCCAGCTTTGTTCTTTTTGCTTAGGATTGTCTTGGCTATATAGGCTTTTTTGGGGTTCCATATGAAATTTAAAGTAGTTTTTTCTATTTCTGTGAAGAAAGTCAACATTGACATTTTTATATGTTGTTTTAATAGTCTTTATGATAAATGTCAACAAAAATAATACTTTTTAGAGACATTTGGTTTTTACACACACTAAGAGAGAGGTAATAAAATCTCCCATTAATGCTAATAGCATTCTGATGGAGTGAAGACTTACTGGTGTGTCAAAAAGTAAGACACCTGCTCTTTTCTTAAAGTGGTTTGAATTTCAAAACAACATGAAGGAATGCTGTTGGTATTTATTCAGGGATTTGTGTGCAGATTTGATAGATACCATTTATCTTCAGCAGAGGAATCCGTATTCCTGGCCTTTTTCCCCCTTGGTTAGTTTGGATTTCCTCAAACCACTTTGCCCTTTGAAGGATTGTGAGCTGTTAAGTAAACGAACGGGTATGTTTCTGAGTTTGTGCTGACTGATTTACAACAGGACGGCAAATTCAGCACTGAAAACAGGGTCAGACAAATACCCTGGCTATGAGCCTCAGCTGACTCAGACAAGCGAGGCTTTGCTTAGTGGTTTTTACCCCTCCAGTACAGAAAAGTCTTGGCTATAGCCTCAAAGGCCTGTGGACTGGAAGGTCTGGCAGAGCAGTATCCACGTCATTATTGTTAGAAGTTGTGCAGTTGTATTATTGTCGATGCTCTCATTAACACTGGCTATCTTGCATGTTCTAGCCGCTGAATAGTCATTAATTATTGTGGTTAATTCTCACAGGGAACCTATGTTAATTTTAATTGATCCTAGGCTCTCAATTTAAATAAGAAAGCTAGCAAAATTATTATTATTATTTTTTTTTGCCTCCCCTTCTGGCTTAACAGAGAACTCACAAGTACTTATGTGTTGAGAAAATAGAGACCCATTTAATGGTGTTACCAGAGTGACACATTATTAACTAAGGAAATCAGAATGACATACTTTTCAGAGGCTGTCTTCACAGGACACAGTGGCAATCTCTGAAGCCTGCAGGTCTCAGTCCTGTGATGCAGAATATTATCAGTGATAGGAAGAGAAAGCCTTGCCTCCTCAACAGTGTACGGAGGCATCGTCCACCAGCGCTGGGAGCTAAGCCTCCACTGGTGAGCAGCACAGGAGAAAGACACAGGCCTGAGAAGGCTCAAATTTACAACACAGGAAAGACGAGGGCAGCACAGGATTATTAAATGGAATATGGGAAACGTGTGGTTTGTCTACAGTCTACACTTGTGACACAGGTACCATGATGTCCATTTTATGGAGGAGAAAACTCAGTTCCAGAAGGTTTGAATAACTTGTCCGGAGTCATAAGATTAAAAGATGCCAGACCAGGGAGCAAAATTCATGAATATCTGACTTTAAAGTCCTTACATTTTTTTTACCTCACAGTGGTTTAGATCAGATGCATTGTTCATTGTAAATTGAATTTCCTTCACTACCTGCCTTTTTTCAATGTAATGTGAATTCTGCATCATTTTGTTGAAATGAAAAGTTCTAACCATTATTGTTGTAAAATGGGGGCGCTTGGGCCTTGAAGGAGAGTTCTCATTCTGGTAGTCTGGTAAAGGGCCTCTCAGATGGAAGACACAGCCCAGGCAAAGGCACTGAGGTGAGAACGCCGCAGCTCAGTCATGGAGTGGAGAGTAGATTCATGTGAGGGTAACTGAGTGTCTCAGTAGATGGGGGTTATATCATGAGAAGGACACGAAAGCCTCAGCATGGAGCTGGTGAGCAGAGGGGGGCCATTTTTCAGCGGGGAGCTTAAAGTGCTCGGAGCTGTGGTCTAATACTGTTCGGACAGCAGCGTGTAGATTGAAACAGAGTAGAGATAAATTGAGGGGAAAGTGGCATTATCTATATAAACTGTCAGGGAGTAAAGAAATCTGGATTTTCATTTGTTTGGTTCAGGGAACAGTCACTTTCCCACAGATCTTTCCCAGGGTTTTGAATAAATACTGTAGTGTACTGGTCAAGGATGTGAAATTCGGGGAATTCAGGAGCATCCTTAGGCCACAAAGTGGATGCTCAGAAGTTAAATATTCACTGGAAGTGATAAGTGAGCAATGGAAATAGGAAACTATTAGTTCGTGCCACTCTCCTGCCTGTTGCCTTAAATTAACCATTCCCCTGAAAGCTGCTTTCTGCTATTTTATTTGGGTGAATTAGTCACAAATGGAATTATTTGGATTTAATGCTCTGCCGTTATCCCTGTGTGGGTTTTTGTCTCTGTTCCTTTAATTAAGAAGCATTGTTGGGTTACATTTGCCCTCTGGTCTGAGGGTTCCAGGATGCAGCCCACTCATGAACCTTCCAGTTGAACTAAGTCTGTTCCAGATGCTTCTCAACACATTTCACACTGGGTAGACAGCAGAAGTGATCACAGGCCAACCTTTCTTGCCTCTCAGACTGAAACAAGTTCACAGTACAATAGCTTTTCAGGGCCAACGCCACACTTTCCCGAACGCCCCTGCGCCTTTGGCTTTTCCCGGATGGCTTGTTCACAATCACTCCACAGGTCCTGATCATCAGGTATGTGCCCGGCATTGCCTGAATTGATAGGAAGGTCTACAGGTGAAAATTGGTGTTTAGGATATTGAACTTCTTTGCAACTTATCTGGTAACTTGCCCATAACTTTAAAGACAAATAGAAAAGACTTTTTCAGAAACATTCAGTCAAATTGGAAATAACCATGTTCCTACCAGACAGTGAAATATATTATAAACCAGATTACTAAAGATAATATGGTATTACAATACCATGTAAGAATAAGAATTGTGATGGAGTAGAAAGATGTCTTCCTCTTTCTTCTCTCAGAAATCATCCATCACCATAGAATGGCAAGGAGAATGAGGAATGGAAAAGCAAAGTCTACTTTTGATGGAACCGAATGTCATTATAACACATTGATCCCCAATAATGAAGACAAAAAGTAGTTGGAGTTCTGATGACTGAATGAACGGGGGGAGCTAGGTGAGATCTAAGTGCTTACAGTGCTGGGTATCCATGAGAAGCAAGCATATTTCCTGCCCAGAAAATCTCAGAAATGAATGAAGTGAGGTCCTGAGGAGGGATAGGTTCATATGGGGACCTTAAAAGGAGGGTTTGAAAGACTGCATCAGATCCTCCCCTGTACTCCCTATGGCCTTGAATGTGGCCCCCTCATCTTCAGAGTGACTTTCTGGAGAGAGGCTCTAAGCACCAGGCACAGCAGAGGGTTGGGGGTAAGAAGGAAAGAAGGACTCGAGATGATCTGAAAGCCTAGCTTCCCAAGGGCCAGATCTTGAGCACTCGGGTGGATAGTCTCCATTAATTAATATTTTTAAAAATCTGCCTGTAAAAAAGATGAGAAGGAGATAGTCCATGATTTTAGTCATGATTGGAGAACTTTTGTTCATTTATTTTTCTTTTTGCCTTTGTTTTTCATGTTTAAAGTGTGCATATTATGTTATGCTAGAAAATAGCAAAATTGGGTCCGGCATAGTGACATGTGCCTGTAATCCCAACCCTTTGTGAGGCCAAGGTGGGAGGATTTCTTGAGGCCAGGAGTTCAAGACCAGCCTGGGAAACATAGTAAGACCGCATGTCTACAAAGAAACTAAAACATTAGCCAGGCATAATGGCAGGCATCTGTAGTTCTAGCTAGTGGGAAGGCTGAGGTAGGAGAACTGCTTGAGCCTAGGAGTTCAAGGTTACAGTTGGCTGTGATAGCACCCCGGACTTCAGCCTGGGCAACAGAGTGAGACCCTGTCTCTGAAATAAACAAATAAATTTAAAAAGAAAATAGCAAAATAATGCGGAAAAATAATTATGAAGAAGAAAGAAGGAAAATGTCAAGGCTTAGTTGTGTAAAAATCCTTTAAAAAAAGTAATAAACTTTTTATTTGAGAGTCGTTTTATGTTCACAGCAGAGTTAGGCATAGAGATGTCCCATATAACCCTTGGCCACTCCCCACCCCACCCATATCTCCCACCATTATCAACATCCCAAACCAGACTGGTACATTTGCTAAAGCTGATGAACCTATATTGACACATTATCTCTCAGACTCCCAAGTTGACATTAGGGTCTGCCCTTGGTGTTGTACATTCTGCGAGTCTGCACAAATGTAGAGTGGCATGTCTTCAATGTGACAGCGTCATACAGACTTTTTTCACTGCCTCAAAAGCCTTCCGTGTTCCACCTGTTCATCTCCCCCTCCCTTCTAATCCCTGGCCACCATTGATCTTTTTACTGCCTTCATACTTTCACCTTTTCCATAATGTCATACAGTTGAAATCATACCATATAAAGAGGTTCACATTGGCTTCTTACATTTAGTAATATGCATTTAAGGTTCCAGCATGTCCTTTCATGGCTTGATAACTAATTTCTATTTACTGATGGATAATAATCTGTTGTCTGGATGTACCACAGTTTACCTGTTCACCTACTGAAGGACATCTTGGTTGCTTCCAAGTTTTGGAAATTATGAATAAAGCTGGATTTTGTATGCTACTGTTTTCTCTCCTTTCTTGGCATATCAATTATACTTCTTTTTACTTTTTAAAATGGTTGCCATAGGGCGGATCACGAGGTCAGGAGATGGAGACCTTCCTGGCTAACACGGTGAAACCCTGTCTCTACTAAAAGTACAAAAAATCAGCCAGGTGTGGTGGCGGCGCCTGTAGTCCCAGCTACTCGGGAGGCTGAGGCAGGAGAATGGCGTGAACCCGGGAGGCAGAGCCGAGATCGCGCCACTGCACTCCAGCCTGGGCGACAGAGTGAGACTCCGTCTCAAAATAAATAATAAAATAAAATAAAATAAAGGTTGCCATAGAGTTTGCAATATACACTTACAACTAATCCAAGTCCATTTTCAAATAACATTAAACTGCTTTATCAGTAGTGCAAATATCTTACGATAACAAAATATTCCCAATTCTTCCTCCCATCTTTGGAATCAACACTTTCATTTATTTCACTTATACATAAGCATATATATGCATATGTAATTGAGTACATGTTTGCTATTAATTTGAAGAAGATATTGTGTGATCAATTAAGAATAAGAAAACAAAAGTTTTTCTTTTTCCTCCGCTTAAGTATTTTTTTTTTTTCCCGCTGGGTATTTTTTTAAAGATTTTTTTTTCTTTATCTTTGATTTTCTTAATTGTGTAAATATGATATGCCCAGAGGTAGTTTTCCTGGCATCCTGCTTAGTGTTCTCTGAGCTTCATGGACCTGTGGTTTGGTGTTTGACATTAATTTGGGGAAATTCTCAGTCATTATTGTTTTGAATACTACTATTTCTTCTGTTCCTTTCCCTCTTTATTCTCTTTCTAGTATTCCCATTATTTGTGTGTTGTACCTTTCATAGTTGTCCTATAGTTCTTGGATATTCTTTTTTTTTTTTTTTTTTCAATCTTTGTTCTTTGCTTTTTCATTTCAGAAGTTTCTGTTGTCATACCCTCAAGCTGAGATTTTTCCTCAGTTGTGTTCACTCTCCTAATAAGTTGGTCAAAAGGACTATTCAAGTCTGTTATAATGTTTTTGATCTCTAGCATTTCTTTTGCTTTCTTAGAATTTTCATCTGCTTACATTTATCTATTCTTTCATGTCCTTTTTTCATTAAAGCCTTTAGCTTATTCATTTTCAAAAATTCTCTTGTCGAATAATTCCAATATTTCTGCCATATCTGACTCTTATTCTGATGCTTGTTCAATCTTTTCACACTGTGTTTTTTGCCTTTTAGCATGTCTGGTAAGTTTTTGCTGAAAGACGGATGTCAGGATGTTCTGGGTGAAAAGAGCTGTGGTGAATGGCTCTTCAGTGACGTCGTGCTAAATGGCTGGGGAGTGATACGTTGGGACGTTTTGTCCTCTCCACGGCTCATGTTGAAATAGGACCCCCGGTGTTGGAGGTGGGACCTGGTGGGAGGTTTGGGTCATGGGGGTGGATCCCTCATGCATGGCGTGGTGCCCTCCCCTTGGTGATGAGTGAGTGCTTGCTCTGTTAGTTCACACAAGAGCCAGTTGTTCAGAGTCTGGCACCTCCTTCCCTTTTCTTGTTCCCTCCATCACCATGTGACATGCTGGCTCCTCTTTGCCTTCTGCCATGATGGTAAACTTCCTGAGGCCCTCGTCAGAAGCAGATGCCCACACTTTGCTTCGTGTATGTCCTGCAGAACCATGAGCCAAATTAACCTCTTTTCTTCGAAAATTACCCAGCACTGGTTACGTCTTTATAGTAATGCCAAGTGGACTCGCTCAGAGAGAACGGAGTTCTGCTGGAGTCCTGTGAGTGGGTCTGAGTCTTCTAGAGAGCCCGTGGCCCTGGACTGTGAACCTCACTCAGTGCTTCTCTGTTTGTTTTCTTGTGGGACAGGATAACTGGAGTGGGCTGGAGTTGGGTATTTTCCTTCCCCAGGTACGTTAGGCTCTGCTAAAGCCCCAGCAAGTTAGGGTCTGGTTAGTTTCTCCAGAGGGCAAACCTTGTTAGGAACCTAATTCTGTTTTGTTTTGTTTTTTTCCTGAGACGGAGTCTCGCTCTGTCGCCCAGGCTGGAGTGAGTGGCACACTCTTGGCTCACTGCAAGCTCCGCCTCCCGGGTTCACGCCATTCTCCTGCCTCAGCCTCCCGAGTAGCTGGGACTACAGGTGCCGCCACTTCGCCTGGCTAATTTTTGTATTTTTAGTAGAGACGAGGTTTCACCGTATTAGCCAGGATGGTCTCAATCTCCTGACCTCGTGATCCTCCCTCCTCAGCCTCCCAAGGTGCTGGGATTACAGGTGTGAGCCACCGGGCCCGGCCTTCTTTTTTTATTTTTATTTTTTCCTTTTCCTATGGTGCTGATCTCTGGTGTCTTTTCAAAATGGTTCTTTTCCTCCTTTTTCTGTTGGAAGCATAAGGGGATTTTTCTCTGATACTCGCTGTGAGGTCCTGCTAGAGCTCCTGGAAGAAGAACTCCCAAAAGCGTATCCCTCGCTGCTCCCCATCATGGGCACCTCTGGAGTTTTAAACTGAAAGAGTTGTTCATTCTACACCCCCAGCAGTATGTCGAATACAATTGAGGTTTTCACCGGGTACTGATTACCACGGAGGTTTCTGTTCCAGTAAGTTGTAATTCTCTGTATGTGCCCCTCTGTCTCTCTAGTCTTGGGGGCAGCAGCTTGTCCTGTGACCTTATTTCTTTGGCAGAACTAAGAATTTTTTTTAACACTGTATATTGACAAATTATAGTTATGTATATTTATAAGATACAAGTGGTATTGTGAATTTTTAATACAATATGTAATAATTAAGCTAATATATCTAGCACCTCAAATGTGTAAGAAGAATGGTTGATTTTTTTTAGTTTAGCTTTCTACTTGTTAGGATGGAATGGTGACTTCTAAGCTTCTTACATACCCGATCAGAAACCAGAAGTCTCATCCTATTTTTACAAACAGGACTTTGAACATTTTTATTTTTCTGAGCACAATCCAGCAGCAGTGACGGCGTGGCAATCCAGCGGTCTCTAGTCTTGTAAGAGCTTATAAAGAAAGACTTCACGTCTTACCTGATGAAATCCCCTTGACTGTTTTATAGTTAAGTAAAACCCCAATTTCTGGCAAGATCCGAAACTTGGTTTTTCTTTTTTTTCTCTATTTAAAATACCATAAGTAAGCCCATGAAAGCTATTACCATGTATTCAGGCCGACTATGGTGTTTCCTCTATGGATGTTTCTAGAAACAGTGAAACACAGCAATGATTGGTTTTGCAGTTGTTGAGGTCAAACCTTGGCACAAGATTTTTGGTCTCTGTTTTCTCATTATTGTTCGACACAACCCATGTGCACGTTTGTTTCTCCATCTCTTCACCTCATCTGGCTGACATGTTGATAGGAGCTTAGCCAGGCTGTCTGGCCACCAAACCTAAAATCATAAGGCTTGTTTAGTTGGCAGGGACATTGAGGAATAAAATAACCATGTGGACAGCACTGTGCAAGGTCTTCAATGACAGAGGCATTGAACTTTAGACAGAGCTTAGTGATCATCTCAACCATGTCCTTGTTTCACAATTCTGAGATCAACATCCGCAAAATTACACTTTGGACAACATCAGGATCCTCTAATCATTTCATGTATAGTGATCTTGCAAGATAAGTGATAAAATAAGATGAGGAACCTGGAACAATGAGCAGTTAAGCCACTTGCATCAAGTCCCAAGGGTGGCAGTAAAAACAGAGCAAGAAATGAGATTTATTACTTGCAGACTTTGGATTTCACCATAAAGCTGGTGATTTTTAAATGTTGGTGGTTCCCCCCCACCCCAACATCAACCCTTTCTTCAAATGGTGGGAAACCTCATGTGTAAAACAGATGAAATCTGCTGGCTCACGGGGGAGACTGCGTCCTGTGGTATGATGTTTCGAAGAGGGACTCGGAAGCCAGGCTGCCAGGGTCCCCTGGGCCTGAGTTTCCTCATCTGCAAAGTGAGGACAACTACTGTACATGCCTCATAGGGTTATTGTGAAAATCAGCTAAATCCGTTCCCAGCTGTAATAAACATGCAATTTATTCAGTCAAAAAACTTATCCAGCAGCTGACTGTATTCTGGGCCCTGTTGAAAGCACAGGGTGATGGCAGTGAGGAAACAGGAATCCCAGCTTTCATGGAGCTTACATTCTCATTCTCAAAATAAATGTTTTTTTTTTTTTTTTTTTTTTTTTTTTTTTTTTTTTTTTTTTTTGAGACGGAGTCTCGCTCTGTCGCCCAGGCTGGAGTGCAGTGGCCGGATCTCAGCTCACTGCAAGCTCCGCCTCCCGGGTTCACGCCATTCTCCTGCCTCAGCCTCCCGAGTAGCTGGGACTACAGGCGCTCGCCACCTCGCCCGGCTAGTTTTTTGTATTTTTTAGTAGAGAGGGGGTTTCACCGTGTTAGCCAGGATGGTCTCGATCTCCTGACCTCGTGATCCACCCGTCTCGGCCTCCCAAAGTGCTGGGATTACAGGCTTGAGCCACCGCGCCCGGCCAAAATAAATGTTAATGATAGTAACATGTGTCGAAGAGGCATCAGACCCCTCCTATTGACACCTCCTCTGTGTCTCTGGCTCCAAAGGTCCCTTAGAGCATTGTGTGAAAACCACTGTCCTAGGCTACACATCTTAACATCTAGGATGTTTTTAAGAACTAGAGTGGGGAAAAAAATGAAATTATATGACAGTGTTTAAATTTTCCGTTCCTGACATAAACTATTCCAGAAACAACAGGTAGAAGAGAAGGATGGTTCTTCTGTTTGGGCGTCCAGTTTGGAGAGTGATTAGTGACTTGTCTGTTTTTTCCTTCCTTAGTCATCTTGAGCACGTGCAGCTGTGTGTCTTCCTTGCGTCTGATGCAAGCTGATATTTTAGGGTGAAAGGGTGAGAAGGAAATTTAGATTCAAGGTGCTGACAAGACGAAGTGCATTCTTCAAAGATTCTTTCCCCTTAAAACTGGAGTTCTGACCCAGATGTCTTCTCTTAGCAGACCCATGTCAGGAAAGTAGAAAATGGAAGAGAACTGTGTGGTTGAAAATTGTGTTCCTAGAAGTGAGGGTTGACCCTGTTTCTGTGAGAAGGGAGGGCATGTGCGGCTCTGCTGATGGGCCCAGAGGAGTGCCCTCATGGTGGTGCCTGAGGGAGAATTCAGAGTAGACCACCACCTCTACTTTCTGATTGTTTTCAGTTCTTTCTCAGATGCCTACAAACATTTCAACCTTGTCTAACTCTGCCTTCGCTCAGTAGTTTTAAGGCCTATGGAAGAATTTCAACAAAATTTCAAAAAAGAATTTCAAAAAAATGAGTTGATTTGTGGGAGAAGGAGGTTAGATTTTTTTTTCAATGTTGCCATTTTAAGGAGCTAGATAATACACAAGAGACCTTTAGCCTTCGGCCGTCCTGTGGAATAGGTCGCATGGGAGTAATGAACTTCCAGATGTGAAAACGCCTATGTAATTCTTTCTCTCTCTGTGAAAAATGTGAAGTCTATCTGAAAAAGTTAAGCAATTGCTCTACATGTGTAATGATTCTATGAATTCAGGATTAAAGTAATTTATAAAGCTAACTTATTTATTTATTTATTTATTTATTTATTTATTTATTTATAGACAGGGTCTGGCTTCTGTCGCTCAGGCTGCAATGCAGTGGCATGTGTCAGCTCACTGCAACCTCCACCTTCCAGGCTCAAGTGATCCTCCCACCTCAGCCTCCTCAGTAGCTGCGACCATAGGCACACACTACCACACCCGACTAATTTTTGTGTCTTTTTTTTGGTAGAGATGGGGGTTTTCCCATGTTGCCCAGGCTGGCCTCAAATTCCTGAGCTCAAGTGACCTGCCTGCCTCGGCCTCCCAAAGTGCTGGGATGACAGGTGTGAGCCACCCGGCCCTATGCCCATTCTTCAGACTGGTCCATTTCTATCACCGGCACTCTCAGCTGGTTTTCATGTCAGGGTCATTTTCAGGCAGAAAAATAGATTGTTGTCGCTTGACTAAATTGTCTACTTTCATAACAAAGAGGCAATAATAACAAAGCCACGTGAATCAGTCTTTTCCTGTGGAATCAACCGCCATCCTTGGGACTTGATGCAAGTGGCTTAACTGCTCATTGTTTCTAGGAATAACCCTAGTAGTAAAAGAAACAGACAAGTAAATCAGCAATGATGGTTCAGTGGGGTAAGTGGTATTGTAGGGGTATGTACTTTGCTATGGAAGAGGAGAACCTAAATCATACTGGAGATTGAGGAAAAGCTTCCTGAAGGAGGCAACCCTTGAGCTAAGTTCTGGAGTAGGAGACAGATGAAGCAAGAGAGAGGACAGTCACCTGAATGGAAGAGCCTGTGGAAAGTACATTCATCAGCACAGCACTTCAGAAAACGGTGTGCGGTGTTCTGTAGGGCTGGAAAAAGGGAGATCCGTGGCCAGTGATGAGAGGAAGGGTGAGGAAAGGATGCAGAAGCCAGATTGTGAAGGGCCTTCGTTGAGAAGCGGTCTGCATCATGTATGATTGTATTGTCAGAATGTTGTTTTATAGCTCATTCCTCTTAAGATGCTTTCAGATTTAACTTGTCCTGCTTTGGAACATGAGGATCAGAAAAACCTGGATTCAATATCTGGTACCACTTAAGCCTCTTTGAGCCTGAGAAGCCTCGTTTGCAAAATGAGGGTGATAGTAACTTCTCCCAACTTTTGTGGTTAAAAAAAAAAAAGAATCTAGACAAGCACCTCAAAGTGCCTGGCTCATTGCAAATATAAAACCTGCTTGTTTCCCCGCCTCCTCTTTTTTTTTCCCCTCAAAGACTCTGTAATAATTACATGCAGTGTCCCTGCCTTGTCTGCTATGAGTTCTAACATTAGATTAACATTTTCTTTTGAGTATTCTGTCATTTTTTAAACCTAACCACAAAATTCTACATTTTGGAGTGAAGGTAAGCCCGAAGTAAAGGTTTCCCTTATTACTTATTAAGGCTTGATAGAGAAAATAATGAGGAAGTTAAGTTACGACTTTTTCACATATCCTGCTTTTACCAGGCTAAGAGTTAGATGATGAGGATACTCGAAGAGAAAGAAAGTAGACAAAAGGTCAGGGACGCTACTTGATTTTGTTGACATATATGGAGGAAACAGTATTGATATGACAGATACCTTTTGTTTGAAAAAGGGTTTTGTGCCTACTCAAGTGTAGACACAATACATCCTGAGTAGCGAGTGGGCATTAATCCAAGCAGGTGTAAGAAATACAGCAACGCTAGGAAAGATTCAGAAAGAGGTGAGTTATTTTAGTGAAATGATAGCTCAGAGAAATGCATGCTGAGAGAAGTTGAGGTTGAAGAGTAAGGACCGGCCACACTTGAATTTCCTCCGAGGATCTTTTCTAAGAGAGGAGAGAGAAATGCTACAGAGGAAGTGAGTGTAGTGGGTGATGCGAAAGGGAAAGGGGGAAGATTGAATATTGAAAACAGGAATGAAGGAAAAGGTGACATGTAAGCTTTATTCTTACATCTATTGTGTGTCAAAGCAATGGTCTTTTTTTAGCTAGTCAGGTCTAAACTATAATAAAATAGAGTGAGATGAACTGTGAATAATACTCAATTTCATGGGAAAACTGTAGTTGGCAGTCGTCTGTCTTCTTTTGGATTTAATATATTTTCATCATTTTCTGTATCAGTTATTTTGAGAGTAGTTGGCTGGTGCTGCAGATAAATACACGCCTATTGGTGGCTTGGTGTAATTTGTCTTACATTGCGTCTTCTCTGGCAGTGTTAGCCTGAGGATTAGTTTCTAGTTTAGCAAAATGAGAATTAGTTTAATAACTTGTTGAGATGGTGATCAGTTTTCCAGGGGTTTGGTTCTGCTGAAGAGCTGGCATCAAATATGCCAAAAAGGCAATAAGCAGGGTAGATCAACTGCTGTAAGATGGGCATGCAATATTCAAACCAAAGGATGGCATAGTGAGAGACAAATCATTGCTCTAACAGAATGGAAGAAGTTGCTGGAAGATGACTTCGCTGGAAGTCAGAACTGTAGATGGGAAGGCAGGGAAGGAAATCAGGAAGTCAACTTTTACCACCATCACTAAATCCTTCCCAGAGTACCGTAGCAGGCTCATACCCAGGGGAGTAGGGGAAGTACAGGAGGAGGAGAAGTAGAAGGAGGGAGATGAAGACAGGGAGAGGGAATTAGTTGAGGATAGGGAGACAGTGAGTCGCAAGGGAAGAAAGGAATTCTTGTGAACTACCGTGGTTTGTAGGACTCAAAAGTAAGCGGGTGGAATTAACCTCATAAAAAATAATGCTCTGCCTGCCTAGCTTGGGGTAGGCACTCAACACATCACACTTCTTGTTTTGTTCCCTCACTTGTATCAGCTCAGATTATTTCCTGCCTGTCCACTGCTAGCCTTAAGTTACAAAACCACAAAACCTTAACGTGGTTTATGGCTGAATATCTGAGATCTTAACTGAGCATCTGAGCATGTGCTGGCCTCTGTGGGTGAGGAAGTCACAAGCAATCAGATATAACCTTTCTTCTCAAATTTGTTTATCTTAAAAAGCATTTATTGTAGAAAGTATACTATGTGCCCTATAGTTTAGTAGGTACTAGTATAGAAAATACCAAGAGGTTAAATACGGTGGCTCATGCCTCTAATCCCAGTACTTGGGGAGACTCAGGCGGGAGGATTCTTGATCCCAGGAGTTTGAGACCAGCCTGGGCAACAAATGAGACCCCATCTCTGAAAAATAAAAAAATAGAAAATAATGTTATTTATGTGTATAACCTAGTAATGAACATTGGGTCCTTTGTAATTTTTTGCATTTACGAACAGTGTTACTATGTATATTCTTTTCATAAGCGCCTCCTGGAGCACACGTCAAGAGGTCTGTCAGCTATGAAATACAGCAACACACATCAACGTAAATGAGTCTTAGGACTATAATGTTGAGCCCCCCCAAAAAAAACCTGAAACAAGTTGTAAAATCATAAATGCGGTATGATTCCATCTGTAAGTAGCTAAAAGTGTGTAAAGCTAAACATACAATATGTTGTTTAGTCCCCCCTTATCCATGGGGGATACATTCCAGTACCCCAGAGGGTGCCTGACACCATCGATAGTGCTGAACCTCATGTATACTGTTTTTTCTTTTGTATACATACCTATGATAAAGTTTAATTTATAACTTAGGCACAGTAGATTAACAACAATAATACTAAAATAGAACAATTATAACAATACACTGTAATAAAAGTTAAGTGAATGTGGTGGCTCTTAACATATCTTACTGCACCATACTTACCTATTTTTGGACTGAGGTTGACTGCAGGTAACTGAAACTGTGGAAAGCGAAACTGGGTAAGAACCATACATACATATGGGTGAGACTACTATAAAAGCAAGGAGTACAGAACGTACAATTAGGGTAATGATGACCTCTGGAAAGTGGAAAAGGAATGAGATGGAATGGAGCACAAAGAATGTTGTACTGTTCTATCAATACTCAGGTATCAGGTAAAATTAATAGGATGTAGGAAAGTTTCTTGAAGGAGGTGACATTTAAGCTGGATCTTAAAGGATGAGTAAAATTACGAGCGATAGCAGTAGTGAAAAAGGTATTTTTAAAAGAGGAAACTATGAATAAAGTGGCGATCATATGCCAAAAAAAAAAAAAAAAAAGACATAAAACCACATGGGTGATGGGGCACGGTGGCTCGCGCCTGTAATCCCAGCACTTTGGGAGGCCGAGGCGGGCGGATCACGAGGTCAGGAGATGGAGACCATCCTGGCTAATACGGTGAAACCCCGTCTCTACTAAAAATACAAAAACTAGCCGGGTGTGTTGGCGGCGCCTGTAGTCCCAGCTACTCGGGAGGCCGAGGCAGGAGAACGGCGTGAACCCGGGAGGCAGAGCTTGCGGTGAGCCGAGATCGAGCCACTGCACTCCAGCCTGGGCGGCAGAGCGAGACTGCGTCTCAAAAACAAAAACAAAGCATCACATGGACACACAGCCTGACTCGGGAATGACAGAGAAGCCGGGATAACTGAAAATACGTGTGGGTACAGGGAAAGGTAGGATGGGAGCAGATTATAGAAGGCCTTTGATGTCACACGAGAGAATTTGTCTTTATTCTGCAACTACTAGGTAGAGCTCCTGTTTCTCTTCTGTAACATCAGATCTGTTTTTAAGAAAGATTTATCTGATGACAGTTTAAAGAATGGTTTGGAAAAAGACAGGGACCAGAGAGACTGACTTGGAAATTTGCAAGTAAGAGATGATGAATATACGAGACAAATACCTGCAGCAGAAATGGGAAGAAAGGGCTGAATGTGAGAGTGACACAGAGATACGATCTGAGTAGTAAATGAATTTGGAATAAACTACCACTTTTTAAAAATTTAATTTGCGGCAGTCTTGGCATGTCACCAAGGCTGGACAGTGACTGCAGTGGTGCTGTCTTGGCTCACTGCAACCCCTGCTTCCTGGGGACTCAAGCGAGCCTTCCACCTCAGCTTCCTGAGTAGCTGCGACTGCTGGTGCGCGCCACCACGCTCAGCTAATGTTTTTGCATTTTTCGTGGAGACAGGGTTGCACCATGTTGCCCAGGCTGGTCTAGAACATCTGGGCTGAAGTAATCTGCCTGTCTCAGTCTCCCAAAGTGCTAAGATTACAGGTGTGAGCCACTGCACCTGGTCTACTACTTTCTTTATCTTCCCTTTTTCTTCCTTTTTTTCCTTGGCCTGTTCCTCACTGTCTCCTCTGGCTCATCTTGAGCTGCAGTTTTGATTTGTGTAATTGCCATATTGACTCAGGAAAGGAGCTACCAACTACATTTTAACTAGCATCTTTAAAACACTTGTCTGAGAAAGATTAACAATGTTTGACTACTACAAGCATTTATACCAGGGCAAATGGTATAAGGGCAGTATACTTGTCCTAATTACACTGTTGATCCCTTAGGACGCTGACCATTCATTTGTAATTTAATTACATCAGTGAGTTAATGTGTAAAAGTGCCTGATAAACTTCGTGTTAGTTTCATTTCACTTGTAAGTATTACTTTCATTTTCTTTAATTTTTTGAAGTAAAGAGGATTATCAGATTTAAACAAAGTTACACAGAAAATCCTTTTTAAAATTACAATAATCATTGTTGAAAATCTTGCTGAAGTTCTGTTGTGTTTTGTAGGTACAATGAACTAAACACATTTTAATCTTATTCAGCGTTGAACATACAGGCTTCATTTGTCAAAGTCCTGTGTTTGAAGAACCTGGCACAAGAGTAATCACAGAACATGATTTTGAAAGTACATGTGGGGCTTTTGTTGTTGCTGCTGTTTATTTTTAAAAACTGAACCCTACTTGGCCAGGCGCGGTGACTCATGCCATAATCCCAGCACTCTGGGAGGCTGAGGCAGGTGGATCACGAGGGCAGGAGTTCAAGATCAGCCTGGCCAAGATGGTGAAACCCTGTCTGTACTAAAAATACAAAAAATTAGCCAGGTGTGGTGGTGGGCGCCTGTAATCCCAGCTACTCGGGACTCTGAGGCAGAGAACTGCTTGAACCTGGGAGGCGGAGGTTGCAGTGAACCGAGATCACACCACTGCACTCCAGCCTGGGCGACAGACCGAAACTCCATCTCAAAAACAAAACAAAAAAACTGAACCCTACTTTTAAGCCAGTTTACTTTGTATTTGCTTTTTCTCACCTCCTTTTTATTTTTTTCAGAGTTACATCCTAAAAAATGTTTTTAGTTAATTAAAAGATTTTGGTCTAGTTGGAGTTGATGTATGAATGTGCAGTGAAGTTTCCCATTGTTGTAAATCTAAACTATGGAAGAAGAAGAAGAAAAGGCAATCATGCTTTGTTTCTTTGTCCAGATACACTGATAGTATGTATTATGACCAAAGAGATCTAACTAGCTTGAATTCCTCTTGGGGAAAATAACACTTTACCCAAATGTGTTTGTTTCTATCACTTTCGGGGATGTTTTGGGGATTTCATGATTACATGCTCAACAAATTCCTTTTAGATTCTTAGAGCCTCCCGCTCAGCCTCTAATTGCCACCTACTCTGTCTGATAATTACTTTTCTGTTTGGAATCTAGTATTTGACGAAAACTAAAGATATTTGGTCTTCACCTTGATACAGCATCTAGATACACACCATGCCCTGCAGAAGGAAACCTCGCGGGGTCGTTCAGAGGCTTTTGCGGAGCCACAACTCTGTGTGCACTTGAGGGCATTTGGGGAGTTCAGGCTCATCATTTGAGTAAAGCGTTTTTGCAGCGTTCTGCTGGAGTGCGTAGCCAGTGCTGTAACTGCCTTTAGCTTAGTAAAGACCTGATCTGTCTCCATTACTCTATAAAACATGCTATGTTGACTTTCTGCGTTTTTGCACAGAATGTGAGACCTGCTAAGAGTAGGGTGCATGCCATTAACAGGAGCATTTGCGGAGCTAGTATCACAGTCTTCTCAAGTTAGATTAGAACAATGGTAACAGTGATGCCCATCAACCAGTACTCTCAGCCTTTACCTAGAGGCCTCTTCATTCACTTGCTTCCGAGGATCGGCTTTCTGGTTGATTCGAGTTAGGTTGACAGTGGACTGAACTATCATCAAGCAGCCATAAAAACATCATTTTTTTTTCTGTGCTTGTCAGTCTTTTTCTTTTTCTTTATTACAATCGGTAATTCTCATATTTCTTTTTCCTCCTGGTCTTTGTAACTTTTTTGTCATCAACTCATTTGTTCCCCTAATCCTCTTCTTTTCATGCCGTGTTTCCTGGTGTTCCGTTTTGCTTCATTTCCCAAAGTGATCCTTATGTTTCAGCTTTTTAGTCGTTTATTGATAATGTTTTCATTAATTTTTCCCCCTTCACATAGGTTTTACAGTAATAACCTCCCTCCCACCCAGCTTTATCATGGTATAATTGATATATAGTAATTTTTATTTAGGGGTATTTCTGTTTTGTTTTCTTTGAAACCAACATTTCTTTTCCTGTCATTGGTAACTTTTTTTTCCCCAGAAACAGCAGATTAATTCTAATTTAAATTATTTTGCTATTCATTGCCTTTGAATTCAAAATTGGAAACCTCACATATGCAAATTCAGTTGTGTTTGCTGTAATTATCAAACCCTGATTCCTTTAGTGAATATATTCTGTTTTGCATTTAGATGTAGGGGGGAAACAGAGCATTAGGGCAAAATAAAGCTAGAGGGAAAGAAAGGATCATTGGGAATTTTAGTTTTTATTACAAATAACCAATTAAATCTGTCTATAACTCAAGAAAAGGAGAACTTTTTGTTTGTAATAATGAAGAGTAGGGTGACTGGTGGAACCTCACACATCAGAAAGTTGAGATGTTTCTTCTTGGTAGAAGTGATTACTAAGCAGCGACTATGAAAAAGGACAACAGAGGAAAAGTGGAGAGTTCTCACAGTCAGATCACAAGCAGCACGATCAGACTTGGAGTAGGCAGGAACTGCCTATATCATGAAAAATATTTTTAAAAGAGATTTGACATGTAATGTGCATCACGGTGAAGCAACCGTCCAGTGGATAATTCACTCCCACATCTCTCTGTAAGCAAGGAATGCAACAGACCGCTGGCTGCCGGACTCGGCTGGTATTTTAGATGACCCACCCCCTGGTTTGCAGGTAATAAAGAGTGATGCAGAAACGATGTGCCTCCTTGTTTTTCTTCAGTTCTGGTGCAGTTTCTCTAAATGCCGTTGTGTATCCTTCATCACTTACCTTATATGTCCAGTGATCTTGAGAGCCGGTGCTTTCAATAACAAACGGCCAACTACGACTCCAGAGCATTCAATCCCTGGCTCAAAGACTTGTCAGGCTAATGAGTGACTGAAATCCATCCCCAGTTTCCCTACCCAAACTATCTGCATAAGGGTTTTTACTCTGTTATTTAGAGAGAACGGTGTGATCGGTGAAAAAGAAATGGGAGTGTAGGTTTGAAAATAACTAAACTCTGTGCCGAGGGAAATTGCACTGCTTAACTGAGCATGGATAGAAGGTGCTGGGAACATTCGTGCACGAAGTCACCTCCAGAGTATGGCTACATTTGGCAAGTCCACTGACTTGGCAGAAGCAATGTAACTTTGTATCAGGCATATTTTGGATTTTGAGTGACTTACGATCGCCTCTTCTATGACAACTGACTTGGAATGGTGAAAGCAAAGAACTATGACGCTAAAAGTGGTGGTGAATCCTTCCCAGCAATGTTAAGAGTCAAGAAGGCCAGAGCACCCCAATCCGTGTAGTGGGTGAGGTTCCAAGAACAGGTGGTGGTCAGACGTTCAGGGCCTAGTGTGGCTGTGGTGACACACAAAACCTGTATTCAGATCCTACTGTTAAAGAAAAAAAATCATATTTATGAAAGCACAGTAAGGGATACTTTATTCAGGACCATGGCGATAGGTATAGGGACCACTGCAACCAGGTCTTGCACTGGGGTAGAAAGATTAGACTCAGCTCCAAATACATTGTGGGCCCGTGGGAATCGGCAGCCAAGGGGTTAGGGGGTCGGTGGATGGAAAATTACCAAGAGGAAATATCCGGGTAAGGGGGATTCTGGCTAACCTGACCTAACAGGATTAGGTCAGGATTCTTATTTTTTTGAGACGGAGTCTCGCTCTTTCACCAAAGCTGGAGTGCAGTGGCGCGATCTCAGATCACTACCACCTCTGCCTCCCAGGTTCATGCCTTTCTCCTGCCTCAGCCTCCCAAGAAGCTGGGATTACAGGTGCCGCCACCACACCCGGCTAATTTTTTTGTATTTTTTTTAGTAGAGACGGGATTTCACCATGTTAGCCAGGATGGTCTCGATCTCCTGACCTCGTGATCTGCCCGCCTCGGCCTCCCAAAGTGCTGGGCTGACAGGTGTGAGCCATTGCGCCTGGCCGGATTCTTTTTTTAATTAAAAAAAAAAAAAAAAAAGTTTTAAATATCTTTTTCTTTGGAATCTGTTGCTGGAGAATTAATAACATTTCTTAGTCATACATCCTTGCTTTTGTCGTGTTTCTTGTGTCCTTACATTGATGGCTGCACTTCTGGTCTAACAATTTTTTCTTCCAATTATTCATTTTTAATTTTTGTTTTACTTATTTTTTATTTTCTCTTCCACAGACAGTGACTTGTGTTCCTTCCAGTTTTTTAAATTTGCATTCAGAGGGGAGGACTTTTCCTGAAGACAGATCTATGGTGGTGTTTGGGTTGGGCACTGTGCTTTTTCATTTGTTGTTGTTGCTTGGTTGGTTGGGTGTGTGGGTGTGCGTGTGTGTGTCTGTTTTTGGAGACAGGGTCTCACTCTGTTGCCCAGGCTGGAGTCCAGGGGCACAATCTTGGCTCACTGCAACCTGCGCCTCCCGGGTTCAAGTGATTCTCCCACCTCAGCCTCCCAAGTATCTGGGACTACAGGTATGCACCACCACGCCCGGCTAATTTTTGTATTTTTAGTGAAGACAGGATTTCACCATGTTGGCTAGGCTGGTCTTGAACTCCTGACCTCAAGTGATCCACCGCCTTGGCCTGCCACAGTGCTGGGATTACAGACGTGAGCCGCCACGCCCAGCCCGGGTTGGGTACTTTGGTTTTGGTTCTGGGTGCGTGCAGTAGTGTAGTCGCCATGTATTTTTTTTTTTTTTGGCTGTATTGCATCCGTGGTGTCTATAATTTCCTCAGTGGCTCTGAGTGATGTGGTTGTTAGCAGAAGCTGTAGTGAAATTTTGCTGGGGAGAGGGACCCCGAGTGCACCAGTCCTTGGGCCCCATGGTGGCAGTGGTGGGCCAGATGTGCCTGTCCTTGGCCTCGAAGCTGTGTACACTGGCACCCACATTAGCAAGTCTAGGCAGGTCAGTTCTTGGGCATCCGGCTGGCTTGCTTGGGTGCTGGTGGTGGCATCAGTGTGCTGCGTAGGAGGGTCCTGGGGCGTCTGGGCAGTGGGCGTGGCATAGGCAATGGCAGGAGGATCCTCTGGCTCCCAAGTGGCCGGTGTTGGTGTTGGCGTCACTGGGCCGGGCAGGCCAGTGCTGAGGCCTGCAGTTGGCACATGCAATGGATGCTAGATGTGGTAGTGGCAGGTCGGGTAGGCCCATCCTCAGGCTTGCAGGGGAACTGCTCAGCTGCCCACAGTGGTGGATGGATGGGGTAGGGAGATCCCCAGGCCTTTGCATGGCTTGGGCACTGGGGTTGGTGGAACTGGGCCAGATGTCCTGAGGAGTGTGTGCTTTGGTCCTAGGTGGTGGCTGCAGGTGGGTTAACCGGTCCTAGGATACTTGTACACGCATGGCGGCCTTGCTGCTGGGGCCACAGGGTCACTGCCAGTGGCTTGTGCTTCAGTTCTGGCAGCAGCAGGAGCCGGCAGTGACTGGAGGAGGATATCAAGGGGGCTCCAGAAACGTGGACATTCAAGAGCCATTGGGGCCCAGGGCAGGACGCTGCCTGTGGAAGCTGGGCCCTCAGAACGGTGCTGTGCTGTAGCTGCTGAGGACTCGAGCAGTTTGTGGGGCCCGGCACAAGCTCCATCCCTGGAGCCGTGCCACGGCGTGGTCTCCGGGCAGCACTCTGTTAGTCCAGGGACCACAAGGGGCTCTCCCGTGGCTCAGATCGCAGGAGTCCATGTCAGAATGTGGACGGCTGGGCGTCTCTCACTTACTCTCTCCACACAGTCGGGGGCCTCTTCGGGGTCCCAGCCAAAGAGGCTGCCTTGCTTCCCTCTCCTTTCTTGCCTTAGGCATCTCCTGTCACTTCTGTGTTGAATTCCACTGTTCTCTCTTAGATGATCTATTCCAGTTACGATTCTGTCGTGCTGTTTTGGTTCTTTTTTGTGGAGGAGGCAAGTTCCAGATGTGTCTCCTCAGTCATCCTGAGGCGCCTCTTACCTAACTGGATTCTTGGCTGAAGACAGGCCAGGGTGATCAGACATCAGCCGAGGGTGGTGGAGAATGAGGACCTTGAAGATGCTGAGTACCGAGGGTTCTGGCTAAACCGGCGAGGCAGGGTTCTTTTGCCCAAACTGAATTTCAAGGAACTGCAGAGATGGACGTAGGAGATTCAGAAGCATGAATAAAGTTTGACCAAGCCAAGAATCTTTGTCACTGGTTACGTACGCTATGACTTATATTCTTCCGGAAACCTAGAGGTATACGTAGTGATACTGCATTTCATTAATTCTAAGATATCTGATTTATAATATACAGGCTGATAGAGTTTAATTGTTAGTGTTTTTTCTTAGTGGTACGTAACATAATGGTGTGGACTGTTTGAGTGGGTCTTACAGTTAACCAAACTGTGGTAATAATTATGATCTTGCTACCATTTAGTAAGCTTCCTTTATGCCCTGAGTCATTCCAAGACCCACACGTATTTTCTCATTTAATCCTCACAGTCCCTCCATTTTACAGCTTTCTGGTAAATTCTAGCACTTTATTTCTGGGCTCTTCCTAATAAATTCTCATTAGTAAATGGTTTAGAAATGCAGGCACATTTAACACATTTTACCCCACATAAAGCAACTGAATCCCTGATGTTTTAAAATACGGTGACATGGGATGGCAGAAGGCATTCACGAAACAGGAAACAATTGAGTTCATTTTGAGGGATGTGGAGGAGGACGGGGTGGGAGGGAAGCCTCCTTTTCTATTCTGTCTCTGGTTGTACCATGTATGAATTCCTGCAAATACTGTGGCATTCACATGACGGACTGCCAAGGCTTCATTTTCTCTTTCTTCCTTTAGCTACTTGCTCTTTTGTAGCTGATTTACCTTTGTGGGCTGCATTAGGAGAGAATATCCCTCTCTCTGTGGCAGTAATTTGGGAATGGCGGCTGGCTGTAGTTAGACAATGGGAGAGTGGAAAATTCAAAGGCCATCCATTTTACTTTACGCTTCCCCGCTGGTCTTCAGTAATCCCCAGCAATTCTTCCTGTGGATGATCTGAGAGTACGTGGAGGCCAGCCCGCCTCCCAGGGCCACAGAAGAGCAGCAGACTCATTTGTTTCTAAATTGACCTGACAGATTCGATGCTACCCTGCATTATTGCAACTTGTGTTTTGACAGAGTGACTTAAAAAGAAATATGGCCAATAGTCAGGAAAATAATCTTTGGCTGAGGAAGGCTAAAATTTGTCAAAATTAGAGGGAAATGGGGAGTTTTTTACATTTTTGTTTTACTTGGGCAGTGAAATAATAGCAACATGATTTAAAAGGGACAATTTTTCCTCTTCCTAGTGCCTAGTGCTGTGCTTGGTACATAGTAGACCCTTAATGAATGAACAGATCTGTCCTTCTGATGGGTCTAGGGTCCGACACTGTGTTTCAGACCTGATGTTTAGCTTAACCCCCTCCCCCAATCTGCCTGTACGTACTTCCTTCATAACTGAGTTTTCTGCTAAGGTTATTTTGACAAACTAAATTTTGTTGATGCGTGAGAACATAGGACCATGTAGCCTTAGAAGAGTCTGTTGAGTTCTCTTATCCTTTCTTTCATGAAGATACTGTACTCACAGCTGCTTTGTGAGGGGATTGGAGAACTGGAAGAGGTGAGGTGAAGTGCTTCGAGATGTTAGTGGCGTGGGAACGTCAGATGTTCCTCTCATGGACAACATATGTGGGATTTAGTGTAAAGACCTGTGTTTGATAGAAAACAGTGTGTTGAGTGATTTTTCAGGTGGCCTCCACATGGGGTGGAGGAATGTGGTGGAGGAGAGCTTTGAGGACAAGTAGGTTTGGAACAGCTCTGAGACCATCTCTGCTCTCCTGTTCAGATTCTCTGTCGCTCTATTCACCTCTTCCTGTATCTCCTTTCTGGCTCTTCAGAGAAAAAAACCTAATTGTGGTATTTTAGGCAGTACTATCTTTAATATTGCTGTGCTGTTTCCTTTTTAAAATTTAACTGCTGGGGTACATGTGCAGGATGTTCAGGTTTGTTACATAGGTAAACGTGTGCCGTGGTGGTTTGCTGCAGCTGTCACTCCATCACCTAGGTATTAATCTAATCCCAGCATGCATTAGCTATTTATGCTGATATTCTTCCACCCCACAATCTGCTGACAGGCCCCAATGTGTGTTGCTCTCCTCCCTGTGTCCATGTGTTCTCAATGTTCAGCTCCCCCTTATAAGTGAGAACATGTGGTGGTTGGGTTTCTGTTCCTGCATTAGTTTGCTGAGGATATTGACTTCCCACTCCATCCATGTCCCTGCAAAGAACATGCTCTTGTTCCTTTTTATGACTGCATAGTATTCCATGGTGTATATGTACCATGATTTTTTAATCCAGTCTATTATTGATGGACATTTGAGTTAATTCCTTGTCTTTGCTATTGTGAATAGTGCTGCAATGAAAATAGACATGCACGTATCTTTATAGTATAATAATTTATATTCCTTTGGGTATATACCCAGTAATGAGATTGCTGGGTTAAATGGTATTTCTGGTTCTAGGCCTTTGAGGAATCGCCACACTCTTGCACAATGATTGAAGAAATTTACATTCCCACCAACCATATAAAAGCATTCCTATTTCTTTGCAGCCTTGCCAGCATCTGTTGTTTCTTGACTTTTTAATCACCATTCTGAGTGGGTGAGATGCTCATTGTGGCTTTGATTTGCATTTCTCTGATCAGTGATGTTGAGCTTTTTTTCATGTTTGTTGGCCACATAAATGTCTTCTTTTGAGAAGTGTCTGTTCATGTCCTTTGCCCATTTTTTAATGGAGCTTTTTGTTTTATTCTTTTAAATTTAAGTTCCTTGTAGACTCTGGACATTAGACCATTGTTAGATGGATAGATTGCAAAAATTTTCTTCCATTCTGTAGGCTGTTTGCTCTGATGACAGTTTCTTTTGCTGTGCAAAAGTTCTTTAATTAGATCCCATGGGTCCATTTTTGCTTTTGTTGCAATTGCTTTTGATGTTTTCTTCATGAAATCTTTGCCTATGCCTATGTCCTGAATGGTATTGTCGAGATTTTCTTCTGGGTTTTTTTTTTTTTTTATAGTTTTGGGTTTTACATTTAAGTCTTTAATCCATCTTGAGTTAATTTTTGTATAAGGTGTAAGGAAGGGGTCCAGTTTCAGTTTTCTGCATATGGCTGCCAGTTCCCCGAGCACCATTTTTTAAATAGGGAATCCTTTCTCCATTGCTTTTGTCAGGTTCGTTGAAGATCAGATGGTGGTAGATGTGCAGTCTTACTTCTGAGTTCTCTATTCTGTTCCATTAGTCTATGTGTCTGTTTTTGTACCGGTACCATGCTGTTTTAGTTATGGTACCCTTGTACTGTAGTTTTAAGTTTGGTAGCATGATGCCTCCAGCTTTGTTCTTTTTGCTTAGGATTGTCTTGGCTCTACAGGCTCTCTTTTGGTTCCGTATGGATTTTAAAAGTTTTTTCTAATTCTGTGAAGAATGTCAATGGTAGTTTAATGGGAATACATTGAATCTATAAATTACTTTGGGTAGTATGACTATTTTCATAATATTGATTTCTTCTATCTATGAGCATGGAATATTTTTTCATTTATTTATGTCCTCTGATTTCCTTGAATGGTGGTTTATCATTCTCCTTGAAGAGATTCTTCATTTTCCTTGTTAGTTGTATTCCTAAGTATTTTATTCTCTTTGTAGCAATTATGAATGGGAGTTCATTCATGATTTGGCTTTCTGCATGTCTGTTGGTGTATAGAAATGCTTGTGATTTTTGCACATTGATTTTTTTTTAATCCTGAGACTTTGCTGAAGTTGTTCATCAGCTTAAGAAGCTTTGGTCTTAGATGATGGGGTTTTCTCGGTATAGGATCATGTCTGCAAATAAAGACAATTTGACTTCCTCTCTTCCTATTTGAATACCCTTTATTTCTTTCTCTTGCCTTATTGCCCTGGTCAGAACTTCCAATACTGTCGTGAATAGGAGTGGTGAGAGAGGGCATCCTTGTGTTTTGCCAGTTTTCAAGAGGAATGCTTCTAGCTTTTGTCCATTCAGTATGACATTGGCTGTGGGTTTGTCATATATGGCTCTTATTATTTTGAGTTATGTTCCTTCAGTATCCAGTTTATTGAGGGGTTTTTTTTTTTTTTTTTGAGACGGAGTCTCGCTCTGTCACCCAGGCTAGAGTGCAGTGGCTGGATCTCAGCTCACTGCAAGCTCCTCCTTCCGGGTTCACACCATTCTCCTGCCTCAGCCTCCCAAGTAGCTGGGACTACAGGCGCCCGCCACCTCGCTCGGCTAGTTTTTTTGTATTTTTTAGTATAGACAGGGTTTCACCGGGTTAGCCAGGATGGTCTCGATCTCCTGACCTTGTGATCCGCCCGTCTCGGCCTCCCAAAGTGCTGGGATTACAGGCTTGAGCCACCGCGGCCGGCCTATTGAGGGTTTTTAACATGACGGGTGTTGAATTTTAACAAAGGCGTCTGCATCTATTGAGATAATCTTGTGGTTTTTGTCACTGGTTCTGTTTCTGTGATGAATTATGTTTACCAATGTGCAAAT
This sequence comes from Theropithecus gelada, assembly GCF_003255815.1. Lineage (NCBI taxonomy): Eukaryota > Metazoa > Chordata > Mammalia > Primates > Cercopithecidae > Theropithecus > Theropithecus gelada. The sequence continues at coordinate 219,771,562 of NC_037668.1, read as the reverse complement.
ATTGAACCAGCTTTGCATCCCTGGGATGGAGCCTACTTGATCATGGGGGATACGTTTTTTGATGTGCTGCTGGATTTGGTTTGCCAGTATTTTATTGAGGATTTTCACATTGATGTTCATCAGGAGTATTGGCCTGAAGTTTTCTTTTTTTGTTGTATCTCTGCCAGGTTTTCGTGTCAGGATGATGCTAAAATGAGTTAGCGAGGAGTCCCTCCTTTTCAATTGTTTGGAATAGTTTCAGAAGAAATGGTACCAATTCCTCTTTGTACCTCTTGTAGAATTCTGCTGTCAATATGTCTGGTCCTAGGCTGCTTTTGGTTGGTAGGCTATTTATTACTTCCTCAACTTTGGAACATGTTACTGATTTATTCAGGGATTCTACTTCTTCCTGCTTGAGTCTTGGGAGGGTGTATGTGTCCAGGAATTTATTCATTTCTTCTAGATTTTCTAGTTTATGTGCATAGAGGTATTTATAGTAGTCTCTGATGATTGGTTGTATATCTGTGGGGTCAGTGGTGATATCCCCTTTATCATTTTTCATTGTCTATTTGATTCTTCTCCCTTTTTAAGTCTAGCCAGTGGCCTATTTTATTTTTTCAAAAAAAAAAAAAAAAAAAAACCCAGCCCCTGTGTTCGTTGATTTTTTTTTTAAGTGTGTGTGTGTGTGTCCGTGTGTGTCCTCAGTTCCTCTCTGATCTTGGTTATTTGTTGTCTTCTGCTAGCTTTGGGGTTTGTTTGCTCATGGTTCTCTAGTTCTTTTAGTTGTGATGTTAGGATGTCAATTTGAGGTCTTTCTAGCTTTTTGATATAGACTTTTAGTACCATAAATTTCCCTCTGAACACTGCTTTAGCTCTATCCCAGAGATTCTGGTACATAGTTTCTTTGTTCTCATTAGTTTCAAAGAACTTCTTCATTTCTCCCTCAATTTCATTATTTACCCAGGGGTCACTCAGGAGCACATTGTTCAATTTCCATGTAGTTGTGTAGTTGTGAGTGAGTTTCTTAATCTTGAGTTCTAATTTGATTGTGCTGTGGTCTGAGAGACGGTTATGATTTTAGTTATTTTGTACTTGCTGAGGAGTGTTTTACTTCCAATTAGTAAAACAATTAGAAGTGATAAATTTTTAGAGTAAGTGCCATGTGGCACAGAGAAGAATGTATATTCTGTTTTTGGGGGTTAGAGATTTTTATAGATATGTCAGGTCCACTTGATCCAGAGCTGAGTTCAGATCCTGAATAGCTTTGTTAATTTTCTGTCTCGATGATCTGGCTAATTCTGACAGTGGGGTGTTAAAGTCTCCCATTATTATTGTATGGGAGTCTAAATCTCTTTGTAGATCTCTAAGAACTTGTTTTATGAATCTGGGTGCTCCTGTATTGGGTGCATATATAGTTAGGATAGTTAGCTCTTCTTGTTTAATTGAACCCTTTACCATTATGTGATACCTTCTTTGTCTTTTTTGATGTTTGCTGGTTTAAAGTCTGTTTTGTTGAAAACTAGGATTGCAATGCCTGCTTTTTTTCTGCTTTCCATTTGCTTGGTAAATTTTTCTGTATCCCTTTATTTTGAGCTTGTGTGTGTCTTTGCACATGAGATGGGTCTCTTGAATACAGCACACTGATGGGTCTTGACTCTTTATCCAGCTTGCCATTCTGTGTCTTTTAATTGGGGCATTTAGTCCGTTTACATTTAAAGATAATACTGTTTTGTGTGAATTTGATCCTGTCATCATGATGCTAGCTGGTTATTTTGCAGACTTGTTGATATAGTTGCTTCATAGTGTCATTGATCTGTGTACTTCAGTGTGGTTTTGTAGTGGCTGGTAACAGTTTTTCCTTTCCATATTTAGTGCTTCCTTCAGGAGCTCTTGCAAGGTAGGCCTGGTGGTAACACATTTCCTCACCATTAGCTTGTGTGAAAAGGATTTTATTTCTCCTTCACTTATGGTGCCTAGTATGGCCAGTTATGGAATTCTGGGTTGGAAATTATTTTCTTTAAGAATATTGAGGCAGGGTGCAGTGGTTCATGCCTGTAATCCCAGCACTTTGGGAGGCTGAGGCAGGCAGATTACTTGAGATCAGGAGTTGGAGACCAGCCTGGTCAACATGGCGAAAACCTCTCTCTACTAAAAATACAAAAAAATTAGCTGGGCATGGTGGCATGCACCTATAATCTCAGCTATTCAGGAGGCTGAGGCAGGAGAATCACTTGTACCTGGGAGGCAGAGGTTGCAGTGAGCCGAGATTGTTCCACTGCTCTCCAACCTGGGCGACAGAGTGAGACTCTGTCTCAAAACAAAGAAACAAACAAAAACATTGAATATTGACCACGAATCTCTTCCGCCTTGTAGGGTTTCCACTGAGAGGTCTGCTGAAGAGGGCTTCCCTTTGTATGTGACCTGGCCTTTTTCTCTGGCTGCCCTTAACATTTTTTCTTTCATTTTGACCTTGGAGAATCTGATGATTATGAGTCTTGGCGTTGTTCTTCTCATGGAGTATCTTACTGGGGTTCCCTGGATTTTTTGAGTTTGAATGTTGGCCTGTCTTGGTAGGTTGGGCAAGTTCTCCTGGATGATACCCTGAGGTATGTTTTCCAACTTGGTTTTGTTCTCCCCGGCCCTTTCAGGTACCCCAATTAGTTGTAGATTTGGTCTTTTTATATAAACCAGTAGTTCTTGGAGGTTTCGTTCATTCCTTTTCATTCTTTTTTCTCTAATCTTGTCTGCCTTATTTCAGCAAGATAGTCTTCAAGCTCTGAATTCTTTCCTCCACTTGGTCTCCTCAGCTGTTGTTACATGTGGTTGCATTGTGAAGTTCTCATGTTATGTTTTTCAGCTCCATCAGGTCATTTATGTTCCTCTCTCAACTGGTTAGTCTGCTTAATAGCTCCTGTAATGTTTTATCAAGGTTCTTAGCCTCTTTGCATTGGGTTAGAACAAACTCCTTTAACTCAGTGAAGTTTGTTACTGCCCACCTTCTGAAACCTATTTTTGTCATTTCAAAACTCAGACTCTGCCTAGTTTTGTGCCCTTGCTGGAGAGATGTTGCAGTCATTTGAAGGAGAAGAGACACTCGGGCTTTTTGAGATTTCAGCATTTTTACTTTGATTATTTCTCATCTTTGTGGGCTTATCTACCTTCAGTCTTTGAGGCTGCTGACCTTTAGATGGGGTTTTTGTGGAGTCTTTTTTGTTGATGATGTTGGTGGTAGTGGTGCTTTCTGGTTTTTTGTTTTTTTAACAGTCAAGACCCTCTTCCGTAGGGCTGCTGTGGTTTGCAGGGGTCCACTCCAGACGATATTCACCTGGGTGCTTCCTGTACCTGGAGGTATCACCAGTGGAAGCTGCGGAATAGCAAAGATTGCTGCCTGCCCCTTCCTCTGGGAGCTTGCTCCCAGAGAGGCACTGACCTGATGCCAGCTAGAATGCTCCTGTAGCAGGTATCTGGTGACCCCAGTTCGGAGGTCTCACCCAGTCAGGAGGCACAGGATGAGGGACCTGTTTAAAGAAGCAGTGTGACTGCCCCTTGGCAGAGCAGGTACACTGCGCTGGGGGGAATTCCCCTTGTCCGGACTGCATGGACTCTTCAGAGCCAGCAGGCAGGAAAGACTAAGTCAGCTGAACAGAGAGACCATAGCTGCCCCTCCCCCCAGGGCTCTGTCCCGGGGAGATCAGAGTTCTGTCTGTAAACCCCTGGCTAGAATTGCTGAAATTCCTGGAGGGGAAGGTGAGGAGGGACGGATCTGCGACCCACCTAAAGAAACAGTCTGGCCATGAATTGCCATAGCTGCTATGCTCCACTGTGGAGAATCCCTCCCAGTCCAACCACCCATTCTCCCCGGCACCGACTGGAGCCACGGTGATTGTGCTGTCCCTCTCTCCTTCTTTTTCAGTGACATTAAGGCCTCCCACAGGAGAAGACTTTTGAACCTGGTCTTAAGGGACCAGTGGTATTTCAGTAGTTAGAGGAAGGAGGGGAGAACATTCTAAGTGGTGGGACTGTTCCACCTGGCGGAGACATGAAGATGTGAAGACAGGAAAATTGAGAGGAAAACATGAAAAGGCAGACACTAGAGAAGAGACTAGAAAAGTTGATGGGGACTAGATCTGGACCCAACAGTCAGCCCGTCTCCTCTAGGCCAGGGTTTGGCTATTTTTTTTTTTCCTGACATGGAGTCTTCCTCTGTCACCAGGCTGGAGTGCAGTGGCGCGATCTCAGCTCACTGCAACCTCTGCCTCCCGGGTTTCGGGTGATTCCCCTGCCTCAGCTTCCCATGTAGCTTGGACTACAGACACCTGCCACCACCATGCCTAGCTAATTTTTTGTATTTTAGTAGAGACAAGGTTTCACCATATTGGCCTGGCTGGTCTCGTGATCCACCCGCCTTGGCCTCCCAAAGTGTTGGGTTACAGGTGTGAGCCACCATGCCCGGCCTGTCTTATCTTTTTTAAACTGATACTTCTATAATGCTTTCTTAGTCAAGAGGGTCCCACTAACTAGCTAAGAAGAGTTTGTCAAACTGTATTTTCAGCAGTGTCCATCACAAAAGAAGATGTTTAATCTACTTTTCTAAATTACTTCTTTTGTTCACTTTTTTTTTTTTTTTTGGGAGATGGAGTCTCGCTGTCCCTGAGGCTGGAGTGCAGTGGTGTGATCTCGGCTCACTGTAACCTCCACCTCCTGGGTTCAGGTGATTCTGCCTCACCCTCCTGAGTAGCTGTGACTATAGGCTCAGGCCACCACACCTGGCTAATTTTTGTATTTTTAGTAGAGACAGGGTTTCACCATGTTGGCCAGGATGGTCTTGAACTCCTCTCTTTTCTTCACATTCTGATGAACTCTTGAGTCAGGAAAGGGGAGCTTTCCTTGCAAATTGCTGCAGGGACTCACTGAAGCGGTGTAGGGGCAGGATGCTGGTGTTTTAGCTACTTGCCAGCTCAGGAATCTGGTCAGGAAAGAGGCTGGGAACGATACTATTGATATATTCATGATAGTGACTAGTTGAACATGGTACCAGGAGAGAAGACAAATGATCAGATGATGTCCTCGCGTTGAACTCCCACCAGTGTGATTTGTGTATCTGGCCATCTATAAAAGTGTCTGGAAGAGGAGAGGGAAGAATTATGAGCTACCTCCAGACAAAGAGACAGTGGAGGGGTTGGAATGAAGCCATGATGAATTTCCTCTTTTATGTCTTTTTATATTTCCAAAAATAAAGGAGCATACCTGGAGAGATCAAAAGAGGGGCTGTCTGACCTCAGAGACGTATTTCTTGATGCCTCTGGACCACATCATTAAAGTTGTGACTTTCTCTCATCTGATCCATGTTTTTTGTTCTCTGGCCCCTGCCTACTAGGTTATTGGGCAGTATCCAGGGATGAGGCGTGCTTGGGCAACCAAGGAAGGATTGGCCCACTGAGGTGCTCCCCATCTAGGCTGCCACTGACTGCCAGAAACAGCCACGCACTAGTCCCCAAAATGCCTTCATGTGAGCCCACACAGCTTGTACACAAGTCATGCACACTTCACCTGCTGTCATGTGAAATACCTGCTTCTGGGTTTCACTCCCTGAGATGTCAGGCATCATCGGTATGACAAACCCTTGCCTGCCAAAAGTTCACCTGGAGAGAATATTCACCTTAATTTCTACATAGTGAAAGGAACCTCAGCACACACGGTATCTTTCATTTGGGGATTACATTAGGCAGTTGATTACTGTGCAGTCTTACCTTTCACGTGTAACATTTTTCTGTAGTTTTCTTTTCTCCATTAATTTGATGGAAAAACAGATAATTTGAGCCACACGCTGCCATATCTAATTCAACTTCAGTCAGGTGCTCTACAGCACCTAGCATACTTGATTTAGGAATTGAGTACTGGGACTGAGATTACAGTGAAGCGTCCTGGTACTGCTGGGGGTGGATTTCCACACCACTTACTTGGAAAGAGAATAATGAAACTACAGGATCATATAAGAGAATGTTTTGAAGATTTAAGCTGAACAAAGGAATCTTTAAGTGTGATACATGGGAGAAAGTTCAGTTCATTGTGAAACTTTTTGGAGTGGAGCACATCTAAATGAAATCGGTAGCAGAACAGAATGTGACTGCAGAGCTATAGAAATCTATAACGATGTCTTATAATAAATTATATAAGAATTTCATAGATTTCTGAACCTCAGGATGTGGGAGGAAAACAGAACAGTGAAAATGGTGTTGCTGAGCTTTGTACTTCTCTACGTATTGATGTTGCAGAGCTTTATACTTCTGTACATATTTGACAGACGTCGGTAGTAAGTGCTTGTTTCATCTGATGGCTTTAAGGAGGTGAAATGCCAGGTAACAGCTCAGGGAAGGAGCAGTGGACAAATTTGTGACTATTTTGCTTTCTCTTATGAAGGACAGTTGTTTATAAGTTCTGTTGTGAGTAAAGGTCTTAGAAAATGAAAATCTGTGTGGATTTTAGAAAGCAATCATGTTATCTAAAGGGGCTTCATTTGCTAACATTTGGCAGTTTGACTGTGGGAGAGACGTACAATAGCACAACTTTATGATTGCCATTCCTTGTGATATTGGCCTCGATATTGATTTTCGCCTTGACAAGTAATTGTTGAGTGTTTTGTGTGTCTAGCGTGGACTGCAGACTTACTTGTGGCCAGAACCTGAAATGGGACAGACACCATTGCAGTTGTGAAAACAAAAACAGTTGAACGTACCACAGTCTAGAAAGACAAATTCCCAAGTATGTTGTCATAGGTGATGGGATAAAGAACTTAAGTAATAATTTTTACTTGGCTTGTATTGTAAAGTAAATGTGTAAAATCTTTAATAATAATCATAGTATATAAAGACAAATTTTTAGTTTTCTCATTTATCATGTGAGATCACATGGTTTAACTTGCTGTAAATTAGTTTTGTAAAAACATGATTAACACAATTTTTTTTGCTGCAGGGAGAGACAGCCTCATTGGAGTGCAGTGGCATGATCATGGCTCACCGCAGCCTCGGCCTCCTGAGTAGCTGGACCTATAGGTGCATGGCACCATGCCCAGCTAATGTTTGCATTTTTTATAGAGACGGGGTTTTGCCGTGTTGCCCAAGCTGGTCTCAAACTTCTGGGCTCAAGCAATCCACTTGCCTTGGCCTCCCGAAGTACTGGGATTACAGGAGTGAGCCACTGCGCTTGGCCTTCATCAACACAGATTTTTAAATGAAGTACTTTTGCTTTGGACCTTAGGTTGCATATTGCTTTCATGAGCTGATGCTTACCATTCTTATAATTTACTCTTGAATAAATCAGCTAGATTATGTTTCATGATTTCTATGTCGTTTTTCTAGATTATAAGACAAGAAAGGTTTTAGGTAGCAAAGTGCAAGCACATTTCAAACAACACACTGGGGACTTTTGTAGTCTTCATGCCATCTGCAAAATGTAAGATGACGTATTCAAAGTATGTTCTTTTTCTAACATTTTTTCAAATGTTAGAGATGTCTTGAGATGTTCTATAAGAATTTCAACCCGATAAGTCATGATATAAAACATCTTGAGACAAATTTATGGAATTATCATTTTAGGTATTTTCCCTCGTTCAACATCTTTGCTTTCTGTCTTATTAAATTATTTAAATTTTTAATTGACAAATAATTGTATATATTTATAGAGTACAATGTGAATTTTTGGTAAATGTATACAAGGTGGAATGATTACATCAAGCTAATTTAGCATATCCCTTACCTCATGTCATTTTTTATGGTGAGGCATTTGAAATTTTTTCTCAAACTTTGAAATACATATACAGTTTATTAACTGTAGTCACCATGCTGTGCTCATCTCAAGAACTTATTCCTCCTGTGAAGAAGGTGAAAGTTTGCACGCTTTGACCAACATCTCCCCATTTCTCTCCCCAGCCCATGCCTCTGGTAACCACCATTATACTCTATTACTGTGAGTTTGACTTTTTAATATTCCACATATAAGTGAGATCATGGATTATTTCTTTTTGTATCTGGCTTAGTTCATTTAACATAATGTCCTCCAGGTTCATCCGTCTTGTTGCAAATGACAAATTTCCGTCTTTTTTAGGGCTGATGATTACTCCATTTGTGTATCTAGTCTACATTTTCTTTATCCATTTGTTGGACACTTAGGTTAATTCCATATCTTGGCTAATGTGAAAAATGCCACAATGTACATGAGAGTGGGAGCGCAGATATCTCTTATTTTACTTATTTTGGATGTATATTCAGAAATGGGGTTGCTTGATTATATGGCAGTTCTATTTTGAAGTTTTCAAGTAACTTCTGTACAGTTTTTCCTAATGGCTGGACTAACGTAGACTCCACCAGTGTGCATGAGTTTCCTTTTCTCCACACCCTCACCAACCACATCCTCACCAACATTTGTCTTCTGTCTTTTTGATGAAACAGGTATGAGGTGATATCTCATTATGATTTTATTTATATTTTCCTAATGATTGAGCATTTGGTGATATTGAGCATTTTCTCATGAATCTTTTGACCATTTGTCTGTCTTCTTTTGAGAAATGTCTACACAAATCCTTTGCCCATTTTAAAATTGGTTGATTTGTTTTCTTGATACTGTGTTGTTTGTGTTCCTTATATATTTTAGATATTAACCTCTTATCCATTATATGGTTTACAAATATTTTCTCCCACTCTGTGGGTTGTCTCTTTCTTGACCATTTCCTGTGCTATGCAGAAGCTTTTTCGTTTGATGCAACCCCATTTGTCTACGTTATGCTTTTGGGGTCATATCTCCTACTTGCTTCTGTCTTTAATCAGGGGTCCATTGGGTTTGCAAATGAAATAATGTGACTAAGAAACAATGGAAAACTCTATAATGTCAAACTGTGACAAGACGAGCAGTGTAGTGACGATGCAGCTTGGTGACTGAGCTGTGAGCATGGGCCTTTGCCCCCACAACTTTAAAGCATGCTCACTGGTAAAACACGAGACTCTCCAGCAACTTCCTGGTAAGTGTGGTCCTCGTTTCCATTATCGATTGTTTTTAATTGAAATTGGAACCGTTGCTGAAATCACCTGCACTCCGTAAACCTTCTGGAAACACTTTTATGGATCCTGGGATTTGCAAATCATCATTTGGGAAGTACAGCCTCTCCTCTCCTGAGCTGACCTCCCTCGCCAGCCCGGTTCTCTCTCCTGAGCTGACCTCCCTCGCCAGCCTGGTTCTCTCCTGCTGTTGTTCTGGTTTGGAGATTTCAAACCCTTTATCCTTAGGGTGAGCAAAAATTATAACTATGTGACCAAAAGAGGGAATGGGACAGGCAAGGCCTGAATTGAGTCCTGAAAGATGGATTAATATTTGCCATACAGATAGGAGGGACTGGGAGATACAATTTTTAATCTCTTAAGGTTTATGAGAAGATTTTGGAAAAAGTCTATACTTAATAACCCGTCATATTCTATGGGTAGAGAAAAATATACCCTGATTAAAATACTTATTATGCTTTTAAAGTTAGAGAAATATTAGTTCTAGGAATGGGGGGGCTGGGGAGCGGAGGCAATTATGTTGTGTAAAAACCTCTGCTTTTGGTTTTCATACCTGCCAACTCTTCCTCCTTCCAGTCTTTCTGTCCACAGAGTTTAATAAAACTCAGTGCATTAAACTCCATTTTGAAAATTCACATTTAGTCCCTCTAATTAGTAAACTTGATGTGCCTAAAGTCTAGTGTGCCAAGCATTGTGCTGAACATTTCAGAGGAGAAATTTTAAAGGAGATGCAGATTGTCTTGGAGGAGACCACTGGACAGTTGTGTTCAGACACGGAATTCCCTTCTTTTTAAATGTGCTTTAAAATTTATACGTATATTTGGAAATCGGAAGGATTATTTGAAATAGGCTGTGTAGAATTCAGTAATTGGGGGACGGGGTTGGGAAGTGGCTGGGTTCTTGAGTTATGGTGTAGAATTACTCAGCTCTAATTGGTGGTGAGTTTTCTTATGGCTGTTCTGATTTTTACCATTGCAAGATAATGGCATAGTAGTGATTTTCTCTTGTTTTGCAAATATCTCAGTTTAACTGCTGCTACAATACAAAGCCTTTAGTCCTAAGAATTTCAGGAAAAATGTGAAATTTGAATACATGGTAATACACTTATTTTATAAGGTTTCTGAGGTATTCACTTTATGTGTTGGTATTGATTTTGCTATTTGTGTCTAATCTACAGGGGAATTGTTAACCTCAGAACACAAATGTCAGTTTCTGTACCTAGACTCTGAACCAAATGACATAAGAATTTGGTTCACAGAACATTTTAAATTTCACTGTAGTTGTTTTTATAAAACACAGAGGCTCAATGGCAACTCACTAGATTTTTGTTGTCTAGAAAAACTATAATGTTGGATATGAAGGCTTTCAATTAGTTTAAAGGAAAAATTATGAAAAGTAAATATAACTTTACATGCAATAATAAAATAATTTAAATATGTGTTATAGTTTTAAGAAATGGTAAAAATTTCTAAAGTAATACTCAAGCTTAATTTTTAGAACAAATTCATTAACCCAGTTGCATTTATTTTTATTGAAATAGTACCATTAATATACTTTTCTAAATATTATCTTTTTGTGACATATGCATTCATTTACTGTTTTAACCTGTGCAGTTCCCTAAGAAAACTGTTTTCACAAAGAGAATACTTTGAAAAATGTTTAAACTTTTATTTCTGGGCTTTATTTCCATTCTTTTAATTATTGATATAAAGAGCAATTCCTTTCAAGTTACTGGGCACACATGGACATATTATCTACCTACTCTTTCATTAAAAAAAAAAAACAAAACCTGAGAGCTTCCGCATATCCACTGTTGCTCTCAGTTGTGTGTGTCAAAAATATTTCCTGTCAGGTTATTAATTGAGATAGTGCTGAATGGAACCAGCATTTTAAATAAAAGTGAGAGTAGGCAAAACACTAAACCTTCTGTATACTAGCCAAGAAAGACTAACACATAACACTCAGACTAGTATAGATGAAATCCAGGAGCTGTGGCTCGCTCCTGTAATCCCAGCATTTTGGGAGGCTGAGACGGGAGGACCACTTGAGGCCAGGAGTTCAAGGTCAGCCTGGGCAATACAGCAAGACTCCTCTCTCTACAAAAAGTTTTAAAAAATTAGTCAGGGGTGGTGGTGCTGGCCTGTGGTCCCAGTTACACCCCAGAGGCTGTGAGGGCGGATTGCTTGAGCTCAGGAGTTCGAGGCGGCAGTGAGCCATGATCGCACCACTGCACTCCAGCCTGGGTGACAGAATGAGACCTTATCTCTAAAAAAGAGAAATACTTTCTTTAGTGTCTTCTGTTTGCCAGGCTTTGTGCCAGGTACAGGACTAGAGTGATGAATGAAACACTATGTCTGCCCTGCAAGCATTTTACGATCTAGTTGTGTATGATGGCAAGTAAATGGGCAAATAATGATCCAGTATGATAAATGCTGCTAACGGGGTAAGCCATCTTAGAAAATCAGGAAAAGTTTCCCAGTGGAAGACAAGCAAGCTGACATTTCCCTTTGTTAGCTTTTCCTTCTTAAACATTCCATCAGAATCCATCAGAATAAACCAATGGAATAAAACTGATAAAGATTTTTTCCTATTTTGAAAAAAACCATTAATTTGCTTCATAGTTCAGGAAAAAACCATGCTGGTTTGATTCAGAAGTTAACAGATGAGATGTGTTTGACCTGGCTTTGTTGTTGGTGGATTACTTCGACTGAAGTTCTCATTATACTTTAAAATATGTGTTAAAACATATATCCCTCCCCAAATTATACACATTTGAAAATGTTTAAAATTTCAAAAATTAAACATAGGAGTTTTTGTCCTATATTTTTACCATCTCTTTTATACATAAGTATATATAGACAATATACTGTTGCTGCTTAATGCAAAATAGATGTCCTTAAAGCAATTTAGTACTCGTTTACAAATATGTATGTACAATTTTTCTCTTGATTTGAAACTGCAATTTTATCACATATTTAGAGGAAAAAAAAGCCAAATCTTGATACGTTGCACCAGATTTCATGTAAGAGCTGTTCGGAGCAGTGGAAGAGTCTCAAAGGACTCAACGTATTTTCATGCTTCGTGTTCTATCATGTAAACCTGATTTGAGAAGTTTGTCATCACTTTTTCCTCCACAGAAATTTTATAACAAGTCAGCATCCATTTGTAGTCTCTGGTTCATCTCAAATGTTTAGCCTCTTCTCCTTTTTCTGTTTTTTGATGACCTTTGTCATGTTTCATCCTAAATTTATATCTCTAGGCGCAAGGCCTCTTGTGAACTCCAATTGTTCGTTCTTAGTCTTTGCTTGGATTTCAAATGTAACCTAACCAAAACAGAACTGTTGGACTTCCCCTCAATTCCCTATAACCGAACTTGTTCCTGTTAAATTCTTCCTCATCTTAATAAATGGTAGCTATGATCTTCCACTTGTTCAGGCCAAAAACTCAGGCATTATCCTGACTTCTTTCATTACCCATATGCCGTCCTGCAGTGAGTCGTGTTGGCTGTGTCGCCCACCTCTCCCACCACTGACCTCCAAGCCACTGTTGTCCACCACCTGGGCTCCAGCAGTGACTTCCTAACCATTTTCTCCTCTTCCATTCACCTTTTAATGGCCCATTCTCTACACAACAGCCAGAACGATCCTTTGAAAGCAGAAGTCAGACTCCTTCACGCCTTGGCTCAAACTCCAGTGGCTTTCTGTCTCCTTCAGAGCAAAACCCAAACGTGGCGGTAGGGCCCTAAATGACCTCACTCCCTCTTTGAGCTCGTATTTTGCCCTCTACTTACCCACTCTGCCCTGGTCGCACTAGCCTCTTTGCTGTTCCCCTGTAACCACGGGCATTCCTAGCTTCGGGCCTTTACGCTTGGCCTTTCTCCTGATATGACCCTTTATCGCCTATAAATACACACGTTCATTTCAGCAGTCCCTTCAGGTCACTGCTTAAATGACAACTAATCCTAAAGAGCTTTCTTGACAACTTTTGTTCTCTGCAAGGACCTTGTTTCTCTCCTTGGTATTTATCTACAAGTGACATTTTTCTATCGTTGGGTTTTTTTTTTTTAATCTGTCTATTCAACTAGAACTTGAGCTCCACAGGGCCAGGGACTTTGGTTTTGTTCTTCACTGCTCTTTTCCTCGCACCTGTCTGAAGGGGTGACTATAGCCAGGATCTAGATATCCTGATTCTGGTCCAGTGTTCTTTCCATGGTTCTGTGTGACCTCATACATCAACCTTCTTTCACAAACGAGGTTTTTAAGTTCCTTGAGCACAGTGATTGTGTCTTTTACTGCTTTCGCTCCATCCCCGCGTAAGACATAGCACTGTGCCGTATACCCAGTGATGGGACTCCTAGTAAATGCCATGGCTTGACTAAATGACCTCCGGTGCTCCCTGTGGTCTTCATCAACATGTATCGCATTACAGGCTCACTCAGGATACTTTGCTTTTTTTTTTTTTTTTTTTTTTTTTTTGGAGACGGAGTCTCACTCTGTCGCCCAGGCTGGAGTGCAGTGGTGCGATCTTGGCTCACTGCAAGCTCCGCCTCCTGGGTTCACGCCATTCTCCTGCCTCAGTCTCCTGAGTAGCTGGGACCACAGGCGCCCGCCACCACGCCTGGCTACTTTTTTGTATTTTTAGTAGAGACGGGGTTTCACCGTGTTAGCCAGGATGATCTTGGTCTCCTGGCCTCGTGATTTGCCCGCCTTGGCCTCCCAAAGTGTTGGGATTACAGGTGTGAGCCACCGCGCCCAGCCAATACTTTGCTTTTTGTGGGAGTAAGAGACAAGTTGCCATTACTCAACAGATACACGGTGGCATTTGGAAACTGCATGCAGTTTGAGTGAAAAAATCATGATACTGTGTAGGAGTCTGGTTTTCAATAAATAGCTTATTTGTATTCTGAATTTCGAACATTTCATGTAACTGTAACTTTGGGTGTAGTGGATAATGATACTCAAATTAATGGTTTCGTGTTGGTTTAAGTCTGGTTTTTTTTTTTCCCCCCAGGAAGTTGGTATTTCTGCACTTAACCACCTCATGTTGTTAGGGGGAGTATATCCCAGATAAATTCTGTTGTAAATCAAAGAGCATCCATGATTGGCTTGGATCTTTCTTACGCAACTACTAAGATGCTCCTACATTTGATTTTGAAAAGTTTCATTCTCTTGGCTACGAAGTTTCTTAAGTGACTCTGGTAATATTGATGGTTTTCCCCCTTGTTTTTACAGGTGATCTGCAACTCTTTCACCATCTGTAATGCCGAGATGCAGGAAGTTGGTGTTGGCCTGTATCCTAGGTATGGTGTATGGTGCTTCATTTACTGGAAGACACACTTTCATTCCCACCCAAATCCCCAGCCCTTTAGAGGCAGTTACAAAGGCAGCTTCAGCAGCTTGTTCAAGAGCCAAGCTTAAAACTTAGCAATAAATTACAAAAAAAAAAAATGGAAAATGTTAAGTTTAAAGAAAAAATTTTATAATCCCACATTATATGCTGTGGTATTAACAAAGGGGCAGATCTCAGAACTAAATTCTTATTCTCAGGGGGACTTTGGGTGAAGAAGTTGAGGACGGTAGGTGCTAATTAGCCATCAGGCTGATTTTTGGTTGTTCCCCGATTTCCTGAGCTGAAGCACGTGATTGTTTCACCGGATTTGCCGTACGCATCAGTTGGGTTCATTCTGTCTTTCGCGCTGGCGTACTCTGAGCCCCTTCACTCAGGGGGGCAAGAAAACTCTGAGGCTTTGGCCCCTGAACGCGCTCTCCAGCCGTTGCTGAGCTGAACCTTCCCACTGAGCTATGAAACTGTCTTCCCACAAGCACTATAGTCACGCCCAGTTTCATTTTGTTTTTATGCCATAAGAGTCCAAATGCAAATTTAGACTTTCTAATAACTGTGAACTTAAGAATTCAGCCTTTTTTCTTATTTCTCACCATTGTGATTAACCGTAGGCCAGGTCTACTGGTAGGTGGTTCTCAAAAGGCAGCAGCATAGGATGATTCAAAGCGTGGGCTCTGAGTTCCGGCCCCGGTCCAAATTCCATCGCCACTTACTAGTTGTATGTCCTTGGGCAAGCCATTGAATTTCTGTGCTGCAGCCTCTTTACCGGTAAATGATCCTCATAAGATTGTTGTGAGGATGAAATGTGATGAACATGCTCAAATGCAAGAAAGTATTTCTACATATAAGTGCTCATTCTAGTTATTGTCAATTTCTCATAGCAGTTTAAATCCAGTGTGTTTCCCAGACGGTAAGAAATATACCTCCAAGGTAACAAAACGACTGGACCGTGGCCCAGGATGCATCAGGATGTAGTTGACAAAATAACATCAGCTCTCTATTTAGGAGCAAATACTCCTAATTATTCTTCAATGTGGATGTTCTAGCAAAGGCCATCATTTCTCCAAAGGAGCTCAACAAATGAGATCCTATGGGAAAGGTCAGTGGTATCTTGGCTGTTGCATCCCATTATGTCTGAGAGTATTTTTTTTCTTTTTCTTTTTCTTTTTCTTTTTTTTTTTTTCTTTCTTTCTTTTTTTTTTTTTTTTTTTTTGAGATGGAATCTCACTCTGTCACCCAGGCTGGAGTGCAATGGTGTCATCTTGGCTCACTGCAACCTCCACCTCCCGGGTTCAAGTGATTCTCCTGCCTCAGCCTCCTGAGTAACTGGGACTACAGGCATGTACCACCATGCCCGGCTAATTTTTTGTATTTTTAGTAGGGACAGGGTTTCGCCATGTTTAATCAGGCTGGTCTCAAACTGCTGACCTCAAATGATGCACCCACCTCGGCTTCCCAAAGTGCTGGGATTACAGATGTGAGCCACCGCACCCAGCCCTCTAAGTATTTCTTTGTGAGTCAGGTTTTTTCTGACCATGTTTGGCTGCTTTATTGACTGTTATCTAATCAATCAACTATGCCCCAGTCCCCAAAAAGGACTCAGAAAATTTTTTAATTATTAAATGATAGAATTCCCTAATTAGCCTGCATCTTGGGGAGAATTGTACTTCCTAGGAAGTGTGCGAGTGACATTTCTGTGAATGTACCCTGAATACTGAGTCCCTGGTGTCCCGTCAACCTTACCTGCTCCTGCCCCACAAAGGAAGGTATCTTTTACTCACTGCATTTGTTAGATTGAGTTGTTCGACTCTACCTGCTGAGCTGTGACAGTCTCCCCCTTTTTCTTCCAGTATCTCTTTGCTCAATCACAGCTGTGACCCCAACTGTTCCATTGTGTTCAATGGGCCCCACCTCTTACTGCGAGCCGTCCGGGACATCGAGGTGGGAGAGGAGGTAAGGAAACTCATGCTTCTCACCCTGGTCTTCTTTCCTATCAAAGACCGTCTCAGCTCGGCCCGTCCCTAAAACCGATTGTGCCTGAGGGGACAGCTTTCCATTGTCCTTCTGCCACTGAGGGTACTCAGAGTACAGTCAGCTCTCCCCAGCAGCCTATCCTTTCTTCTCCCAAATTACAAATGGGCTGATTTTTTAGTGGAGAAGTCACTGTATTTCTGGATGATGAATGTTCCTGTCCTGTGTGTGACAGTGAGGTGTCTGTGTGCGACAGAGGGTGTGTGTTTTATGCACACACAGGGAAGTCAGTTCCTGTCCTATGTGTGTGACAGAGAGGTGTCTGTGTGTGACAGAGGGTGTGTGTTTTATGAACACACGGGGAAGTCAGTTCCTCTCCTGTGTGTGTGACAGAGAGGTGTCTGTGTTTGACAGAGGGTGTGTGTTTTATGCACACACAGGGAAGTCATTAAATCTCCTCAGTGGCAACAGCTGGGCAGCCTCTCATATCCTTCCGTAGGCAGGGAGGGCATCCCAGTTTGTGAGTGGGGACCAGGACTTCTTTACCCGAAAGGCCACTGGTTACATTTTGAAGGTAATTCTGCATGTTCACTTTGTGTTAACAAGCAAACAGCTTATACTGTCTCAGGCTGACACTGGGACTTTTCAAACCGGCATCTCTGGGTGATCATTCCAGCAAAGGTGCAAAGGGGATGGAGGACAGGGAGGATGACCTCCAGCAGTGAACTGGCCTTGACCCTCCAGTTGGATAGACGGTGCAGCCAGCCTCCTCTGGTGAAGAACCTTCTCACAAGGCAGCTGCAACGGCCTGCTCCAGGGCTGTGACCTAAGACTGCACGGGTTTGCACAATGACTACCCGTGCTGAGTTCTGAGTTACAGATATTTACACGTTCCAGAACCCCGTTTCCTTCTCCTTTCCAATTTGCTAAAGTGGATCTTTATTGCAAGGAAAACAGTATCGAAAACTTTTATTGCATTTATGTAGCACTCAGCCAATAAAACTTAAACTCAGAGGTACCATATTTTATGTAGACAGGGATTTGGCTTTGACCAGATTCTCCCCAAACTGATTTTCAGTGGAATAAACCACTTCTTACACAACTACTTGCTAAATTTCTAGATTTTAGGACCAGTGAATGAAGTATACTGGGATATATGTCAGTGAGATGGAGAATTTGGTTTTTTCTCTTTTTTTTTTTTTTTCTGGGGCCACAAAGGACTTCAAGGCAGGTAAGAGATGAAACCACTATTTTTAGCAATATTCATTTTGGGGCTGAAGAGTGGCTGCTGCTGTTGTTGATGATGATCATGTTTTTGCAAATTTAAAAAACCAAGTAACCTGACAAAAGCAGTTAGAACTGGTTGGAATTTTCAGAAACAACAAAGAAAGTTTCTTATATTTTCCTAGGCTCGGCTGCCAGTCATTCTCCCATGGTTGCTTTTCACTTAGTTGAATAAAACTTTGTCTTTTGGTGCTGCTTTCACGTTTTCACATCTTTCTCTTTCCATCTCTGGAGCAACAAGCAAATCCTTCCTCTTGCCTAATACAAGACATTTCCACTCAGTGTAAAGCCCTTCAGACTCAGATATTTTCCCCTGTGGTACTTAGCAAGACATCTTCTCAACAAAAAGAAGGTTCTCCCCACAAGTCCTTCATATATACCAGCTTGTTAATAAACATTTCTGCATTCCATTTTGTAGGTCTTGCCGAACAATGTTTCCCCTGATTCATCGTCCTCTCTGTCCACTATGGCTATTTGTCTTATTATTATGCACCCTTTGAGACCCTTTGTTATGATTTAAATGTGTCCCCCAGATTCCATCTGTTGAAAACTTTATCCCCAAATTCTTGTTAATGGTTTGTGGAGGTGGAGTCTTTGGGAAGTAATTTGGATTAAACAAGGTTATCAGGGTGGGAACCCCATGATGGGATTGGTGGCTTTATAAGATAGAGGACACTCCTGCCACCTCCTCATGTGATCAGGCAGCAGGAAGGCCCTCCCCAGATGCCGGTGCCATGCTCTTGGCATCATACTTCCCGGCCTCCAGAACTGAGAAATGTATTTATAAAGTACCCAGTCTGTGGTATTCTGTTAAAACAACAGAAAATGGACTAAGATACCCTTTCAATCACCATCTCGTCTATGACTCTTTCCCTGATTTCCCATGTTAGAAGGAAGTTCTCCCTTACAGTGGTTATTAATACATCTTTGGCACGTTATTATGGCTCTTTTGGAGACCTCTCTATTTATGAGCTTTACGAGGATAGACAATTGTGTCTTATTTCTGTATCTCTTAGCACTTTGCCTTGCACCCAGGAGGCATTTGATAACTTTTTGTTGAATTGACTATTATATTGAGCTTACTCTTATGACCAGCGGTATTTCTTGTGGGGACGCTATTGCCATTTTGAATGGGACAGTTCTTCATTGTGTGGGATTGTTGCATCGTTGGAGAAGACTTGTGTCCTTGGCATGTGCTTAACTGATGCCTGTAGCCATCCCCCAACAACTAAAATATGTCCTGTGCCTTTCACACCGACCCCTTGGAGCAGAGGTAGGGGAGGGAGAGCCATGAGAAGAGACATTCTGAGGCATTGATTAAGGAGGGTAATTCCTATTTGTTGTACAAATATTAACTTTAAATTAATGAAGGAATAAATCTAGACATTTTGTGTTCCCAACACACAAAAATGGTGAATACGTCAGGTAATGGATAACCCAAATACCATGACTTGATCATTACACATCCTATGCATGTAACAAAATAGTACCTGGACCCCATAAATATGTATAAATATTATGTATTAACTTTTTTAAAGTTAAAATTCCTTGGGAAAAAAATTTAGACATGTTGATAATTTCATATCATGAACTTTGCATTTGGTTTTAGTGTTCATTAGGGCACCCACAGTTTTAATATGAGCTATTTGGGATCTGTGTGTCAGAATATAGGCTTCACAATGGAAGACTCAGCAGCAACTGAGGCAGAAGTTCCTCAATCTACATTTGTTGAGTAAATTAACAAGACTTCTTAAAGATAAAATAAGAGCTGGAATAGGGCTGGGCACCGTGGCTCATGCCTGTAATCCCAGCACTTTGGTAGGCCGAGGCAGGTGGATCACTTGAGGTCAGGAGTTTGCATTCAGCCTGGACAACATGGTGAAACCCTGTCTCTACTAAAAATATAAAAAATTACCCAGGCATGGTGGCGCACGCTTGTAATCCCAGCTACTCAGGAGGCTGAGGCAGGAGAATCGCTTGAACCCGGGAGGCAGAGGTTGCAGTGAGCCAAGATCACACCACTGCACTCCAGCCTGGGCAACAAGAGTGAAACTCCGTCTCAGAAAAAAAAAAAAAAAGCTGGAATAGAATCTCAGACATCTGTAAATGACTGGCAGTCCTCAGGGGTGTCCCATGGCTCCTGAAAGGAGGGGAATATGAAAGCCAGTCTACTGCCAGTTTAAGGTGGGAGCATTTCAAACCTCATACAAGGAGAGCTGGAAAATTGCCCAAGGTCTATGATAACAGAAGTTGCCATGGAAATTTCTTACCCCTTGTTTCTCTCTATATAAATCCATCCTTTGGACCCTCTTTGTGCAGTTTCCTTGCATCCAGCAACATTTATAATACTTTGCTGTTTAAGGCTCTCCATTGTAATGCGGAGTTATTGGGCCTTTTTTTTTTTTTTTGAGTTTGGATTTTTGTCTCCCCATTCAGCCACCTCCTAGAGAGAGATGTGTAATATCATTTAAGTCATGGCTCACTTGACTGGATTGCTGTTGGCTACCTTTTCAAGATTATCTTAAATATGAAATTCATTTGGTCTGATAGTTTTATAAAACATGAATCAGGGAGGAAAGCTGGGTAGTCCAAAGCAGTCTCATGGGAGTTGTGGTTAAAATAACTTGTAGCTGGTATGAATAATGCCATTGGCGCCAGCATTCTCTGGAGCCATATCAACTGGGAGAACTGTGATTGGAAGAAGGTGAACGCATTAGTGTCCCTAATGTCAGTCTTAGTCTGATGACTTTTGGGATTAAGACAGTCTGTTTCTTCTCTTAGTCATCTTATTTGCTAAACCATTAAATAAATTCACTGCGTGTTTACTCGATGTCAGGACTTGGGTAGCAGTTTTTAGAAACCTTCTCTAATACAAAGATTATTAAGACCCAGCCCTGCCTTCTAGAGTTCAAGGTATAGTTGAGGAAACTGATACAATAAACAATAATAGAATTAAGATGCACAGTGGTGTAAATGGGCACAGGGCTTACAGAAGCTCAGAGCCGGGGCAGCCAAGTGATTAGTAAGGGGAGGGAGTAGAGAGTGGTTAAGGGATGTTTCCAGAGGACTGACTCCTACACTCTGAAAGGATCCATGGTGTTAGAGTTGGATGAGGCTGGAAAAGGCATTGTAGACAGAGACACAGAGGCCAGGGACAGAATGGTCAGTTCAAGGAGCAAGAAGCAGTTCTCATCAATAGACTGAAGAATTTAGATGTGACCCGAAGTTGAGGGAATATGTAGGGATCAGATTGACAACCCCCCTGGGGACCTTATTACAGACCTTGGTTTAGCTGAAGGTTTCATAACATTGTCTGGTTTATAGGAGGCGCCCAGTAAATATTTGTGGAAGGGAGAAGGATGGGCAATGGGATATTATTGAAGGGTTTCAGCAAAGGAACTGTGTGGCCAGATATTCTTTTTTTTTTTTTCCTGCATGTTTACAAATGTTACTGTTTTTTTATTGTACGTACTATACATAGAACATTTAAAGAAAACAATTTTTAAAACCCCACACAATTCTGCTAACTGATGAGTTAGATTTGGGATATCACAAATTAAACCTTTTACTCAGTGTACATTCAATTTTACCTCAGTCACTGTTGCTGTAGTGTGAGTTTGTCTCAAGTCATTGAACCTATACTATTGAAATGTGATGTTTTCTTTGCCTTTCATTCACTTCTTGTATATACAACCGTGGCTATGATGATAGGGGACATTTATAGGGCGATTCAATTTAGGAAGCAATAGATGATGCCTAATAGGTAAAAACAAAAAACAAAACCCAAGGACTACAAAATTGAATAAGACCTAAGTAGTCTGTACCATCTTTGGAATCTTAGAAAACTCAGATAATGTTACATATTTTTTTTATTTTATGGAAGAAAATGTAAGGTTTAAACTGGGAAATTACTTGTTCAGTGCTACACTTACTACTATGCAGTGTTCAGGGGGTTAGTAAAGCTTCATTCTCAGGATCAAAGTCACAAATTATTTATCTAGGACAGTGCCCAGCACATGACACTTAATAGTGATTTTCTTCTTCCACTTATGATTAGAGTTTCCTGAAGGGAAAAGTAGAGCTCAGATGGTGAGTGTCAAAAAAATTATATAACAATATAGATTTCTCATAAATTGTGGAAACAAATATTTACTGAATCTATCAAAAGTATAGTAAATAGATCTCATCTCACATATCAAAGCACAAGAATTGGTCTTTGGCGGAGGTGGTCTGGCTGATGTTTGGACTTGGCAAGAAAGATCGCTAAATCTGTTGAATAACATTTGGTTTGTGTGTAGAAGTGTTGGTCCATGATGACATCCACACAGATGACTTTCCATTCTTAAATTCACATTTTCTATAAGCAGTCTTTGTTCTAACACATGCTCCTCTGAAATTGAAGCTGAAAGTGTTATGACCAGTTTCACTTTACATAAAGGTACCTTGAAGTCTGCAATGAGCAGGTGCTTTCAGGTTTAGGCTGTTGAATATAAATCCATAAAAGTTTGATTTTTGTTTTTGGCTTAAGATGATAAAATTACTTTTAACAGGGTTTTATTATATTCAATAAATTACTAAATTGTGATTTCACCGTTAAATTCATTATAAAAGTCCCTATCCCATTCTTAAGAATGGGTAAGTGTAAAAGAAATATAATTATTCATTTACCTTTTGAATTAAACCAAAAGAATGCTTTAGTAACCTAATTGTGATTTTTTAAAAAATAATTTCAACTTGTATTTTAGATTTGGGGGCACATGTGCAGGTGTGCTGTGTGGGTGTATTGCATGATATGAGCTTTGGGGTATGATGGATCCTTCAGTGCTGTAGTGAGCATAGTACCCAACAGTGTTCACCCCTTGCCCTACCTCCCTCTCTAGTAGTGCCAGTGTCTGTCACTGCCATCTTTATGTCCATGAGTACCCAATGTTTAGTTCCCACTTATAAGTGAGAACATTGGGTGAGTGGTTTGATAGATTCTCTAAATATTTGTTTCCACAATTTATGAGAAATCTATAATTGCTGTGTTTAGTTTTCTGTTTCTGCCTTGATTGGCTTAGGAGAGTGGCCTCTACCTGCATTCATGTTGCCACAAAGGACATGATGTCATTCTTTTTCATGGCTGCATACTATTCCATGGTGAATATGTACCACATTTTTTAGTACACTGTTGATGGGCACTTAGGTTGATTTTATTTCTTTGTTATTGTGAATAGCACTGTGATGAACACGTGAGTGCATGGGTGTTTTTTGTAGAATGACTTATTTTCTTTGGGTATATACCCAGTAATGGGATTGTTGGCTCAAATGGTAGTTCTAAGCTCCTCTCCAAACTGCTTTTCACAGTGGCTTAACTAATTTACATTCCCGCCAGTAGTGTATAAGTGTTCCCTTTTCTCCGCAGCCTCACCAACACTTGTTATTTTTGGACTTTTTAGTAATAGCCATTCTGACTGGTGTAAGATGGTATCTTATTGTGTGGTTTTGATTTGCATTTCCCTGATTAGTGATGCGGAGCATTTAAAAAACATGTTTGTTGGCTGCTGGTATGTCGTCTTCTGAAATGTGTCTGCTCATGTCTTTGGCCCACTTTTTAATTGGGTTATTTGCTTGTTGAATTGCTTAAGTTCCTTATAGATTCTGGATATTAGACCTTTGTCAGATGCACAGTTTGTGAGTATTTTCTCCCATTCTGTAGGTTGTTTGTTTACTGTGTTGACATTTTCTCTTGCTGTGCAGAAACTCTTTAGGTCCCACTTGTCAATTTTTGTTTTTGTTGCAATTGCTGTTGAAGACTTAGTCATACGTTCTTTCCGAAAACTGATGTCCAGAATGGTGTTTCTTAGGTTTTCTTCTAGGGTTCATAAAGTTTGTGGTCTTAAATTTAAATTTTTGATATTTGAATTTTTTATATATGGTGCAAGGTAAGTGTCTTCTGCATATAGCTAGCCAGCCGTCCCAGCACCATTTATTCAATAGGATGTCCTTTCCCCACTGCCTATTTTTGTATGACCACTTTTCTATGTGTAGGCAAGGTTGGGAGAATGAGGGTCAGGGTGATGTAATAATCCAGGGAAGAGATAACATTGGTAGCCTGAAGTCAGGGGGAGATCAGTGGTGGCTTGTGATAGGGTATCTGAAGAATATAATATTTAGAAGGTAAAATTAGCAGGATGTGCGAAACAAGAAGAGACACAATGATACTCTGGTTTGACTTTAAAAAGAAGTTATATTTTTCAGGCTTTTTTCCAGTTCAGAGCCAGTATTAGCAGAAACATTTGTTAACTGTGATCACGGAATTCTAGAAATGAAACAAGGTCTAATTGTAACGTGGTCTTTTTTTTCTTCTTCTTCTTTTTGGAGAGGGAGTCTTGCTCTGTCACCCAGGCTGAAGTGCAGTGGCGCAATCTTGGCGCACTGCAAGCTCCACCTCCCAGGTTCACACCATTCTCCTGCCCCAGCCTCCCGAGTAGCTGGGACTACAGGCGCCGCCACCATGCTTGGCTAATTTTTTGTATTTTTAGTAGAGATGGGGTTTCACCATATTAGCCAGGATGATCTCCATCTCCTGACCTCGTGATGCCCCTGCCTTGGCCTCCCGAAGTGCTGGGATTACAGGCATGAGCCATGGCGCCCAGCCTTAACTTGCTTATCTTATCCACTCAGTTGTAGTCAATGAAAAGATGGTTTCATGGAAAAGGAGTTCATTTTGTCTTGAGATTTTAATGTAAATTATGTATTCAAGATCTAGAAAATCTCCTTCATTATATTACTCTAATGTCAGAAATGAATTACTGCATTTTCTATAAGAGCTGCATGAAAATGGCAAAGCAGTGGTCAATGGCATTAATATTTTAATACAATTTTGTTTAGTGCCATTAAGGTGTCTACTGATCAATGGCCAAGTTTCATATATATGTTCCCTCTAAATGAGCCCTGCATTTACTGAGCAGATATTCCGTTACAACTGGTGAGTCAATGAGTCTTTAATAAAAGTTTTTATCTTTGGCTAATAACATGCTTTTAGCTGTCATTACCAGTTAGTAATCTGGCTGTTTTTTTCCAAAAATAAGAATAAAATATTTTTGCCATTAAGCCCTTCACAGTTGATAACCAGATACTCTGCAGACTTCATTGGCATATAAGAAGCACAAAAATGGGCCACTTTCTCTGAGGTAATGGGGCAGTCACCATAGGAAGGAGGTGTATTTGAACCAAGCCTGGAGGATGAGAGGCTCTCAGTAAGCTGAGTGTGGAGGAGAGGCTCGCTTAGGCAGTGATGCCCAGACACGTGTTGGCATGGTATTCATTGTTTCCGAGATCTAGCAATGTACATAACTGTGACAGGCTGGGGTTCAGGGAGAGACATGGAGACTAGAAAGGCAGACAAAATTAGCTGAGGGAAAGCCTTATGTGCCTTTATTCATAGGCAGTGAGAAACCGTCGAAAGTTTTCATGTAGAGAAATGACGTGATCACATGGGGGTTTTAGGAAGATCCCTCTCAAAGCAGTTTAGAAGATGAAAGGTACACTGAAGGCGGTGGGGAAGCCAGTTAGAAAGCCATTGCATAGTCCAGGTAGCAGTTCAGGCAGTTACAGTATGCCGAGGGAGGCTTTAAGAGTCAGTTTATTGGGGTTAAATGAAATAACTAGTCTCCTGTTGCCCATTCACTGCCTGAAAAGATCACTAATGAGTTTTGGCCCTTGTAATAAAGTCTTGGGTTAGTCAAGCACATTTTTTTCTGGTGTGAAAGGCCCTGGAGTTAGTGGCTTCACACTGGGTACACTGTAATCACCCAAAATCACTGTCCATTTACCTGCTCAGATAATGGGAGTTGATGACTAAGAGCCATTGGGCTGGGTTCAGAATTAGTGTCCTAGAGTTAACCCAAGAGGGGACATAGGAATGGACTCATTTGCTCCCTCACCTCCTATAAGGACACTGGGACCCACAGAGCCTGCTAGGATAGGATGAATGTATCTGCTGTCCCAGACTAACTCATAGGCTGTTTCAAAAGGTGTGCTTGGAAATAGGTTATTTGGAATTTGGAACATAGCATTCGTTAGAAACGAGAGGAACTTGCCTGGTGTGGTGACCCTCTGTGCCTCAGAGGCAACCCTGGCTTCAGATCATGAAGCAAGAGAAACATGGAGAAAATCAAAAAGTGGCTGTTGTCTCAGCTGAAGGATCTCAGTTGCTACCGAACATTCCCTAACACAGGTGTTAGTATTTTAGGTTTGAGGGTACTACAGAAATGCCTTAAGAGACGCCAGCTTCTTCTACAGCCCTCTCTCCCCGCCAAGTATGAGAAGCAGCCATGTTAAAGGAAAAAGAGCATCAGACTTAAATCAAGAGATCTGGGTGCAGTCTTCAGTGGTACCTGAACGCAAGACCTTTGCTAGTTTTTACTGTGCAATGCTGCCTCGCCACAAACAGTGGATACTCAGTAACATCATCATCTGCATCTCTTCGGGGCAGATACTCTCGTTTCTGTTTATGGAGCAGCGTGTTATGGTTGCCTAATGTGAAGAATCTATGGAGAGCCAGCCAGCCAGATCAGGCTGTGGCTCCTGTCCCCTTGGTGATGGTGACGGTGATGGCCATGGTGGATTTCACAGATCTGGCTGGCCAGCCCAGCCATCCACCATCACCCCGACAGCTTGAGAGAGTCCTTCCCAAAGCTTCGTTGTCTGCCAAAGAGGATGGCCGCCTTTGCCCCACCATGATTTCAAACAAGTAAGATCATGCTTTGTAGACATGAGATGCTTTAAGTATAAGAAAAACCACATGGAGTTTTTTGCTCTGGGGCGTGTTTTGCTTCTCCTTCCGTGGATAATCCTGCCTTCTTGCTCTCCTAAAGTCTTCACTTCTTCCCCCACCACACATACCCCCATGATTACTTTCTACTTTTCAAAGCAAAGAAGTAATTTATACAGTATGGTACAAGCTGATACATGATACAGGAAAAGAAAAAACTAGAGAAGGGAAGAGAATTGGGTTGTTACCTTTAATAGGGCATTGAGGTTAGACCTGAATGAGAAAGTGGGATTTGACTGAAACTCAAAGGCGATGAGGTTGGCACAGTAGACAGGGTGGAAGGGCAGAGGGAACAGCCAGTGCACGGGCCTTGAGGTAGGAGTGTGTGTGGAGCCAGACAGGAGGCCAGCCTGGTGGAGCAGCAACAAGGGAGGTGGGAAATGAGAGGGAACAGGTGGGATTATGTGAAGCCATTGCTTCTCTAACCACCTACGACGAAGGACCAGTGTTTCTTTTCCTTCCTAGTCTGTTACAGACCAGTGTTTTTATAAAATCTAGTGAAAATATTAGAAAAATAAAATTTAGAGAATGTAAAATAAAACGGCTGGGTGCAGTGGCTCATGCCTGTAATCCCATGGGAAGTCAAGGAGGGAGGATTGCTTGAGCCCAGGAGTTCAAGACCATCCTGGGTAACATGGCGAAACTTTCATCTCTACAAGAAAGACAGAAAATTAGCCAGTGTGGTGGTGCACGCCTGTAGTCCCAGCTACCTGGGAAGCTGAGGCGGGGGGATCACCCGAGTCCAGGAGGTTGAGGCTGGAGTGAGTTGTGATCATGCCACTGCATACCCGCCTTGGTGGCAGAGTGAGACCCTGTCTTTTTAAAAAAAAAGAAAAAAAGCCCAGTGTTTTGTTGTTAGAGTCACCTAAAATTACCCTTACCAAATTAGTAAAACACATTTCTAAATATTGACTTGGTTTCTTTACTCATTTCATCATGGACTGGTAACCCACAGTGTGCACTAGCACCAATGCAGGACCCATACTTGAGTTGCACTTGGGGAGTTAGAAGGACCTGACCTTTACTCAGGCAAAGTGGGGAAGCGTTGTGATGTTTCGAACAGAACATGCCATCTGACATATTTTAAGTGAACCACTCTGGCTAGGGGGTAGAGTGCAGGGGCCTAGAGAAAGAATCAGGGAGAACAGTTGTGAGACTGTTACCTTTTCTAGGTAAGAGGTAAAGATGGCTCAGACCAGGGTGGTAGCATTGGAAAAGGTAAAAAGTGGTTGATTCTGGGTGATTTTTAAGGTAGAGGCCACAGAATTTCCTGGTGGATTGGATGGTAGGTGTAAAGGAAAGAGCGAAGTCAAGGATAACTCTGAGGCTTCAACTTGGATAAGACAAAAGATGAGTTACTGTCAACTGAGAGTGGGAATGTTCCAGCCGAGATGGAACAGGTTGACGGGAAGATCAAGCATTCTGTCTTCCGGATTTTGAGTTAGACTTTCATAAGAGATCTAATCGAGTGCAAAATGCTTTAAGCATTATAATGTTGCCTAAAGACCAGTGACTTAAAGGGGACTCAGCGTTAGAGAGTGTCTGAGGAGTCCTTTGAATACATCCTCTGAGGAGTCCTTTGAATACATCCTCTCATTCACAACCCGCACCCTCCCAGGCAGGGGACCTTTCTCCCAAAGGGCGTAAGGCAGTCAGTTAAATGCTTCCGTCAGCGGTGCTACGCTCAAGTTAAACTCTCCCCTATTTGGAAATTATTCTACCTTTTTTTAAACCTAGTTACAAGTAAGAGAACTGTTTTCTCATTTCAAAGATACCAAATTTGGATGACCTTAAATTCCATGAGGCAGCTATAGAATTGGTTAGAATTTAAGAGCAATCTGGCTGTATCATCTGCCACCCTTTTGGTTGCCAGGATTAATTTGGCTTCTCTGATTGCTAATGGTTATAGAATTTATTAGCAAACCTTAGTAATACCAAACATACAGCAGCTTTTGATATTTTACTGTAGTGGGAAAAAAAGTAAGATACAAAAGTGGGTAGAGATCATAAGCCCCATTCTTTAAATATATGATCCATATGTACTTACCACATAACAAAGACTGAAGGGAAGTATATTAAAAATTTACATGTGATTATTTGGGTAGAGAAACTGAGTGGTACCTTCTCTCAAGTTTCTGGTTTATAATAAAAACAAGTTTTACTCCAATAATTAGCAATAATAGTAACCATTTGTTAAAGAAATGAGCACAGCAGATGTGTCAACGCTTCCCTCTCTCTGGCCTGCACAGCTCACCATCTGCTACCTGGATATGCTGATGACCAGCGAGGAGCGCCGGAAGCAGCTGAGGGACCAGTACTGCTTTGAATGTGACTGTTTCCGTTGCCAAACCCAGGACAAGGTATGTAGTATGGAACCAGATTGAAACACCTCCATGGCAAAATCTCAATGATCTTCAGAGAACTCCACCTTGGTCTCATAAACCCAAAAGTAATGACCCTCAGTACATGGTAGGAAACAGATACATAAGGTAACTCATCAAACTGCATATATTTTGTTTCCTGGAACTTTTGTCACCCACCAAGCTGAGATTTAACCAAAGGCAAGGATCTATGGAGTTTAGAGTCACGTGGGAATGTAGGCATTAAACATGTAATTAAAAGGATGGGTGAAGGACAGAGTGCTAGTAGAACATATGTAGTTAGCAGGTTGAATTACATTATGATTGACAAGTTATTGCTCAGTAAACAACATATACCAAGTTTTACCTAGTTTATTTCTTTAAAAATGTTTTTTTAAAATAAAATGAGGTTTGTTGAGGTACAATTTACATGCGAAAAATTTATCCTACTTAGTGAGACAGTTCTATGATTTCAACAAATGCAGTCATGAAACTGCCATCAAAATCAAGATACAGAATGGTTTCATTTCCCAAAAAAGTGCCCTCATGTCCCTTTATAGTCAACCTTACCACCCCTACCCCAACCCCCGATAACCACTGATCTGTTTTTTATCCCTATAGTTTTTTCCTTTTGTTTTTAGTTGACACATAATGCTTGCACATATTTGTGGGATACAGAGTGATAATTATGTGTATATTATGTGTAGTATCGTATCAGGGTAATTAGCATGTCACCTCATATATTTATCATTTCTTTGTGTTGTGAACATTCAAAATCTTCTTTTAGCATTTGGAGAATATACAATAAATTAAAGTGAACCGTATCTCCCCTGCAGTGCTGCAGATGAGCAGATTCGTTCCTCCTAAGTTTGTGTTCATTAACCAACCTCTCCCCACCTTCTTAGCCTCTAGTACCCACAGTTCTGCTCCCTACTTCCATGAGATCAATTTATTTTTGTTCCCACACATGAGTGAGAACACGGAGCATTTTCTCTTTCTGCTCCTGACTCATTTTGCTTAACATAGTGTCCTCTAGGCCCATCCATGTTGCCATGAATGACAGAATGTCATTCTTTTTCATGGCTGAATAATATTCCATTGTGTATATATGCCACATTTTCTTTATCCATTTTTCCATTGATGGACACATAGGCTGATTTCCTATCTTAGTTTTTGTGAATAGTGCTGCTGTAGTAAACATGGGGCTGCCGGTATCCCTTTGATGTATTGATTTTCTATCCTTTGAATAACTACCCAGTACTGTAATGACTAGATTGTATGGTAGTTCTATTTTTAGTTTTTTTGAGAACCCCTCATGCTGTTTTCCATAATGACTATACTATTAGGTGGGTGAAAAAGTAATTGCAGTTTTTGCCATTAAAAGTAATGGCAGTGGCCTCATTGTAGAGGCCTTTCACCTCCTCGGTTAAATTTATTCCTAGGTGTCTCTTTTTGGGAGTGGGTAACTATTACTTTTAATGGCAAAAACCACAATTACTTTTGCACCAACCTAGTATGAGAGTACGTTTTCTCCACATCCTTGCCAGCATTTGTCATTTATTTGTTTATTTTTTGTCTTTTTGGTAATAGTCATTCTAATTGGGGTGAGATGACACCTCATTTTGGTTTTGATTTGCATTTTCCTGATGGTTGGTGAGAAGCATTTTTATTGGCTTTTTGTATATGTGTTAGATACATGTCGATTTAGATCCTTTGCCCTCTTTTGAAATGGAATATTTGTGATATTTTTGCTGTTGAGTTCCTTGTATATTCTGGATGTTAGTTCCTTTTTGAATGCATAATTTGCAAATACTTTCTGCCATTTTATAGGTTGTCTCTTCACTCTGTTGAGTGTTTCCTTTGCTCTGCAGAAGCATTTTGGTTTAATACAGTCTCATTTGTCTATTTTTGTTTTTGTTGCCTGTGCTTTTGTGGTCTTAGCCATAAAATCTTTGCCTAGACCAATGTCCTGAAGTGTTTCTGCTATGTTTTCTTTTAGTATTATAGTTTCCAGGCTCACAGTAGTTAATTGATTTTGGTTGATTTTTCTGTGTGGTGACAGATAAGAGTTTAGTTTCATTCTTCTGCATGTGGATATCCACTTTTCTGATGACAAATAATTGAAGAGGTGTCCTTTCCCCACTGGATGTTCTTGGCGCCTTTGTTGACAATCAGTTGCCTATAAATACGTGGATTTAATAATGGGTTTTCTGTTCTGTTGCATTGGTCTGTGTGTCTGGTTTTAGACCAATTCCATGTTTTTTTTGTTAGTATAACCTTGTAGAATATTTTGAAGTTAGGTAGTGTGATGCCTCCAGCTTTGTTCTTTTTGCTCAGTATTGCCTTAGCTATTTGGGGTCTTTTTTGTTTTCGTATTAATTTTGGAATCATTTGTTCTATTTCTTGAAGAATATCATTGGTATTTTAATAGGGATTGCATTGAATCTGTAGATTGCTTTGGATAGTATCATCATTTAACAATGTTGATTCTTCCAATCAATGAGCATGGTATGCCTTTCCATTTGTGTTCTCTTCAGTTTCTTTTATCAATGTTTTATAGTTCTCATTGCAGAGGCCTTTCACCTCCTTGGTTAAATTTATTCCTAGGTGTCTATTTGCGGGGGGGTCGGTGGGTAGATATTGTAAATGGGATTACTTTCTTGATTTCTGCTTCAGGTAGTTCATTATTGGTGTTTAGAAACACTGCTGATTTTTGCATGTTGATTTTGTGTCTTGCAGCTTATCAGTTATAAGAGTATTTTGGTGGAGTCTTTTAGTTTCTCCATATTTAACGTCATGTTGTCTGCAAAGGGAGGACAATGGGATTTCTTCCAAGTTAAATGCCCTTTATTGCTTTTTAAACATTTTTATTGATATATGATAGTTGTACATATTTGTGTGGTGTATGTGATTTTGATACCAGCATACAATGTGTAATGATCAAATCTGGATAACTGGGAGATCCATCTCCTCAAAAATTTATGTTGGGAACATTCTAAATTTTCTCTTCTAGCTATTTTGAAATGTACAGTAAACTATTGTTAACTATAGTTGCCCTGTTGTGCAGCTGAACACTAGATCTTACTTCTTCTATTGAGCTGTAATCTCTTATGTATTAGTCAACCCCTCTTCATGCCTCTACCTACTACTCTTTCCAGCCTCAAAACCACTATTGTATTCACTATCTATGAAATCAACTTATTTTTAGTTCCCATGTATGAGTGAAAACATGAGATATGTCTTTGTGTGCCTGGCATATTTCACATAATGTAATGTCTTTCAGTTCCATCCATGTTGCTGCAAATGACAGGATTTTATTACTTTTTATAGAGGAAGAATACTTAGTTGTGTGTGTGTGTGTATATATATATATTGAATTTTTTTTTTTACTTATTGATGGACACTTAGGCTGATCCATGCCTTGGCTATTTTGAATAGTGCAGCAATAAACATGGGAGTGCAGATATCTCTTTGATACTCTGATTTCCTTTCTTTTGGATCTATATCCAACGCTGGGATTGTTTGGTTATATGGTAGTTGCGTTTTTAGTTTCTTGAGGAACCTCCTTACTGTTCTCCATAGTGGTTGTACTAATTTACATTCCTCCAACAATGTGTGAGCTTTCCCCTTTCTCCACATCCTTGCCAGCATTTGTTATTTTCTTACTTTTTCATAGTAGCCATTTTAACTGGGCAGATGATCTCATTGTGGTTTTAATTTGCATTTCCCTGACCATTAATGTTGTTGAACTTTTTTTTATATATCTGTTGGCCATTTGTATGAATCCATCAGACTTTTGCCTGTTCTTTTTTTTTTGAGACGGAGTCTGGCTCTGTCGCCCAGGCTGGAGTGCAGTGGCCGGATCTCAGCTCACTGCAAGCTCCGCCTCCCAGGTCTACGCCATTCTCCTGCCTCAGCCTCCCGAGGAGCTGGGACTACAGGCGCCCACCACCTCGCCCGGCTAGTTTTTTTTAATGTTTTTTAGCACGGGGTTTCACCGTGTTAGCCAGGATGGTCTCGATCTCCTGACCTTGTGATCCG
The DNA here is from genome assembly GCF_003255815.1 of Theropithecus gelada. Lineage (NCBI taxonomy): Eukaryota > Metazoa > Chordata > Mammalia > Primates > Cercopithecidae > Theropithecus > Theropithecus gelada. The sequence continues at coordinate 219,738,716 of NC_037668.1, read as the reverse complement.
CCCGTCTCGGCCTCCCAAAGTGCTGGGATCACAGACTTGAGCCACCGCGCCCGGCTGCCTGTTCTTAATTGGGTTGTTTCCTGCTATTGAGTTTGAGTTCCTATATATTGTGGTTATTAATCTCTTGTCTGATGAACACTTTGCAATTTTTTTTTCAATTCTATAGGTTGTTTCTTCACTGATTATTTTCTTTGCTGTGCAGAAGCTTTCTAGCTTGATATAGTCTCATATTTCTATATTTGCTTTGGTTGCCTGTGCTTTTGAGGTCTTGCTCAATAAATAGTTGCCCAGTGCAATGTCCTGAAGTGTTTCCCCAATGTTTTCTTACAGTAGTTTCATGGTTTTAGGTCTTATATTCAAATATTTAAGCTATTTTGATATGACTTTTGTATATGGGGAGAGGTAGGCGTCTAGTTTCATTCATTTGCATATGGGCTATCCAGATTTTCCTTTCTCAATGTATGTTCTTGGTGACTTTCTTGAAACTCCATTGACTAAATGTGTGGATTGGATTCTATGTTCTTTCATGTGTTCCACTGGTCTATGTGTCCATTTTTATGCTAGTACCGTGTTTGTTTTGGTTATTGTAATTTTATAGAGCATTTTGAAGTCAGATAATGTGATGCCTCCAGCTTTGTTCCTTTTGTTCAGGATTGCTTTTGTTGTTCCATACGAATTTCAGGATTGCCTTTTTCTTTTCATGTGCAGAATGTCATTGATATTTTGATATGGATTACATTGAAAATGTAGATTGCTTTGGATAGTACAGTCATTTTAACAGTATTCTTCCAATCCTCATGGGCTATCTTTCCAATTATGTTAACTTCACTTTTATCAGTACTGTATAGTTTTTATTGTAGCTATCTCACTTTTATTAAGTTTAGTCCTAGGTGTTTCTGCTATTTTATTGTAGCTGTTGCAAATGGGATTGCTTTATTTATTTTCAGATGTTTGCTGTTGGCATATAGAAGTGCTACTGATTTTTGTCTGTCGATTTTGTATTCTGTGACTTGACTGAATTTATCAGTTTAACAGTTTTTGTTGGAGTCTTTTGGTTGTTCTAGATGTAAGATCATGTTGTCTGTGAACAAGGCTAACTTGAATTCATCCTTTCTAATTTGAATGCCCTTTAACTTTTTCTCTTGTCTAATTGCTCTGGCTAGGAATTCCAGTACTGTGTTGAGTAAGAGTGGTAAAAGTAGACATCCTTGTCTTGTTACACGTGGTAAAGGAGGGGTTTTCAGTTTTTCCCAATTCAGTGTGATGCTAGCTTGGGGTTTGTCATATGTGGCCCTTATTTTCTGAAGCATGTTTCCCTCATACCCAGTTGGTTAAGATTTCTTATCATGAAGGCATATTGAATTTTATTGAAAGATTTTTTTCAGCATCTATTGAAATGATCATATGGTTTTGTCATTGGTTCTGTTAATGTGATGTATCACCTTTATTGATTTACATATGTTCAACCATCCTTCCATCCCTGAGATGAATCCCACTTGATGATGATGAATGATCTTTTTAATGTTGAATTTGATTTGCCAGTATTTTGTTGAAAAAAAAAGTGCATCTATGCTAATCAGTGATACTGGCCTTTAGTCTTTTGTTGTTGTGGCTTTGTCTAGTTTTAGTATCAGGGTAATGCTGCTTTATATAATGAGTTTGGAAGTATTTCCTCCTCCTAAGTGTTTTGGAATAGTGTGAGTAGAATTGGTATTCATTCTTTTTTAAATGTTTGGTAGAATTCAGCAGTGAAGCCATCAGGTCCTAGGCTTTTCTTTGGTGGGAGACTTTATTACTGTTTCTATCTCATTACTTGCTATTGTTCTGTTCACGTTTTCTGTTTTCTTCATGGTTTAATCTTGGTAGTTTGTGTATGACTGGAAATTTATCCATTTCTTCTAGGTTTTCCAATTCATTGGCATACAGTTGTTCCTAACAGTCTCTAATCATACTTTGAATTTCTGGAGGATCTGGTATAACGTCCCCTTCTTCCTCACTGATTTTACTTATTTGAGTCTTCTCTCTTTCTTGGTTAGTCTAGCAAGTTCTTTATTAATTTTGTTTCTTTTCAAAAAACCAACTTTTTGTTTCATTGATCTTTTGTATTGTTCTTTAATCTCTATTTTGTTTAGATCTGTTTGGATCTTTATTTCTTACCTTCTACTAATTTTGGTTTTGGTTTATTCTTGTTTTTCTAGTTCCTTGAGATACATTGTTAGACTTTTTAACTTGAAATCTTCCTACCTCTTTTATGTAGGTGTTTATTGCTATAAACATCCATCTTAACACTACTTTTGCTGTAACCCATACATTTTGATATGCTGTATTTCCATTTTCATTTGTTTGAAGAAAGTTTTTGATCATCTTCTTAATTTCTTCATTGACCCAGTAGTCATTCAGCAGCATGTTTAATTTTCATGTATTTGTACAGCCAAAGTTTCTTTTATTGATTTCTAGTTTTATTTCTGTTGCGGGAAGTCAGGGACCCTGAACGGAGGGACCTGCTGAAGCCACGGCAGAAGAACATAAATTGTGAAGATTTCATGGACATTTATTAGTTCCCCAAATTAATACTTTTATAATTTCTTACACCTGTCTTTACTGCATTCTCTGAACATAAATTGTGAAGATTTCATGGACTTATCACTTCCCCAATCAATACCCTTGTGATTTCCTATGCCTGTCTTTAATCTCTTAATCCTGTCATCTTTGTAAGCTGAGGAGGATAAATGTCACCTCAGGACCCTGTGATGATTGTGTTAACTGTACAGATCATTGTAGAGCATGTGTGTTTGAACAATATGAAATCTGGGCACCTTGAAAAAAGAACAGGATAACAGCAATGTTCAGGGAACAAAGGAGATAACCTTAAACTCTGACTGCCAGTGAGCCAGATGGAACAGAGCCATATTTCTCTTCTTTCAAAAGCAAATAGGAGAAATATCACTGAATTCTTTCTCTCAGCAAGGAACATCCCTGAGAAAGAGAATGGGCCCTGAGGGTAGGCCTCTGAAATGGCCACTTTAGGGGTGGCTGTCTTTTATGGTTGAAGCTGAAGGGATGAAATAAGCCCCAGTCTCCGGTAGTGCTCCCAGGCTTATTAGGACAAGGAAATTCCCGCCTAATAAATTTTGGTGAGACCGGTTGTCTGCTCTCAAACCCTGTCTCCTGATAAGATGTTAACAATGACAATGTGTGTCCAAAACTTCATTAGTAATTTTAATTTCATTAATTTTAATTTAAATTTAATTTCGTCCTGTGATCCTGTGACCTCACCCTGCCTCCATTTGCTTTGTGGTATTTTATTACCTTGTGAAGCATGTGATCTCTGTGACCCACACCGTATTTGTACACTCCCTCCCCTTTTGAAAATCTCTAATAAAAACTTGTTGGTTTTATGGCTCAGAGAGCATCACGGAACCTGCCGACATGTGATGTCTCCCCCGGACACATAGCTTTAACATTTCTCTCTTTTGTACTCTTTCCCTTTATTTCTCAGACCAGCTGACGCTTAGGGAAATAGAAAAGAGCCCACGTTGAATATCAGGGGTGGGGTTTCCTCCAATAATTTCATTGTAGTCTGAAAAGATACCCGATATGATTTCAATTTCTAAAAATTTGTTGAGCCTTGTTTAGAGGACTAATGTATCATTTATCTTGGAGAATGTTCCATTTACTGATGAGATGAAAGTATATTCTGGCCGGGCGCGGTGGCTCAAGCCTGTAATCCCAGCACTTTGGGAGGCCGAGACGGGCGGATCACAAGGTCAGGAGATCGAGACCATCCTGGCTAACACGGTGAAACCCCGTCTCTACTAAAAAATACAAAAAACTAGCCGGGCGAGGTGGCGGCGCCTGTAGTCCCAGCTACTCGGGAGGCTGAGGCCGGAGAATGGCGTAAACCCGGGAGGCGGAGCTTGCAGTGAGCTGAGATCCGGCCACTGCACTCCAGCCCGGGCGACAGAGCGAGACTCTGTCTCCAAAAAAAAAAAAAAAAGAAAGTATATTCTACAGCTGTTGGATATATTTTTTGTAAACATCTGCTGGGTTCTTTTGTTTTGTGGTGCAGATTGTGATATTTTTCTGTCTAGATGATCTGTCCAATGCTGAAGTCCCCAACTATTACTGTACTGGGGTCTCTCTATTTGGCCCTAATAATATTTGCCTTGTATATCTGGGTGCTCCAGTTTGGGTGCATATGTTTACAATGGTTATATCCTCTTGCTGAATTGATATTTTCATCATTATATAATGACCTTTTTTGTCTCTGTGTTTTTTGACTTAATGTCTATTTTGTGTGATACACTACAGCGTTGGCCTCTGTTTGCATGGAGTATTGTTTTTCATCCCTTCACTTCTTTTTTGAGATGGAGTCTCGCTCTGTCACCATGCTGGAGTGCAGTGGCACGATCTCAGCTCACCACAACCTCTGACTCCCTGGGTCAAGGGATTCTCTGACCTCAGCTTCCTGAGTAGCTGGGACTACAGGCACACGCCACCATGCCCAGCTAATTGTTATATTTTTAGTAGAGACAGGGTTTCACCATATTGACCAGGATGGGCTCGATCTCCTGACCTCGTGATCTGCCCACCTTGGCCTCCCAAAGTACTGGTATTACAGGCGTGAGCCACCATGCCTGGCCATCCCTTAACTTTTAATCTGTCTTTACAGTTGAAGTGAGATTTTTTTGCAGGCAGCATATAGTTGGATTCTTTTTGTGGTTGTTGTTCCTACCCATCCAGTCAATCTTTTAATTGGGGGAATTTAAACCATTTACTTTTATGGTTATTTATATGAGAGGACTTATTCCTGACATTTAAAAAATTGTTTTCTGTTTTGTAAATCCTTTGTTCTCCTCTTCCTCTTGTATTGTTTGCCTTTACAGTTTGGTAGTTTTCTGTAGTGATAACATGTGATTCCCTTCTTTTTCCCGTTTGTGTATCTGTTCTATCAGTGAGTTCTCTACTTTTGTGTTTTCATAATGGCAAATATTGTCCTTTTGCTGCTGGATATAGGACTCTCCTAAGAGTTTTTTTTAGAGCTAGTCTAGTGGGGATGAATTCCTTTGGTTTTGACTGTTATTTCATTAAATAGGTTTTCTCTGACTTTAAATTCTTTTACTTAAAAAAATTTGGTGGGTACATAGTTGGGGCATATGTTTATGGAGTACATGAGATGTTTTGATACAGGAATGCAATGTGAAATAAGCATGTTAAGGAAAATATGGTATCCATCCCCTCAAGCATTTATCCTTTGAGTTACAAGCAATCCGATTACATTTTTTAAGTTATCTTAAAACATACAACTAGGTTATCATTGACTATAGTCACCCTATTGTGCTATCAAATAGTAGGCCTTACCCATTCTTTCTATTTCTGTTGTACGCATTAACCATCCCCACCTCCCCTGTAAACCGTCTACTATTCCCAGCCTCTGGGAAGCCTCCTTCTACTCTCTCTGTCCATGAGTTCAATTGGTTTGGTTTTTAGATACCACAAACAAGTAAGAACATATGTTCGTCTTTCTGTGACTGGTATCTCACTTAATGTAATAACCTTCATTTCCATCCATGTTGTTACAAATGACTGGATCTCATTTTTTTCTGGCTGCATAGTACTCAATTGTGTATATGTACCACATTTTCTTTATCCATTCATCTGTTGATGGACGTTTAGTTTGCTTCCAAATCTTAGCTATTGTGAGCAGTGCTGCAACAAACATAGGAGTGCAGATACCTCTTCGATAAACTGATTTCCTTTGTTTTGGGTATATACCCAGCAGTAGGATTGCTGGATCCTATGGTAGTTCTAATTTTAGTTTACTGAGGAACCTCCAAACTGTTCTCCATAGTGGTTGTATTAATCTACATTCCCATCAACGGTGTACAAGGGTTCCCTTTTTCCACATCCTCACCAGCTTTTGTTATTGCGTGTCTTTGTTATTATAAGCCATTTTAACTTGGGTGAGATGATACCTCATTATGGTTTTGATTTGCATTTCTCTGACAGTGATGTTAAACACCTTTTCATATGTCTGTATGCCATTTATATGTCTATTGAGCAATGTCTATTCAAATCTTTTGTCCATCTTTTGAACAGATTATTAGATTTGTTTTTTCTGTAGATTTGTTTGAGCTCTTTATATATTCTGGTGATTAACCCTTTGTCAGATGGGTAGCTTGCAAATATTCTCTCCCATTCCGTCGGTTGTCACTTCACTTTGCTGATTATTTCCTCTGCTATGCAGAAGCTTCTTAACTTGATGTGATCCCATTTGTCCATGTTTTCTTTGGTTGCCTGTGTTTATAGGGTATTGCTCAGAATATCTTTGCCCAGACCAGTGTCCTGGAGATTTTTCTTAATATTTTCTTGTAGTAGTTTTATAGTTTGAGGTCTTAGATTTAAGTCTTTAATCCGTTCGATTTTATTTTTGTATATGGCGAGAGATAGTGGTGTAGTTTCATTCTTTTTCACATGGCTATCCAGTTTTCCCAGCACCATTTATTGAAGAGACTGTCTTTTCTGTGTTCTTGGCAGTTTTATCAAAAATGAGTTCACTATAGGTGCGTAGATTTGCTTCGGGGTTTTCTAGTCTGTTCCATTGTTCTATGTTTCTGCTTTTATGTAGACCTGAAGCCAGCACAGTACAGGGTCTTACCCAAGACCTGCTGTAGCCACTCCCTGGCTACTGACTGTGTTTGCTCAAGGGTCTGGGGCTCTACAATCAGCAGGTGGCAAAGCCAGCAAGGCCTATGTCCTTCCCTTCAGGGCCATGAGGTCCCCCAGGCCCCAGGTGGGTCCAGATGTGCTGTCTGGGAATCAGGGACTAGAGTCAAAAACCTTAGAAGTCTACCTGGTGTTCTTTTATATTTTACGACTGAGCTGGCACGAAAACTATAAGACTCACTCTTTCTCACCTTTCCCTCCTTTCTCCAAAGGCACAGGAACCTCACCCTAGTCACCTTTACTCCTGGCCACATGGAGTATTGCCAGACTACCACCAATACTCCCTTAAGGCCCAAGGTCTCTTAAGTCAGCTTGTGGTGAACGCTGCCGGGATTTGGGACTCTCTCTTCAGGGAAGAGGGCTCCCCAATGGTCCAAGGCAAGCCCAGAAATGCTAAGACTCAAGTCTTGGAATCAGGGACCCCAGGAACCCACTCTTGGGGTTCTTGGTACCTAAGATGTTGGTACCTGAGTCCCTTTTACTTTTCTGTCTGCTTTTCTCAAACAGAAGGAGTTTTGCCCTGTAGCTACAGCCGGTTATGTGCTGAGTCTCACCTGAAGCCAGCAAGTCCCAGAGACTCACCCAAGGCCCTCGATGTAATACCTGGGTGTCACTGCTGGTTATTCAGGGCCCAAGGGCTCTGCGGTTAACAGGTGATGAATGCTGGCAGGACTGGGTCCTTTCCTTCAAGGCAGCAGCTTCCCTTCCGGCCCAGGGTATGTCTGCAAATGTCATCTGGGAGCTATGGCCTGGAATGGGGGCCTCATCACTCTGCTGGTGCCCTATCCGGCTGTGGCTGAGCTGGTATCCAAGAGGCAGGACAAAGTCCTCCCCACTGTTCCCCATCCTCTCCTCCAGCAGAAGGAAGGGGGTCTCTCTTGGAGCCAGGTGCTGTGCACCCTGCGGCTAGGGGAGGGGTGATGCCAGCACTCCCCTGGCTGCCCCAGCTGGTGCCTCAGTATGTCGCATGCCCCCTAAGTCCACTGTCCCTGGGCCTAGTTCAGCTGTAGGACTTGCCTACGAGTTGCAGTCGTTGTGGCCTAGACTGCCTTTCAGGTTTACTTAGAGACCAAGAGCACTTTGGCCCTCGGTGGTGAGGTTTGCGGGCACTCACGTTCAGACCTCTGGGATTGGAGATTCCCCCCTGGCTAGGGCTAGTTTACATGCTCCCTCTGTGGGCAACATCAGATGAGTTTGGTTTGATTTTCCTTTCTCCTCTAACAGGACAGGACTGAGTTCAATGCCTCACAATTGCTGTATTCTTCCTCGGATGAGTTCACACTGCTATAAAGATGTTACCTGAGACTGGGTAATTTACAAAGAAAAGAGTTTTAATTGACTCACAGTTCCACATGCTTGGGGAGGCCTCAGGAAACGGATAATCATAGTGAAGAGGAAGAGGCATGTCTTACATGGTGGCAGATGAGAGAGAAAATGAAGAGCAGAAGGGGAAGAGCCCCTTATAAAACCATCAAATCTCGTGAGAACTCACTCACTGTCATGAGAACAGCCCCCATGATCCAGTCACTTCCCACCAGGTTCCTCCCTTGACCTGTGAGGATTATGGGGATAAACTGAAGATGTAATTCCCGTAATCCCCATGTGACCTGGATGTGAGACATGGAGTCAATATTTGCAGCCTGATGATGTGGTAGGAAAGAAAAACCCATATTCTGGGGAGAAATTCAGGCTATAGAAATTTGCACAAGTAACAAGGAGCCTAATGTTGATCATCAAGACAATGGGGAAAATGTCTCTAGAGGATCTCAGAGACTTTCACAGCAGCCCCTCCCGTCACAGGCCCAGAGGCCTAGGAGGAAAAAAAGTGGTTTTATGGGCAGAGTCCAGAGCCCCCCTGCAGTGTGCAGACTTGGGGCCCTGCATCCCAACTGCTCCAGCTGTGACTAAAAGAGGTCAAGGTACAGCTCAGGCTGTTATTTCAGGGGATGTAAGTCCCAATTACAATTTGAGATTTGGGTAAGGACACAGAGCCAAACTCTATCATCCCTTCCCTAGCACCCAGAGAGACTCTTATCACCACGCACCACTGCTGGGGGTCAGGGAGAGGTGACATTGGCGATTCAGGACAGCTTGTTCTCTCTCTTCAGTGCCCCTTTTCGCAGTATGAAGCGAAAACCCAGTTCTGTGAATGCTCATCTGGCGTTTGGTTCTCATGAAGGGGTTTTTCTGTGTGGATAGTTGTTAACTTGGTGTCCTTGTGGGGTTGGGGGCAATCGGTGGAGCTTTCTATTCCAGCATCTTGCTCCACCTCTGTTTTCTCTGACTTTTAAAATTTCTTCTCCTGTTGGAAATTTCAATATTTGAATACTTTTTACTTTATGATGTCCCATATGTCACTTAGGCTTTCTTCATCCTTTCTTGTTATATTTTCACCTTTTTTGGACGGACTGTGTCATTTCAAAAGACCTGCCTTCAATTCAGAAATTCCTTCTTCGTGATCTAGCCTATTGTTGAAGCTTCTCGATTATATTTTTTAATTTTATTCATTGAATTCTTCAGTTCTAGGATTTCTCTATTGCTTCTTTTTATGAGATCTCTTTGTTGAATTTACTCAGATCATTAACTGCTTTTCTGAGTTTTCCCTGTTGTCTGTCTGTTCCCTTGTATATCACTGAGTTTCCTTGAGATCATTATTTCACATTTCTTTTCAAGCATATCATAGATTTCCTTTTCTTTGATATCTTTTACTGAAGAATTACTGTGTTCCTTTGTGGGTGTCATGTTTTCTTTTTGACATTTCTTGTGTCCTTACATCTGTATATCTGGTGTCATAATTGCGTCTTCTAAGTTTTTGGATTGGCTTTCATAGAGAAGGACTCTTTCATGTAGATATATTTATGGGATTTGTTGGGTAGAGTTCTTTTGCTCTGATTCTGGGTGGGCACAGTAGTGTGGTCTCCATATTTCTTTATCCATAATCAGTGTCAGCAGTGATCACAAGTTTCTTAGTGGCTTAGGCTGTGGTTGTTAGTGGAGGCTTAGGCAACCTTTGCTGGGGATGGAGACACCAGGTGTGCTGGTTCTTGGGCCCCTGGGTGGCACGTGTGGGTACTGGTGATGGTGGCAGTGGGCCAGGCATTCTGGTCCTTAGGTGTCTTAATGACATGAGTCTATCAACAGGCATTGTAATGGTGCATATAGCACAACTGGAGATGGGTTGACCCAGTCCTGTCCTCAATTTCCTTGATGCCATGTGCAGACATGTGCAGGCTTAGCCTATCTTCCAGCCCCCAGATAGTGTGCAGATGGGACCTCTGGGCGTTGTGCCCCAGAGAGCTGGTCCTCAGGCCCCCTGAAGGCATGCACAGGTGTGTGGTGGCCTTGTCCTTGGAAGGGGTGGCATCACTGTAGGTGGCAGTGACCCCAGACAGGCAGTTCCCATGCTTTAAGAAATATGTGCTTCAGCTCCATTTGTCTTGGGAGCAGCCTCCTGGTGCACTGGTTCCCCTGTTCCCCAGGGTATAGGACACAATGTGGGTTAGAGTACAGGACACCGTACCTGTACTTGGTCGTACCACTTGGTCCAGCTGGCCTCATGATACTGCCTCTGAGTGGATGTGGGGGAATATCAGTGGCATTCCAGGGATGTGGAATGGGCTTCTGGGGTCCAGGGCAGGATGTAGTCTGGTGGTTGCTGGGCTCTCAAAATGGTACCATGTCATAGCACCTTGGGTCTTGAGGGGTGACTAGAATGCAGCATGAATGCCCTCAGGAACAATTCCACGATGGACTCCAGTCAACTCCCTATACTAGGCTCAGGGCCTGTGAAGATGAGCAGCTCTCCTGTGGCTAGGATGGCGGGCATCTGTGGTGGTAATGTGGACAACTGGAGAACTCTTGCTTACCTTTTCTCTACAATGGGGAGGGGGAGCCTTTCCTGGCTCTGAGCCAATCCTGGCTGAGACTGCTGGTTACCTTCCCTTGTTTTCTGTGCCTTGGAGAGTCACTGTCCCTTTTGTGCTGAATTCCATTGTTCCCTCTTAGATGTTCTGTTTAACCTGTGGTTATCTGCTCACTGTTATTGTTTTTTTTGGTGGAGGAGATGAGTGCCAGCTGCCTCTAGTCAGCCATCTTGATGACGTCTCTATTTCTTTAACATTTGCCCCACAAGGCTTTCCCCTGCAGCACGTTATTAGATTGAGATCACTTGTCTAACAACTTTTACCCTGAGAAAGGAGAGACAAAATAAATGCCATGAAGATAATGAACGGACTTTTCTTCTGTTACTCATATACTTTTCTCATGTTGGACCTACTTACTTTTAGGTCCAATATATGAAATATTTCACATAATCGGGTTGTCTAAAGAAATCTTAGATTTGAAGAATGTTTACATTGTTAGAATTCTTTTGTAATTCTTATCTTTCTTGGTCTCAGTAATTATAAGTAAATGAGGAAATGAAACTCAGAAAGGTTCAGAGATAGGCCTCTGGGACTTATCTAACCAAGACTTACCCCGAGACTTAAAGGAAAAAGTGGCAAAACCAAGTCTGACGCCCGGATCTCATGAGTAAATCGAATGCTCCTGCCAGTATACCACAACTCACTGTCACTCCCAGTGGCAACATGAATTGAGAGAGGTAGCTGCTCTCACTGCATGAGAAAGGACCTTGAGCTCATTCTAATGCTGCAGGAGTCAGGGAACATGATTCGTTTTGCCTTAAGAAGAACTTTTGGAAATAAGGGAATTAAGTGGGAAAAGTAGAATCTAATAGGTCCTGAAGATTCAGTCCACTTCATTGTTAGCCTTTTGCCGCAGGCAAGAATGCCAAAAATCACAGGAAACTGCCTGGGATTCTTCCCAGACCGTGATCTGGAATGTTAGCAAGCTAGCTTTCCACCAGCATCCTTGGTTGGAAATGAGAAGGCTCCTGAATTTAGTTCCTTGTAGGTGCCATGAGTATGGTGGATCTTCAGAAAATTCTTGAATGAATGAATGATTGTTTTATTAAAATTGGGGTCATAGTCATTTTAGTTTTATTGTAACAGGTGACATCTGGGCTGCAATAGTATATTGGGAAAGGATTTGGCTATAAATAACAGATAGCCCAACTAAAAGGAGCTTTAATAGGTGGGGTGCATGTTCTAAAAATTCTTGGAGAAGTAATCCAAGATGACAGCAGTGACTCATAGATCTCATCATGGACCTAAAATCCTTCTGTCTTCCTCCTTAGTCATCCCTAGCAAGTGGCTTTGTCCTTACGGTCTGAAGATGACTGCTGCCTCCAAATCCCAGTCAGTGTGTCTAAGCTCTGGAGAAAAAATATGGGGTAATAAGAGGCAAAGGGAACACCTCCTAAAGATGTCTACCTACACTTTATTGCTCAAAATGATGTCATTCACTTTATTGTTCAGAATGGTGTCATATGGCCACCTTTAGTTGTAAAAGAGGCTAGGAACTGTATTTTAGCTTTTTAGCCTTTATACAAGAGGAAGACAAGAGAAAAGAGGGGTGTTAAATGGATTTGGGTAGCTAGTTCACAATGTCTCCCATACCCACTGAGACGATTTTCTTTACTCTATTGAGCTAAAGGTTCATTTAATATTAAAGTTAGGGTTTTTCAGAGAGGCAGAACCAACAAGATGGGGTGGGGAAACAGAGATTTATTCTAAGGAATTGTCTCATGTGATTATGGAGGTTGAGAAGGCTCAAGATCTGCAGCTGGCAAGCTGGAGACCCAGAAGAGCCTATAGTTTCAGGACAAGTCTGAAGCCCTGAGAACCAGGAGAGCCAGTGGTGTCAGTTCCATTCCAAAAGCTGGCAGGCCCACGTTCCAAGAAGAACTGATAAATCCAACTCAAGCAGTAAGCCAGGAGGGAATGCCCTTTTGCTTTTACTTGGGGGAACCTTGGCCTTTTGGTTCTACTCAGGCCTTCAGCTGGTTAGGTGAGGGCCACCCACATCAGAGACAGCAGTCTCCTTTACTGAGTCTGTGGATTTCAATGGCAAGCTCATACAGAAGTACTCTCACAGACACTTGACGAATAACGTTTGACCAAATATCTAGGCACCCTGTGGCCCACTCAAGTTAACATATAACATTGACCGTTAAAATATTGAGATGGATCAAATGGTGTCATGAAAACAGTACTTGATTTCTCTGCTGGGTTATAGTCCATGCTGTATCTAACAAACTGAATGGTCCTGGGCAAGTCATTGAACCTCTTTGAATTCGTCCCATCCTCTGTAACATGAAAGAACTACACCAGACAGCCTTAGGGCCCCTCCTCACTCCTGTTTTCCCATGTTTCCATGAAATGTTTTCTAGTGGAAGAGAATAGATTATGTACTTAGATGAGAATATAAACTTCGTTTGCAACTAATTTTTCAGTTTTTAAATTTCTATTTATCTGAGAATTTTGTTCTGTATAGTGATGTAAACACTCCTCTGAGATCTCTGTACTGTCCATTTGCCTTGAAAAAATAACACAGAGGTAAATTCAGCTTAGTGCGCTCCCAAAAGATCATAAATTCAATATTAGTTCAATCAAAATTAATTTTCAGTTCGTAGATTTGAAGTTTCCAAGCTTATTTTTCTGCTTTTCTTGGAACCTGGAAAATTCATCTCATCCATTTTCTGCATCAAGCAATATTTATTATGGGCCAACATCTGCATATTATTGGACTTGCACAGTATTTTGTTTCAGGAAGGCAGGAACCCTTTTAATAGCAAGTATAATTTGCATATATAGAGTTGTCATTTGTAATCAGCTGCAGCTTAATTTCTGGGGGGGAAAAAAAACTTATCTTCTAAGGGAGGTTTTCAAATGATTTGGGTTCTCATGGCTTGCCCAGGTCAGAATCCAAGGCAATAGAAGCTGAACAGACCAAATGGAATTGATTGTTTCCATAAGTCTGTGGCTAGAACGTAGCATGCTGCTTTGGATGTCACATGCCTTGTTGCAAAAAACAAACAAGCTGTAATTACTTGCCATGTCAATTTTTCTTTCCTAAGTCCTGTTAGAGTTAATTCTTTTAAAACACCGTGTCTGTCAATCTGTCCAAAGCTCTGTTGCCTCACTGCTAGATTATTGAAATAGCCTCTGATGATTCACCTGGCTCTCAATGTCTTTGTTTTCATCCATGGCACGCACGGTTTTAAGTAAATTCTCTCGGATACCACTATGCCCACTGTTCTACTTGGCTCAGAAATTCTCAAGCATTTAGCATTATCTTTACTGCTCAGAATCAACCTCATAGTCATAAGTCGCCATTCATTGCTTTCTAAAGTTGTGGTCCTAACATTCAACCTACTTTTGTGGCCTTTTTCTGTTGCAAAATACCAGTTTCCTTTATCTAATTATACCCTTTCCTCCACCCAAAAGACTTTGAAGTAGCTTACACACACACATTCACAGAAATACATACACATGTATATATGTATCTACTTGCATATGTAATACAACAGCCATACATTTTATTTTCATTTGAGAAATAAAAGTGACAAAGAATCAGATGAAAGCAGTTTAGTATCCAGAATTTATACCATGTGATCCTTTAAGTAATAGCTAGAAGTACTACACTTGAGCTTAACCAAAAGGCCAAGAAGCAATGTATAACAGCTAGAAATAAATGATGAATTTACCCTTAATGTATCAGCAGCCAAACCTGAAGGACTACTTCCAAAATTCCCAGTGGCCCTAAGAATGAAAACAGCCAGAGCAGTTTTTCCCTGCACTGAGGCCTGAGGCCCTCGCAAAGCATTCTTACTGGACTTCCACAATGAGTGAAATCACCGATTTTTATCATATTCTTCAATGTAGCCGATTGACATACTCTCAATACTTTTTTTTCTTTTTTTTTCTGGAGACAGTCTCACTGTGTCTTCTAGGCTGGAGTGCAGTGGCACGATCTTGGCTCACTGCACGCTCTGCCTCCCAGGTTCAAACGATTCTCCTGCCTCAGCCCCCTGAGTGGCTGGGATTACAGGTGCACACCACCACACCTGGCTAATTTTTTATACTTTTTTGGTAGAGTTAGGGTTTCAACATGGTGGCCAGGCTGGTCTCGAACTCCTGACCTCAAGTCATCCGCCCGTCCTGGCCTCCCAAAGTGCTGGGATTACAGGTGTGAGCCACCGTGCCCAGCCAAATTAATACTTCCTAATAAAAGAGGTAACTAGAAGGGTGAAAAATTATGTAATCTAAGATCTTATTTCTCTGATGGTTTGTTTCTTTCCAAGAATACAGTTTAGTCTCTATGGAGGAAAGCAATGATGCAGATCCTGCAGGGAATCCTTCACTAGTGTTACTTCTTGCAGATGGGCTTTTACATTTCTTATTTTGATTTTTTATTAAAGTAATACATGTATCTGTTACTTTATTAATAGTAATACAGTAGGAAAATATAATAGTAATATATAGGAAAATTAAAGTACTCTAACACACTTAAAAACAGTGGGACCCCTTTCTTCTCTTGCTCCTGCCCACGAGCTACTCCTCAGGGAGAACCCATTTTAGCTTCTGGCATTTCGTCCGTGTTTTTAAATGTAGAGCTCCCTTAAGTCAGGTGCTAGGGATACTTTGTACTTACTGGTTCAGCTTAAAGACCAATTTTTATTTCCAAGATTTCAAATTTGTTCTTTTTCATGTCTCTGTGTTTTATTTGTCTGTTTTGGTTTTATAACTTTTTTTATTTCCTGCTACTACATTATTTATCTCTTTGGGTATTCTAATCATACTCCTTTTAAGTGTTAGTTCCATGAAGTTTATTTTACTGGAGGGAATTTATGTTCTGATGGTTTTCAGCTGGCTATCTTCCTTAGCATTGCATTTCACCCAGTGTTTGGAATTTTGTATGGCAGGCTTATTTTTAGTGGACAGGTTTTTCATTTTGTTCTTTTCTCTCCTTCTGTGCTCTTCCCTTCTGTCTGGTAGTTTTGCCTGCCCCAAGCCCCTCAGCCTCCAATTCAAAACCAGAACTTAATGGCATTTGGACCTCTCGCGCCCCGGTGATGCTGGGGCTAGTGCGAAGTGGTTGCCTAGATGGTGGGTATCATGGCTCTGTACCTAGATATGAGAGCGTGGCTCTGTTCGGCCCTTCAGGCCCACAGCTTCCTGTAAATATCTAGCACAGGTGAACAGATCATCAGCCCTGGTTTTGTTTTTCCTGGCCTCTTTTTTGAAGCAAGGTAGCCTCACCCCATTCTCTGGCTTTAAGCTTCAAGGCTGACTGTACTCACTATTTTTATGTGAAACATTTGTATTCCCTGTTAACCACCAGGACTCAGCTCGTACCCACTGCCACCTACTTCCAGACCTCAGGCCCTGGAGCTTCAGCTTTGTTTATTGCTTTGCATTTCTGTTCTATTTTTGGTCCAGGGAAATAATTGCCTCTTTTTTTTTTTTTTTTTTTTGACTTGGCAAAGCTATTTTTGGTTGCTGTTTTTATATTTTACCTGTCATTACTATGGGTTTGGAGTAGAAGGGAGCACTTCAAGGTTTGAACTTACAGCATCTTGATTGGAAGTCTGCAGTTGGCTTTTCGAGTACATAGGTAAGAATCTAAATCTTTGGAGGCAAAGAAAAAACGAGAAGATAATGATCTAATTTTCCCGAGGGCTTCCAAGTATGTGTGCATCTTTTACCCAGTGTCAGCCATCTGTGGAGCAGGGGATCTATATCTTCTTTTAGCGTGAGCCTTCTATGAAGAGAGATTGAGTAGGATCATTGTGAAAATGTATCCATTCTGGAAACAGTTTAATAATAAATGGTTCCGTAGTGGCGAGAAGCCTTAATAAACTTCTCATTCCCTGATGCTACAATTCTAAGCCTACTTCCTCTTAGTTTCTTCTGTAAATATAAAGCAATGCTAATTATTGTCTCTGGTAATTATTTCAGCTTCTTTTCAGAAAAACTCTTTTTCTGCAACACAGAATTGCCTTCCCTCGTTTCCTTCTGAGACCCTCCATGACACCTGTGAGGTAGGCAGCCCTGAGTAGCCCAGCTTCTACAAAGAAAGGACTTCGTGCTGGTGCTGTGCGGGAACTGCCTTGGTTCCCATGTGTGCTGTACATCACCTGGGCTATGCCTGGTAAACGGTGCAAACTGGGGAACGGAGGCAGGTTTGAGTGAAAGGAGGAAACAATGATTGTCTGAAGAAGAAGAGATGAAGGAATGTTGGCGTTAAAGCTATATTCAAAGGAAACAAAAGTTCTCAGCCCAAGAAGGTTTTTATGGGACTGAGTCTATTTGAAATGTGAGCTCTTACTTAAAGGTCACTAGTAAATCAAGATTTTTTTTTTTTTTTTTTTTTTTTTTTTTTTTTTGCTGCTGCCTGGCTCTATTTTGCTAGATTAATTATAAGCAGAACTCTCTCCTGGTGGGATGATGAGCCCAACCAGCTCTGCATTGTTCTCAATTTTAACAATCTAAGCAGAATGTTTCCTGTTTCTAAAGTTTTCATCATAACCAAACTATGTTGTCTGCAGGAAGATTTGACAGGGAATTGAAGTGTGTGCGCCTGTGTTCATTCCCATTTTTAAATAGTCAAAACCTAACATTACTACATGTTACCTGTGTCTTGCTTCTCCAGACAAGGAGAAAAATGGGTTTCCCCCAGAGTGAACGACTGTCTGAGTTCATGTTTCATCAAGGAAAGGAGTTACTGACTTCATAACCACATAATCCCATCTGCAGTGTTGCTCTGACCTACCGGGAGCGGCTTCTGGGCATGCTACAGTGGGCTGTAAAGCTGGCCGAGAAATAAACAATGTCGCTATTGTGTTTGCCTTGGACTGTGGTGTTCACCACATCACAGGATGTGGCGCTTCGTCTCTGCCTTCCGCCCGGAGGACAGGCAGCTGTGCTCACCAGGCTCCTTCATGTGGCTCTGTTACGTCCAGAAGTCCACCTCGGGTAAAAGACGGTCTCTCCAGTTTGTGGTGACGTGAATTCTGTCTCACGTTTCCAGTTCTTGCATACACATTCTTTTCTACTGTCTTTGGGGCTTCATAAGCCTCCAGCTCTGAGGATAGATTGAGGGATGGCAGCTAATGTGATACAGAGTATGTGTTCTTGTGTACCAAGTGTCGTCCTTAGCCCAACACATGGTACACAGGTACGCAGTAGTGTTCAGGAAGTGTTGTACAATGAAGTGACTCTTCTTCAGCTACTACTGGAAATTAGAATACCTGCTAAAGCTTCGGGGGCACTTACTGTGTGCTAGTGTGTCCGGAGTTGGCTCCTTCCGGTGGGTTCGTGGTCTTGCTGACTTCAAGAATGGAGCCGCGGACCTTTGCCATGAGTGTTAGAGCTCTTAAAGATGGCATAGACCCAAAGAGTGAGCAGCAGCTCGATTTATTGTGAAGAGCAAAAAAACAAAGCTCCCACAGTATGGAAGGGGACCCGAGCGAGCGGGTTGTCACTGCTGGCTGGGGTGGCCAGCTTTTATTCCCTTATTTGTCCCCACCCATGTCCTGCTGATTAGTTCCTTTTACAGAGTGCTGATGGGTTCATTTTACAGAGTGCTGATTGGACCATTTTACAGGGTGCTGATTGGTCCATTTTACAAACCTCTAGCTAGCTACAGAGCGCTGATTGGTGCATTTTTACAGAGCACTGATTGGTGCATTTTACAAACCTCTAGCTAGCTACAGAGGACCAGTTGGTGCATTTCACAATCCCCTTGTAAGATAGAAAAGTTCTCCAAGTCCCCACTGGACCCAGGAAGTCCAGCTGGCTTCATCTCTCACTAGGTGCTCTGCAGGGTTCTCTGTATGCTTCATCTCATTTATCTCTACAACCATATCAAAGTTAGGGTTACTCTTACTGCCATTTTACAGATGAGGCAACTGGAGCTTTCAAGGGTATAGCCCTAACGTCTTCTCTATGCTGTTTCTATAATGATAAGAGTAACAGATAGACCTTCCCTATATTTTTAAGGAATTGGAGTGTAATTTGCATTCAGTAAAATTCACTCTTCTTAGTGTACAGTTCTACAAACTTGGATAAATATAGTCTGTGACCACAACCACCACCACCACCATCAAGATACAGAAGAGTTCTATCACCACCACTCCCAAATTCCTTCATACTGCTTTGTATCCATCTCTATCCCTGACTCCCTGCACCTGCTAACCCCGATCTTCTGTCACTACCATTTTACCTTTTCCAGAATATCATATACATTAACCAGCCATTTCATTGTGGCTTCTTTTGCTTAGCATTTGATATTCAGCCATGTTATTTGTACACACATTTATAATATATAATCTCAATAGTTGGTTCATTTTTATTGCGAAGTAGTATTCCATTATGTGGCTATTTTCTAGTTTGTTTTTCTAAGTGAAGGATATTTGAGTTGTTTTCTAGTTTTAGTGGTTGTCAGCAAAGCCACTGTGAGCATTCACATACAGGTTATTGTGCAAATATAAATTTTCATTTTATTTGGAGAAATACCTAGGAGTGGGATTTCTGGGCTCTATGGTAAATATATGTTTAACTTTATAAGAAATTGCTGCACTGTGTTTCAAAGTAGCCCCTACTGTTTTGAATTCCCACCAGCAATGAATCAGAGTTCCAGTTACTCCAAATCCTCGCCAGCACTTGTTTTTGTCAGATTTTGTTTTTGTTTTTCATCATTCTAGTAAATTTAGTGTAGTGACATTGCATTGTGGTTTTAATTTGCAGTACTGTATTTATTCACGTGTTTGCGTGTCATATGTACATCTTAATTGTTGATATATCTGTACTTTGCCTATTTTTAAAAATGGGTGTTTTCTTGAGTTTTGAGAGTTCTTATCCTGTACACAGGTCTTTTATTGGACATATGTTTTATACATATTTTTTCCCTCAGTTTGCAGCTGGTCTTTTCATTCTTTTCATAGAATGAAAAGCAGAAGTTTTGATGAGCAGAAGTTTTAAATTTTGAAATAGTTTAGTCTATCAGTATTTTTCCTTCATGGATCAGTCTTCTGAAGTCCTAGCTGAAAATCTTTACCTAATTCAAGAGGAGAAAGATATTTCTTCTGTGTTTCATATTAGATTTTATAGTTTTAGGTTTTACATTTAGGTATTTGATCCATTTTGAGTTGATTTATTTGTATGCATAGTGTTCTTTTTTGTATCTGGATAGCCAGTGATTCCAGTACCATTTGCTGAGTCAATATCTTATTTAAAGCCATAGGATATTATAGAAAGAGTACAGAGTTAGATTTAGCAGAAGTTGGGTTCTAGTTCTGGAGCATCAGCAGCTGGCCAGAGAGATGAAATCCAAATGGTGGATGAGAGGACAGCTTGATACAGTGGAAAGAGCATGTGCTTGGCAGATAGATGGCTCTGGTTTCTGCTGTTTACCAACCCTTTGACATCAGCGAGTTACCTTCCCTATGATGGTCTTAATTTTCTCTTTTGTCAACTAAACCTGGCAAAGCTACTTTAAGGGTTCCATTAGATAATTAGATAACATATGTATAGATTGGGAGATGCTTGGTAATGGTAGCCATTATTATTACTGAATGATCTGGGGGAAATAGTCTATTTGGGAGGTTCCAAGAAATACAGCATCCTCACTTCCCATCATATGCTGATCAGAGTCTCTGAATTATTCACATGCTTTTCTTAACAGCTTTTTAACTCCTCCTGTTCCAATTTTTAGTTGTCTCTGCTTTCTTCCCCCCTGTTTTTGTGCCTAGTGACTCCTTTTTTCTGTTTTGAGACAGGGTGTCACTCTTTCACCAGGCTGAAGTGCAATAGTGTGTTCATGGCTCACTCCTGGGCTCAAGCAATCCTCCCATGTTAGCCTTCTCAGTAGCTGGGGCTCCAGGCGTGTGCCACCATGCCCTGCTAATTTTTAAATGTTTTTTGTAGAGATGGAGTCTCACTATATTGCTCGGGCTAGTCTTCAGCTTCTGGGATCAAGCAGTCCTCCTGCCTCAGCCTCCCAGAGTGCTGGGATTACAGGTGTGAGCCACCATGCTCAGCTCGTTTTTCATTCTTGTATTCTTCTTGGCTTGCTCCCCTGCACTTCCTAACCTGGGCTCTCCTTCCTGAGAAGTAAGCTGACCTTCGTCCAGACTTAGGGGACATGTCACTGTCCTTTGTCACTACTCATGCTGTCCTCCTCACCCCTACAGTTCCTGACATTGCTGTCACTGAGGGGGTGTGCATAGTAGAAAGAAGGGAAGTTCAGCTGAGTAAGAAGACAGCATGAGTGGCACTGCACAGAGTCACATCCAGGTCATCGCTCCCCTCCCCCCAGATTCCTGGACAAAGTGGATGTCATCCTGGGCTCTCTCTGCAGTTTATTTCCCAAGAGACCAATACCTCTTTTGTAAGCATTATTTATTTTTGTATTTTTAAATTTCGAATGTTTATGACTACATAGTAGGCATGTATATTTCTGGGTACATGAGATAAGTATTTTGATACTGGCATACAATGTGTAATAATCACGTCAGGATAAATGGGATATCCATTACCTCAAACATTTATCGTTTCTTTTGTGTTACAAACATTCCAATTGTATTTCTTCAGTTATTTTTAAATGTACAGTAAATTATTGTAGACTTTGGTCACCCTGTTGTATCAAATAGTAGATGTTATTCATTCTGTCTAACTATATTTTTGTACCCCTTAACCATCCCCCATTCCCTCCCTTGTCCACTACCTTCCCAGGTTCTAGTAACCATCATTCTACTCTCTATCTCTATGAGTTAAATTATTTTAATTTTTAGCTCCTACAAATGAGTGAGAACATGTGAAGTTGGTCTTTCTGTGTCTGGCTAGTTTAATTTAACACAATGTCCTCCCAGTCCATCCTTGCTGTTGCAAGTGATAGGATCTCATTCTTGTTTATGGCTGATTAGTACTCCATTGTGTATATGTACCACATTTTCTTTATTCATCTATCAATGGACACTTGGGTTGCTTCCAAATCTTCACTATTGTGGATAGTGGTGCAATAAACATGGGAGTGCAGATACCTCTTCGATATACTGATTTCCTTTCATTTGCGTATATTCCTACCAGTGAGATTACTGGACCAATGGTAGTTCTATTTTAGTTTTTCGAGGACCCTTCATACTGTTTCCCATAGTAGATGTACTAATTTACATTCCCAACAATAGTGTACGAGGGTTCCCTTTTCTGCACATCTTTGTCAGCATATGTTACTCCCTACCTTTTAGATCAAAGCCATTTTAACTGTGGTGAGATGATATCTAATTGTAGTTTTGATTTGCATTTCTCTGATGATGCGGGATGTTCTTATACCCTTTTGCCATTTGTATGTTGTCTTTTGAGAAATGTTTATTCAGATCTTTTGTCTGGATTGTTAGATTGTTAGATTTTTTTCCTATTCAGTTATTTGAAGTGCTTATACATATCCTAGTTATTAATTCCTTGTCAGATGGATAGTTTGCAGATATTTTCACCCATTCTGTGGATTGTCTCTTTGTTTGTTTTCTTTGCTGTGTAAAAGCTTTTAACTCGATGTGATCCCATTTGTCCATTTTCGTTTTGGTTGCCTGTGCTTTGGGGATGTTACTCAAGAAATCTTTGCCCACACCAGTGTCCTGGAGAGTTTCCCCAGTGTTTCTTTTAGTAGTTTCATAGCTTGAGGGTCTTAAATTTAAGTCATTAATCCATCTTGGTTGATTGTTGTATATAGTGAGAGATAGAGATCTAGTTTCATTCTTCTGCACATCCAGTTTTCCCAGCACCATTTATTGAAGACTATCCTTTCCCCAGTGTATGTTCTTGGCACCTTTGTCAAAAATGAGTTCATTGCAGATATATGGATTTAATTCTGGATTCCCTATTCCTTTACATTGGTCTGTGTGTCTGTTTTTATGCCAGTACCATACTGTTTTGGTTACTATAGCTCTGTAGTATAATTTGAACTCAGGTAATGTGATTCCTTCAGTTTTGTTCTTTTTGCTCAGAATGGCTTTGGCTATTCTGGATCTTTTGTGGTTCCATTTAAATTTGGGAATTAGTTTTTCTGTTTCTGTGAAGAATGTCATTGGTATTTTGATAGGGATTGCATTGATGTCTCTTTCAGAATTTGCCATGTAATAATTATTGTTCTTTGCTGAGTGAGACCATACTTGGAATCTCACAATGAAACAAATAATAAAATGCCATGGGACAGAGACCAGGCAATGCTTCTATTGCCATTTATCCCTTCATTACAGTAGGTGTTGGAGGTCACCCCACTTTGACCTTAAGTCTGAAAACAGGCGTCTTCAATGGTCACAACAACTTCAAGGCTGCAGGACTGGTGGAGAGTAGCCCATTCTGCAGTGGGTGTGGGCAGCTGTGGGCTCTAATTAAAACCTGTAGTTGGCCCCTCCAGTGTCAATGGGAAGGATGTCTTAGAAGGAGGAAAGGGTATTCTAGTCACTTCTGTTATCTCACTCTCTGTAGAAATTAAGAGAACATGGTGCCATGCAAAAGTAACTTATTTATTT
Organism: Theropithecus gelada; assembly: GCF_003255815.1. NCBI lineage: Eukaryota > Metazoa > Chordata > Mammalia > Primates > Cercopithecidae > Theropithecus > Theropithecus gelada. Next base: position 219,715,558 of record NC_037668.1, on the reverse strand, counting down.
TACTCAAAAAATACATTTTCCCTTTATCTGTTAATAGGGCTCAACAGTGAACTTGAAGGCTTTTACTTTTGGTCCATAGTACATACTCAAAGCCTTTAAAAAACATGACATGCTTGACATCATCCAACTTTGGAATTCTATAGGTCTCTGCCACACAAAGTTCCACTAATAGCTCACTGTTGGAATATGGAAAGAGGTTGAATTTCACAATAACTATCTTGGGGCTCACTATTTATATAGTCATTAACTGCGCCCTCTAGTGACATTGCATCCTTGGAAGAATGAAGCTGGGGAATTGGTGGCATTGGCATTGGTAAGTTACAGGGAGTATGTAATGCAGCTCCGTGTATTAGGAATGGTAGGTGACCAAATGCGGTTCCACTTTCTCTTCCTTTGCTCTGAAAAGTTGCTGTTGGGCTTCAGGTAAACATGGTTGATGGAGAACACATGCATTTCTTCACTCTTTCTTCAAAACCTGCGGAAATGACACTCAGATTGGGCTCTTTCTACATGTTGTTGATGGCATACCTTCAGAGCTTCAAAGGTAGACATGAGAGCATACTTTGTACTTAGATCCATCACATATCACAGAAGCTAAGTGGTTTGTCCGAAAGAGTCAGTTAAATTTGAATAGCTAGAAGAAACATTAGGCATCTAGGTCAATATCATCATTTTGCAGAGAAGGAGAAATGACTTGTGTCACTCACAAATTGAGTGACACTGGACAATTCGGCCCAGAAAATCCAAGTGTCATAATTCTGGGGCAGTGCTCTTTTGATGGAGCACTGTGGGTACTGCCCTTGGTTGTGGAAGCAAGTTTAAAAGGTAAATAAAGGTAAAATAAAGTCCAGAGGGAACTTTTAGACCAATTTATTTATTTACCCTTACTTATTTTTCTTGAGAAATCACTTCCATTTATTTACTCATTTTCAAACACTTAACATACTATCTTTATCCAATTTCTCAAGCCCTTTAGATGGTAGAATTCTAGAAATGTAAACAGGAAAAATAGATACTTTGTGTTGGCTTTACTACTGAATAATTTACTATATTTAAATGTCCGTTCAAGACCCTAGACTGACATTGGCCAACGCTTTTACAACCCACTTGGGTGAGACTCCGTGACAGGTCCATCATGTAAGAAGAGACTGAAGCATTAGCTACTGTGGAGAGTCCAGGGAGCCCTGACTCACTCCAACAAGAACTAGAATTAGGATTAAGCCTTTTCTGTTTATGGCTTGAAAACTAACTCTCTGGAAATAAGGCTTCTTATATTGCTTAGGGCTTAAATAGACTTAAGTCTCCTTTTTTTGCTTATTACTCACCCACAATTATTGTTTTCATCTCCAGTCTTTCAGCAAACCTGCTTGAATCTCTCCCTCCTGTTTCTCTCCTTTGGTCCCTTTCTTCCTTCCTCAAATATTTCATGACATGAGACATATCATAGGCCAACCATGGGAATCCTGAGATTGAAAGACGTCCGCTTCCTGTAGGTGGCTCCATTCGAACGTGGAGATACATACCCAGACACACAGTTTAATTTCACTGGAAGCCTGTTTGAAGCATAGTGGCAACGAAAGAGGAAAAAACCCCTGGTGAGTCTGGAAAGACTTCACAGGAGACACGGACTTGAGATGTAAAGGTCGTGTAGGAATTTTCATTGAGATAGTTTCAAAGAGATTCAGTCTGCGGATGTTACTGCAAAGGGGTCCCAATCCAGACCCCACGAGAAGGTTCTTGGATCTCACACAAAAAGAATTCAGGGTGAGTCCATAAAGTGAAAGCTAATTTATTAGGAAAGTAGAGGAATAAAAGAATGGCTACTCCGTAGACAGAGCCGCCCGAGGGCTGCTGGTTGCCCATTTTTATGGCTATTTCTTGATGATATGCTAAACGAGCAGTGGATTATTCATGCCTCCCCTTTTTAGACCATGTAGGGTAACTTCCTGACGTTGCCAGGGCATCTGTAAACTGTCATGGCGCTGATGGGAGTGTAGCAGTGAGGACGACCAGAGGTCACTCTCATCGCCATCTTGGTTTTGGTAAGATTTGGGCGGCTTCTTTTCTGTAAGCTGTTTTATCAGCAAGGTCTTTATGACCTGTTACTTGTGGTAACTTCCTATCTCATCCCGTTACTTAGAATGCCTTAACCGTCTGGGAATGCCGCCAGGAGGTCTTAGCCTCATTTTAGCCGGCCCCTATTCGAGACAGAGTTGCTCTGGTTCACATGCTTCTGACAGGGACACACCCTGTGAAATGTCCGAGAGGCTTGAGAGAATACAGTGCATCAGGGAACTGCTAATGGTTTAGTATTGCTGGAGGATAAAGGCTGGTAAAGGCCAGCAATGGGGGCGAGGGATGGTCTATGCTGGGCAGAGGGTTTGTTATTTCATCATGGAGGGATGGGAAGCCATTGTTAGAACAGTGAGGGCTGCCTTTCGACCAGCAATAGCCAGAAAAACGTGAGTGTGTGTGGAACCAAGAAGTCAGAAATGGTTGCATGAAGAATCAAAAAACAATTCAAATGTCAGGCCAGGAAATTAGCATGGTTCTCACATCATTACACCCAGAAGAAGAGCTTGTAGAGAACTGCTTATGCATATCTGCGATGGCAGCGTTCTTCCTCCCCCACAAAGAATGAGATGCTTTTAGGTTCGATTAATACCCGGGGATATGGCAAATGGTTTGTTTCAAACACTCATCTGCTTACAGGCTGTTTCTGGGTGCTTCAATTAAAGATTAGAACATTTACCAATTGTACTGGGTATTAATGGCTGAGGCGAGGGTGTGATGTTCTCTAAGCTAGCTGTACTTCCTGGTAATTAGGATACTGTATTGCTTCAGTTGCAGCCATCAGCATATCTTCTGCCTCCTCTTCTTTCAACCTTTGTTGACAAGCCATTTTCAGACCCTGAGAACTCTAACAGTAAGAAGAGATGTGGGCTTTCTCTTTCTCTTGTTTTGATATGTAAATTAGAATCCTGGAATTATTAAAGCATTGATAATGCTTTCCTGTCTATAACATTTAAAATTTGAAAGCTGTAGCTAACGGCCCATAAAACAGTTGTCTCCACATTTGTCATTAAACTCCTTTATGTAATAAATTTACTCATCCTTAATTTGGAATCATCTTGCTTTTCTCAGAATTTAGTCGATCTTGGCATTTTTTCAATACCTTCTTATGCTAATTTCTTATTTATTGTGCTTTTTAAAATGGAAAACATAAAGTAGCAGCCAATTAATAAATTATGTTTTCTACAACTGAAATGAAAACATGTTAATTATTTCTAAACAATTAGGTTGCATTCAGCATGGGTGAATACTCCAATGGGAGTAACAAGCCGCCTCAGAGGATGAGGAAAATTACCTTAGTTTGACATCATATTAAATGAATATCTACTTTTTACAACTACTTCATGTTATGAATAAGGCCAGTTAAAATAACTGTAAAAATTGTGAATACTAACCTCCTTAATTTTATATCATTGCCTTTCAGCTCAACAAAAGACCATGAGCTTTTTTATGCAGCTGCCTCATAGAACTATATAGTGGTCCCATAACTTAAAAAGGGACAGAGAGAACCTCAATAGAGAAACACTGTAGAAAAATAAGACTCTAAGGAAAGATAAAGGATGTGCAACCTCTTCAGCCTGCAGGAGAAAGGGAGGGCCTTATCTGGTTGATATAGGAGTTAAAAAGAAATTAGTTGGGCAGATAATGAGGGTCAGGAAGTCCTCGGTAAGGTTTTCCCTTTAATGAAAAGCAGTCCCCAAATCACTTCTTTTCTAACAAACAGCAGCCTGTAAAATTGAGCTGCAGACCTAGACAAGCAAGCTGGAGACTTGCAGGGATGCATGCCGGCAGCTGTGCCAATAAGAAAAGGCTGCTTGGGCACCAGGTATGTTCAACATGGCGGTGTGTCTGGAATTGGTTCCTTCCGGTGGGTTCTTGATCTCGCTGACTTCAAGAACGAAGGCATGGACCCTCGCAGTGAGTGTTACAGTTCTTAAAGGTGGTGTGTCCAGAGTTTGTTCCTTCAGATGTTCAGATGTGTCCAGAGTTTCTTCCTTCTGGTGGGTTTGTGGTCTCGCTGACTTAAGGAGTGAAGCCACAGACCTTCGCAGTGAGTGTTACAGCTCTTAAAGGTGTCGTGTCTGGAGTTGTTTGTTCCTCCCGGTGGGTTCGTGGTCTCGCTGACTTCAGGACTTAAGCTTCAGACCTCTGCAGTGAGTGTTACAGCTCTTAAAGGTGGCACGTCCAGAGTTACTTGTTCCTCCCAGTGGGTTCCTGGTCGCGCTGATTTCAGGAGTGAAGCCACAGACCTTCGCATTGAGTGTTACAGCTCGTAAAGGTAGTGTGGACCCAAAGAGTGAGCAGCAGCAAGATTTATTATGAAGAGCAAAAGAACAAAGCTTCCACAGTGTGGAAGGGGACTCAAGCGGGTTGCCACTGCTGGCTCAGGTAGCCAGCTTTTATTCCCTTATTTGGCCCCACCCATATCCTGCTGATTGGTCCATTTTACAGAGTGCTGATTGTTCCATTTTACAGAGTCCTGATTGGTGCATTTACAATCCTTTAGCTAGACACAGAGTGCTGATTGGTGTGTTTACAATCCTTTAGCTAGACACAGAACACCGATTGGTGCGTTTTTACAGATTGCTGATTGATGCATTTATAATGCTCTAGCTAGACAGAAAAGTTCTCCCAAGTCCCCACTGAACCCAGGAAGTCGTGCTGGCTTCACCTCTCAGGCGGCACCATCTGCCCTTTTGTCAATCACGTGTACAGTAAGAAACAGACAACATGGCTACCTCCTACATAAAGACCTGCATAATAAAATATTATGGTGGGATGGCCAGCTTCTTCAGGTGCTATGCAAACATCACACCCAGTCCAACCAATCTCTCAGGCCCTATGTAAATCAGACACCGCCTCCTCAAGCTTGTCGTCTATAAAAACCCCAGTGCATTTCACCACAAAACCGGAAGGACCGCTCCAGTGCCCCTCTGTCCCTGCAGAAGAGAGACCTTATTCTCTTTTCTCTTTCTTTTGCCCATTAGACCTCTGTTCTAAAAATCACTTTGTGTATCTGCACCCTCATTTACCCTGGCATGAGACAATGAACTTCGGGTATTTACCCCAGACAACCACACTGCATCATGGTCAGGAAGATCTATAGTTTTCAGTCTTCACTAAGATTAGGGGAAATAGACTTCAGCTGTAGATATTTGGATTCAATGTACTGACCTGGGCTTTTGTAAAAAGATACAGTGGCATTTGTTTTGTATGGGTCTTCTAAGAACAGTCTTTTTCATCTGATCTCTGCGTTCCTTAAAAGCTCCCTAGTCCTCAAGTTCTGTAATCCTCTGACCTGGATATCCCTGTGTAAATTTAATATTTGAGATTAAATGGAAATATTAGACATCCTACCACTAAAGGAAAAAAATAATGAAACTTTATAAAATGGGCCTTTTTTTTTTTAAAATCACCTACTCTAAGTTTTGGCCATTTTCACCTTTATCTGTTGCTTCCCACGACAATCAACCAGCATTTACTAAATATCTACTACATACTCAATAACCTAGAAGAAGTCCTTAGTATCTGAAGCTCCCTGAAAAGCCAAAAACAGGCAAGAATTAGAAAAGGATTAACCTTGTTAGAGTTCTACTTCAATTCTTACAGTGTCAGGTCCATGGACCTTTCATGATGCTCCGTGGGCCTGCATGGGTAAAGGCTGCTTTCAACTATGAAGGACAGTGAAGAGCAGGGGCTTGAATGGTCAGAAAGAAGTAATAAAGTCTTTTAGTGTTGGCACCCCCAAAAGAAACAAATTATTATACAGGAAATAAACTTCTTTACTCCAGTCCTGATGTTTTGGGGTTTTTCCCCCTAGTTTTTTAAGAAAGAAGTGAGAACAAATTTAAAAATGAAAGAAAAGTGGTAGACTTTGGTTCTTTAACTCAAAATAAGTGGAAAATAGCAAAATAATTACCGGATGTTGTGGGTTTGACTTTTCTTTGGGCGGTTTCGAGACTTGAAGAAGACACTCTTGTCAAGTTTATTTACAATACGTCTTCCATCTTTGTGCTGGGAGCCTGCTTTACATATTATCTTGATTTTTCCAAGGTCATCTAATATTGCTTACACAGTTTGGAAAAAATTGTTTCCATAATGCAATTGGTTTAGTATCTAGTGACAAGGGTACACTCTGTGAAGAGCACAAGGATGTTTTTAGTATTAATAGAGCTTGAAGGGATTGTTTATACCCTTTTCACATTTGTCTTTTCTGACCCTAAAGATTGAACAGACAGATTCAAATGGAAAATTACTAATATTGTCAATTATGGGCAATTACTGGGCATTGGTCTCAGTTTCTTTCTCTAACAATCACAGTGCTGCTCTATTAGCTCTTAGCAAAGCACAGCCCACCCTTTCTAAAAAGTGTGACTCTTGAAAACAGTTTGCCCATATAAGTCTCTTTATTGATTGAGCTTTTCATGCTACCATAAGCTCATCTCAATTATTTCTACCCAGGAAAATTACTACTCCTGCCATCCAGGCTTTCAGTGAAGTGTGCTTTGCTATGTGATATATCATTTAGGTTTTTTTTTTTATTATTAATTTAAACGTTTTGTGTCAACAGAAGGTAGATCATTATTAACTGGTGCAATGTAGTGTCTCACAAAATACATACATGTCATAGAAAAGTAATTAACTCCCTCATTCTACTGCAGAACAGATGTGTGACTGAATAAGAACTGGGGCCCAAGGGTCCACTAGTGCATTTCTCTCTTTCTTTTGTAGTCATTAAATTGTTGACTGAGAGACTTCATTGCTAGTTTCTCAGACTTCATTCGCTTTTTCCTTTCAACACCCCTCACCCCCACATGATTGCAAATAGATTTAGAACTGTTACCCGACGTTATAAATGGATTTTTGGCTCATTGTAGTGATTCAAGCCACAGATAGGCTCTCTTTTCAGATGAGATGAAGGTTTGATGACTTAGGGAGCTGAGAATACATAAGATATATGGGGGACTTTTGTTGAAAACCAGAAGAAGGTTTAGCAGCTGCTGTTTGTGGCAACCACAGTTGGGTTAATCAATCCAGCCAGTGTTTCCCAAGCAGCATGCCAGAATGAGGCTACGACAAGACCTCATGATTGACAGCGGTCAGTTGTCACTTCTTGCCTCTCTCCCCTTCCAGCAACATGTGTAGTCCTGTGAGTATTTCTTCAGCACTGTTCTCTCTGGTCTGGACTACGGCAAGAGCCTCCCTAAGCGGTCTGCCTGTTTCCACACTGGTGCCTTGGAATTTAGTTTTCTCACAAAAGCCAGAGAATGTTTTCAGGAGGTAGCTCTTGAGCAGCTTTCCACTTTCTTAGGAGGGGAGATCCAGCCTCCCTAACAGACCAGCAGGCTCCTGTGCGGCCCGGCTCCCGTTCACCTTCCCAGTCTCAGCTCAGGCTCACGGCTGGAACATGCCGAGCTCTTTCTTGTCCTGGGCCCTTTGCACTTGGCTTCCCTCTGTCCAAAATTATCTTCTGTAGCTTTGTGCTTGCCTGGCTCATCATCGTTCTTCAGCTTGCGGCTTCAACTTTACCTCCTTGGGGAGAGATCCTTGACTACCCTGTGAAAATCAGATGCTACCCTCCTCGTTATTTTCTGCAATGTCTTTATTTCCATTATTGCACTAGCAAATGTTACGTATCATTTTTTTATTTGCTGTGTATTTGCTTACTTGTTAGGAAAGTAATAATGACCCTGTCAATCTTGTTCTGTATTTTGTCCTCAGTGCCTAATACAGTACCTAATACATTTGTGTTGCATGAGTGAATATGTGAATAAATACTGTTATTTGCCTAGCATTGAGTTAAGCTCTATAGGACATGCCAAAAATCTGTATTACTTGATGCTTCAAAATGACTTTTTACTCATAAAACAGTTTCATGGTAGTTTAAACAATGGGCTGTCAGGAAGGGATATTCTTGCCCTCTATTCCTCCAACACTTTGTAATACTGAGTAGGGCCTATCTTATTTCCCCACACCAAGACCTGCAAACTCACATGTAAACCAAACCACCCCCTGGAAAGACAGGATATATATTCTCATTACCATCATAATCGATTCCTTTCTGCGTGCAGTTCGTGTCCCAGTGTTCTTTCCTCCTCTAAGAATGCACACATTCCAGAGCTGATGAAACCAGACTTCAGTAACACAGTGTTGGTTTGGTAGTATACTTAGATATGTGAATTTTCTAATCTGGTCAAACGCATGAATATCCCCATTATCCTGTTGGAGATCTGTATATTTTTATAATTAACAAACTTAGAAGAATCATTTCATAAGGGTCTATAAGCCCAGGATTGGAAGGGCCCTTAGAGGCCCCACCCACCCAGGGCAAGTATCTCCCCGACAGTGTCTGTCCTGGGTGGGTCTCCGTGCTCCGCGACGTCTGTCCTGGGTGGGTGTCCATGCTCCGCGACGTCTGTCCTGGGTGGGTCTCCGTGCTCCGCGACGTGTGTCCTGGGTGGGTGTCCGTGCTCCGTGACGTCTGTCCTGGGTGGGTGTCCGTGCTCCGTGATGTCTGTCCTGGGTGGGTCTCCGTGCTCCGTCTGTCCTGGGTGGGTGTCCGTGCTCTGTGACGTCTGTCCTGGGTGGGTCTCTGTACTCCGTGATGTCGGTCCTGGGTGGGTGTCCATTCTCATTGTGAACATTTTTAGTGGAGATCGCACCACATTCTTTTTGAGCAGATTGTTCCACTCTTGGGCAACTGTGGTTGTAAAGTTAATTAATTTCATGAACTAAAAGCTATCTCTTTCTACTTACATCAGGATCTTAGTTCTGCCCCATGGAGCAATAAAGAGGAAATAGGTTTCTTATCCCACCTACCCATCTTCAAGTACTTGAATACTTGAGGCAGTGTGGTGTAGCAGAGAGCAGTCAGGTTTCTGAATTATACAATTGGGAGTTCAAGTCCTTCTCTGCCACTTTCTAGCTATTTGAACTTGCGGAGGCTAACCTATCTTTCTCAGCTGGAGTCTTGTCTTCTGTAAGGACTGGACTGGTTTTTACCTGATACTTTGTTGAAATGATTAAATAAGATAACAGCATTTAAAGTGATTAGCACAATAAATCCTCAGTAAATGATGTTGTTATCTGGCCTGCAGTTAGCCATCTCTGAAACTCACCCATGTCTATAAAATAAGGAAAATGATTCCTACCAAGGAGTGATTCAAGCTTGACATCAGTTAATCCTAAGATATGGTTGGTTGTTCAGCCAGCCAGGCTGAACAACAGTATATATACTTTCTTATCCTAACCAGATCGCAGTATCTTACCCCCAGAATATTATATTATGAAGGTAGTAACAAATCCTTGTTGAAATTGAACAATATGGTGTTGGTAATATTCACCCCATATACTTGTATAATCTCCATGGAATTAAATGAGTTCAGATTGGCAGGATTTGTTCTTGGTGCTGCAGGCGCAAGAATGGCATTCACTAGAGAGAGCAGAGGTGTATACAGCAACCGCACTGTCTCCAGTGTGTACAGCAATGCAGCTGTGCTGTCTCTAGGAAATACCATGTTTTAAAATTCTCAGTAAGCGTTGGTCAGAGATAGACAGTGACTTATCTGCTTGAAGACTTCCATTACAGAGTTTTGTTTTTATTTTCTTGAGACCATATTTGCTGCCACTCTGGTCTTCTGCTGCCATTCCCTTTCTCTCAGTTCTTCAGAGAGGAATAAGAATAGTTTCATGACCATATGTACCAAGTTCTTTCACTATCCTGGAATATAGTTCATCTGGAATTAAACACGTGAGCTTTTCTAAAATTCCTATTCTGCTTTCTCCCGATGAAGAATAGTTTCTTTGGGGAGAAAGGAAAAACCCTAAGAATTGAGTAGCTTTCTGTGATCTCTGGATGTTTCCCGCACGCTGGGAGCAGCCACTCTGTCTCTTCCATGCTTTCTCGTTTGCTCAGGGAGCACTGAAGCGTTCTTCATCACCTCAGTTACTCAGTGTTGTCCTCTTACACTCCTCATCTCCGGGGCACTGTTCTGCCGCCTGCTGTCCATCTCTTCTGTAACAGGACAGCTCACGTGAGTTGAGCGGTTACTGTGAGCCAGTTGCTATGCACAGCACTGTGCATATTATCTCATTTAGCCCTTAGGCCAACCCTGTGAGGTAGGTCATCTTGTCCTATTGGGAAATGCGTAACAGCTGTTTGTCAGCAGTGTGCTCAGATTTTGTTCTAGAACGTGAACCTTGTGCAGGCTAGAAATGAATAAAGCAAATGCGAACCTAAGCAACTGTCAAGCACTTGACAGACTCATAGCTTCCAGTAGTTTAACGACTACTGTGCCCTCATTATCAAGATTACAGCTACATTGAAAACGGAAATGGGGAGATGGGCAAGCAGTTCTCAGATGTGTTAACACGAAACCTAGATTACAGAAATAACACTGCTCTTCCTGGAGGTCAAACAACAAACAAATACAAATTGGTTTCACAGGCCAAAGTGTAGTTGGAGAAAAAGGGCATTACTCTTTTGAAAATCTTAGCCTAGGCAGCTTCCCCTCTTTCTCTGTCGGAATCCATGTTTGTTTCCACTCATAAGCTCAACTCCCTCTTCCTGCCATCCCTGCCTTGTCCGTCTCCAGCCGCTGATGACATCAACAGTGTGTTCCTGCGGTTCAGGCCCCTGTAATGCCGTGGTGCTGTGATGATCACAGGGTCCTGCAGACGGGTGCTGGGGCTGCTCCTGGCCTTGTCTCAGCTGGGCTTCCTCCTGGCCAAGTTGTCCTCAGCTGGCCCCTTTTCCTGTTCTCTATAGCACTCCCAGACCCTCACCACTGCCCCATCCTCCTAAGCCTCTGTTGTCTCTTGATTTCAGTAGATAGGGAAAAAGTAGGGTCCATCAGGCATAAAGCCCATCCCAGCTTCCTACCCTGCTGACTTCCAGACGCAACTTATCTGCACCCACTCTCTCTCTTCCTCTTAGAGGAAATGGGGACCTCCTTGCCAAAGCCATGTCCCCACCACCCGCTTCCACCACCTGTGCTCTTGACCCCACCCCCTGCCTCCTGGTGGACCTCGCCCCCCTCGCTGCCACATCTGTTGGGGTCTGCCTCTCCGTGTCCACTGACTCCTTCCCTGTGGCATAAACCTCCCCACACTTTCCTGTTAGAAGAAACAAACTCGTTTCCCAGCTCAGCGTTTGCGTCTAACCATTGTTTCCTCTTTAATTTGTGAAACCCCTTGAGTCGCCTGCACACTTAATGACCCTGTTTGTTTTCTCTTAACTCCCAGGGATGGGCTTTCACCATCATTCCCTGAATCGCGCTCTCTCTGATGTCCTCGGTGAGCCCCTGATTTCAAATCCGGTGGCCTCCTCTGAGTCTGTTCCCCATTGATGCCATTGTTGAGTTCCACACTCCCTGTCCCTTCCTTCTTCCTCCTAGGAAGACTCTCCTTTCGTTTCTGTGCCCTCCTTTCCTTCTCCCGCTTTGCCCCTGAAGTGCTTGGGCCCTGTTGGATCGGGTGACTTCCTCTATCCTGTATCTTCAGAATCTACCTGCACGGCATTGACTTCCAAATCGCCACTTCTCATTCTACCTGCACGGCATTGACTTCCAAATCGCCACTTCTCACTTTTGCTTGTCTTCTGGGTCTAGTTTCATATTTCCCGTTCCCTGTGGGGCAACTCAACCTGGGTTCTCTGCAGACATCTTATATTAGCATGTCTAACAGCGACCGTCCCTTTGCTAAACACTTTCTACATTCCCCATCTCACCGCAAGGCTTCGCCATGCGCTCAGTCACTGAAGCCAGATGCATGGCAATTGTCCTGGAATCCTCCTGTACTCTCCACAGACTTACTTCCAAGTTATCATCTTGTTACACTCTCTTGAATTGTTCCTTTTCTCTTCAGTCTCTCTCTTCCTCTCTCTCTTGCTAAGGCCACCGCCTTATTCAGATTCATGTCATCTCTTTCTGGACTGTTGAAACATTTACCTAACGCCTTCCGCCTTCAGTCCCTCCCACCTGCCAGGGTATTTTCCAGGTAAATATTTGAAAAACACAGTGATTATATTTAAAAATCTCCCCATGTCTCCGTGTTGCCCACACGAGATCAAATTCGTTCTTTGCTCTGGCCCCTTTCCCCCGATGAACCGTTTAATTCAGCTTTCTGTTTTTGGGTCTGTGGGCTTATTCTGAAGAAGGCCTTCAGCTTAGGGCGGAAAGAGCCTCTAACTCAGGAAAAGCAGCCTCTGAACAGCAAGTAACTGCAGACCCAGTGGGGCAGCAGAGGGCCAGGGTGCCTCCGTGTCTCCGCAGCACCGCCCTGCCGTGTGTGAGCAGACCAGAAGCACCCACCAGCGTGGCCTCCCCATGGACCTCTTTCTCTGCTTTCTCTCTCTGGACTGGCCTTCCTGCTCTTCTTTCCTCAGCTAATACTTCCATAGCCTCCAAGCCTGGACTCACTCATCCTCTTCTCCAGGACATTTTCCCTGAATCCTGGCTGGGCAAAGGGCTCTGTCTCTGCTCCCATAGCCCCAGGGCTTCCCTCTCTGTTAACACGTGCGGTATTTAGAAATGACACTTTTATCTGGCCGTTTCAACCACTGCAATGTAAGCTGAGGCCACATCTCAGCTGTGTCTTCTCGGATCCAATACCTGCCCCGGGGTGCACTGGGGAGATGTTGTCATCTATTGAGCTGAAGACCACCTGAAGGGTGCGAGATTTATTCCCCATAGTGCCACGGACTTGGTCACTTTTGTGGCTATTGTAAATAAACTATTTGTGCAAAAGCACAGACCATGGGAGACAGAACTGTAGATTGAGCAGACAATGAAAAAGAAAAGCAAAACCGTCAGTACTTGCAGCAAGTCTTACCCACGTCAGCACGAGAAGCGGCAGCACGATGGTAGAGATTCCGAGCGACGGCCGAGGCAGCAAAGGCCACGCTGATGGTCCTTGGCCCAGACTGTGCATTGGAATCACCTGGGGAGCTTAGACAAGATACCGATATCTGCCTGCCCCCAAGAGATGCTGTTGTCATTTGCCTTGATGGAACCCGGTCTGTATTCTTAACAGCTCTTCACGTGATTCTCAGTATATACCCACCATACTAGGCCCTGACAGCAAAGAGGAGAGCCAAAGCTGGGGGAACAACAGGTCTGCAGTTTGAGGGAAAGTCGGGGCCCTCAGTATCCCTTAAAGCATATTCCTGGGATGTGTGTGTATGTGGGCATGTCTGTGGGTATCTGTGTGTTTGTGCACTCTTGGTAGCATGGGGGAGGAAGTCAGCCCTCTGCAGCCCTCTGGAGTGAATTAAAGCCTCTGAAATATATTTTAAAAAGCACATCCTGAGCAATCCAGCTTCCACTGGCAATGAAGAACTGAGACTTGCACATGTTAAGTCCTCTGAATGAAGGTCTGGGTACCCCTTGTTCTTGCACAGAGCAAGAGGGATTTTTAATTTTGTTTACCTCCAGAAAAGAAATCCTTGAGTTGGTAAGCATTTAGAAACCTTAAAAATCTTACTTTCAGAGCAGTCTGCAAAGTTCAATGGAGGGTAAAACAGAAATGGTAAAGGCAAACAGCTGGGGCTGTGTAATTTTGGCCCACAATGAATGTGACACAAAATGAAAACAAAAACTCATCAAAAGGTAATCATTTCCTAAATCTTCTGTGACTGGCATCGTCGCATGCCCTTGGGCAAGAGGAAGAATATTAGGGGTATGAGAAGAAAGAATTATATCATCTCGTAGACCCAAAAAGCCATTTTGAACATCCAAAATTTAGAAACTTCATCAGCTAACAATACAAAGATGATAGCGATACTGTTGGGGACAGATTTGAGGTTTGATGTCCACATGCCAGGTTCTAATGGAGGATGTGCACGACTCGGGTGGCTCAGTGACCAGTTCTCTGGTAGCGAGAGTACTCTGAGTGTGTATCTGAGTATCTGTGTCCAGCTTTCCCCATAATATCCAGCATGTCCTGAGTGGAATCCCTCGCCCCTCCCTGTCCCTCCTTTTCTTCCTGTGAAGTAGGGACCTGTCTGATCGCCATCTGGTAATGTTTATGAAGCTCCATCAGACCTTTGTCTGGAAGACTCTGTTAACAGTAATGCATGCTTGGTTTATGAGAGGGTTACAAGAGAATGGAGGTGGAGGCAGGGTGCCAAACACGGCCAGTACTTTTATCTTTGACATTACAAAGAGGTCCTCTGGCTGAGGGCCAGCCTGGAGTTTACTGGAATCGAAAACGCAGACATGTGCTTTCTGTTGGTGGCGTGCCAGGAAGAGGCTCACCGTGCCGTCTGCCAGCACTTCACTTCCACGGGCCGCAAAGTTGCTTGCAAGAGCATCTGAGTCCTGGTGATTCTGTGTAGTCTCTCTCATAGATATGCGGGGGGGCCAAAAGAGCTGTACCATGGAATCTGGTCACCCCCGTCTCCTCCCAAACTTTCAAAAGTAGTGTTCTCCTCACCAGGCCTTTAGGCCAAGTGATTGCCTTCTGGGGTGACCCCCCCTTCAGCTTCCAGGGACAGATCTCCGTATGGATTAATTCACAGACTATGGAATTTTTTGTTTGTTTTAGAATAATTGAAGGAACACTGGCTTTTTTTCCACTGAGGTACAAAATACAATTCTAGATTTTTTTTTTTAAAGGCTGAGAGATTAAAGTAATTCTTTCCCTCAGTGACATGTTTCTTTTGAACTTCTGACTTGTTTGACACATGGTCTGAGGATTTCAGTGCTGCCTTATGAAGTGTTTGTAAAACTGTGTAATTTCTGCAGCCCAACTCTGAAGACTTGGGGAAGCTATGGAACCCTCCATTAACTGATGTTAAGAGAAAGGTTCTAATGTCAAATTAAATCATTTCTTTAGATGACCCCTAAGATTACCTCCTAAAAAACTATGTCTAGACTTGTGTCCCAGGGACTCGTTGTATGAAGCTGTCGTTGTGGACCCCAGCTAACCTATTCCTTTAATTCAGAACCACAGATGAAATAATCTGATGTGCTTGCTTTAGCAGATAAGCAAATACCATGTTTACCCAAGCTTGGAATATTGCCTGTAATCACTATACATACAAATGTTAGAGGGAATATGTGAATTAAGTAACCATTGTTAAATTCTTGGTTTGGCAGAAGGTAGCACCATGTTGAGTGTTGTCTTTGGTCCTGTAGACTCTGTGCTATGGCTGGGGTTGTTTATATATGAGAAAACTCAGTTTAAAATAGAGGGAAGGAGGTACAAATCAGAACAAAGGGGTTTACAATTTGTTGCACAATCACAAACCCCAGCAACTCTCCTATCAGAATTTCAGGTCTCTTTTCATGGACAACATACACTTTAGACATAGGCAACTAATGGAGTGGAAAGATTCGTTTCCATCTCGATGGTAACCCTGACGAAGTTCTCACCTGGGCAAGCTGAGCCAGGAGGCACTGTTAGACTCCAGGCCTCACAGCTGGCCAGTGGCAGAGCTGGGACCAGGTCCGGCCTCCTTAGTTCCATGTTCATAGTGCTGCCTGTCACACAGTCTTACATGCTAGCAGCACAGAACCCAAGTCGAGCTATCATTCATGCTATGTTTGAATGTCTCTGGAGTGACCACATCTAGGTTATCCTAACCTTTGCCATCAGGACCCTGCCCCTTAAACCTCACTTGAATCTGTTCTGCTGCAGCTTAAAGCATTTTTAACTGTTTGCAGAGGAGAATGAGAGCATCTGTCCCCAAAGAAGAAAATATAAAAGATGGAGATTTGGCAGATTAAAGGAGATGAGGGCTACGGCTTTGGTCTTCATTACAACAAAACTTACCCAGAAATTTGGAGATGTACTTTATCTTAATGGCTATTGTCAGGAGAACAGTTTTCTCACAAAATCTTTGCATTTTTCCTAGAATCTCAAACCTCCCACCTGGTAGTGTTTACACAACAGTATTGGCAGGACTTTGGTAGGAGTCGTGAGTATGGCCTTACAGCAGCCTAAGCCGTCCATTTGGTAGTCTCTCTACAGATGTGAAAAGAATTTGTCCGAATATACACTTGCAAGTGGAGCTCATAGCCCTCTGCATCATCCAATCCCCATTATATGTTATTATATCAGGAACGTCTCTTTCCAGTATGGGGGAGGGTGCAAGCAAGTGTCTCCTTCCTAAAAGTATTCATGTGTGTTTAACTGCCCTTGTATATCAGCCCATCATGCTAGTTTTCTACAAAAGGCTTTTCTACAAAAGTCTCATTTTTAGCAAGCACCACTGACAGAGGTAGGCTTTCAAACTGCCCTCAATGTGTAGATACTGTTTTTATTCTCTCCAGGTTGACTTGATTTTATGTAAGCACATGAGCTTACTTCTCTGAGAAGCAGTTTTATTCACTGGGATGGGAACACCCCACACAAAGGGAGGGGAGGTGTTGAGGCTGTAGCTGGAAAAGGCCTTTTGTGGTTCTAGATGTTCTGACTTCCTACCTTCATGGCTGTGGCCCCTTTCCCAGAAGCCACAAAGGGAATATTCCCTTCCTTTTGGCAATTCTGTGTAGCTGGAAAAGGCCTTTTGTGGTTCTAGAAGTTCTGACTTCCTGCCTTCAAGGCTGTGGTCCCTTTCCCAGAAGCCACAAAGGGAATATTCCCTTCCTTCTGGCAATTCTGTGTAGCTGGAGACTGAACCTTGAAACTGCAGTTGGTTTGAATGTGTGGCTTTGCGGAAATGTGTAGTTGCAGGAGAGCCCTGTTTCTGCCTGAGATCTAAAGCTAAATGGGCATTTGGCAAATGGTGGCAGCGACGGTGGGAATGTAAAGTGGAATGGAACAGAGCTGCCAGTGGCTTCAGCTGTTGCATGAATTTCTCTCCTCGCCACCAGCATTTGTGTTTGGACTGGGTTCACAGCCCCTGATTGCCCAAGTGCTCCTCAGTTGGATCCAAGGGAGTGACAGGGCTGCCCGACGGGAGACGGCTGTCTCATCTGAGAGGAGGACATCCACCCTGGGGTCGGCCGGCTCAGGGAGGTGGGTGAAGCAGCAGGAGGCGGGAACTTTGGGCTCTTGCGAGGATGCAAGCAGCTGCTTGGACTCAGAATTCAAAGCCCTGCTACGTCCTGCTTGCGGACATCTGTTAAAGGCACTGAGATCCCACAATTTCATGAAACAGATGAAAAAATAACCTTTCAAAGCCAATTTTACTTCATCTGTGGGCTGATGACAGCATCTGGAGGACATGCTTTTCGTCTGCATCACAGTTACACTCACTGCCGTCAGGCAGCAGAGCACGCATCGTGAAAGCCAGTGGAAGGTGCGCAGGGATTGTGCCTGTGGATGTCAGAGGCTGTCTGGTGTGGTTTGTGTTGGATCAGAGAAGTTTGCTTGGATGACTACGTTGAGGAAGAGCCTTCCCGGCAAAGGGATTGGGATGTGCAGAGATGTGGGGCCACAGCATAGTTGGTTCTTGATTACGTTGTAATGTGCTCCCTCCTCCACCGTTTTTTCCTTCCCACCAAACACAGCTGACTCTAGTCAGCCTCCTGTTGGCTGGGGATTGAAAACTCGGGCCACTGTGACATTTAGGATATAAGGAACTCTAGAGGGTGCAGAGGAAAGGATGAGAAGGTGCATCTTCTTAGAAAATTGTTGCCACTGAAGAAATTCGGCCTCAGGACAGTTGAAGGACTTGCCAAGACTACACAGCTATGCAGCAGGGATATGCAGTAGGGATTCAGTTCCACATCTTATGGTTCCAAGCCCGGCATTCTTTTTCACTAAGTTCTGTTAATCATTGTGTACATTTGCTGATTAATTGCTAATTAGAACATACTGCAATTTGATCGTGCTTCCACCTGAGAACACTCCTTCCTTTTCCTTATTCCTCAGCCCATAATGCCCGCTGCCTGGTCTGTAGTTGATACAGTGAATGCTCTATTTTTAGCCACCATTTTTCCACTTTATCAAGAGACAGTTTTCCCCTCCAGTTACATCTGAACTGCTTTCAGTTGTTTTTGCCAAAGGAGGTGGAAATTGGTTCCAGCAAAGATGTTTTCTGTTAATCATAAAGGTTCTTGAATGATGTATATTAATCTAGTCCCAGTATATTGCCCCAACCAGACTACCTCAGTCAAAGACACTGCAAATTACCTCATAATTTTGAATTTCAGGACTTTCCAATCTCTCTCCTGAGTGCAGACAATGTATTTGAACCTCATTCTACTTTAAAAACTAAAAACCTTTCTTCCTTTTAAGACACGAATTATTGAATTACTGGAAAAGTTTATAAGTGTTAATTAATTTTATTTTCCATCCTGTACGCCATCTCTTTTCAAGCTAATTAGAGTTTGTATGAGTCCTGGATAACAGGAAGTACTGGGAAGCAGATTACCTTTCTGCTGTTCCTCTTCTTTTTAATGAGAACCATCTGAAATTGGCCCAGCGTAAGTTGCAACATCAAACGCTTGTAAGCTAAGTGAACACATCTGTTCGAGTGTTCGAGCTGCAAGGTGGGTCTGGGTGGATTGGTGTGATGTTTAACCTGACAGAGCCAGTGGCCACTTTCCCGAGTTTATACTCAGGTAGCCTGGCTGGACTTCAAACTTTCCCTATGGAAGAAACGTATCTTTGTTATTCACAGCGACTACTGGTATCTGGCAGGTAAAATTCCTACTCTGAAACCCAAAGGAAGTGTCTGGCCAATTGAATATAACCGTGTTGAGTGATACCCTTTTATGTGGTGGTGAGATGATCTCATATCATCTGGTACCTATTTTTACAGTGAAGGAAATGATCCCAGGGTATTGATTCAGCAGCTATGGATGAAGGAATGTAGGTGGCCTCACTGATTCATCCAGGGATAGATGGAGCCAGGGACCTCTGGGCCAAGAGCGCTGTTAGAGACTCAGGATGGTGTTTGAGGTAGAAGCCAGGAGAGGTAACCGAGCCCACTCCCCCAAATAACCCTTGATGCGACTGTCAGAAAGCCTGGGTCCGGAGTCAGCGTGGGGTTTCCTACACTGGGGGAGGGTGTCACACTTAGCCTCTAAAAGATGACCAATGCCAGCTATAGTAGTTGACAAATATGCACAGCTGCAGTGGAAACGTATCTGATCTTAGTGTGGTAATATTAGAGTCAAGGTAGACGTGTGCTGTGAAAAGAACAACCTGTTGTCTTGGTTGGGATTCCCTTTGTCGTGGTGGAGTTGAGGTATTTTATTCTTGTGATACTGTCACCCATGGGTTGTGGAAGACCCACTTCTCATTCACTCCATCACCAAATATCTACTGAGTGATTTACCTTGCGGGCACTGGGAATACAGCTGTGATGAGGTCCCGGCCCCTCAGGGCCTTCTCAGGATACCTGGGAGGCAGCCCAGGAGATCATTCATGTCAGCTCAGGGCTAGGGAGTGTGCAGAGGGGCCTGGAGGGCCAGGCTAACCCAGAAGGCAGAACCAGAGAAGGTTTCCTGATAGACGACCTCAGGGGCTGTGTCCCAAAAGGACAAACGGGAAGAAAGCCAGAGAGTTAAATGGAGTGGTGAGCCGAGGAAACGGCGGAAACCACGTTCCGAGTCCTGACAGAAGCCACAGGACAGCGATTTTAGCTGGAAGAGTGGGTGCAGTGCAGTCAGAGACGGGCGTGGGTAGGATTTTGGGGTGGAGCTGTGAGGGGAAAGAACGGGGTGAGTGAATCGGGATGGCAGTGTTCAAGGGTCTTGTGCGGTCAGAGAGAGAATGGAGAAATGAGACTCGTTCTTACCTGAGAACAGCAGCACAGTTCTGCCTGAAATGAACTATCTCCACGATTGTACTGTTTAAATTGAAGGACTTCTCTGGGGCTGTGCAAAAGAGTGGTCGCCGGAGGTGGAGCTAGACTGGCTCTGCACTGCTGCGATCACTAGAGTGGTTCCATAGTGGCCACCTAGACCAGCTGCTCCTTCTCAGGCGAGGAAGCTGAGGGCCGGAGGTGGAGCTAGACTGGCTCTGCACTGCTGCGATCACTAGCGTGGTTCCACAGCGGCCACCTAGACCAGCTGCTCCTTCTCAGGCGAGGAAGCTGAGCGCCAGGAGAAGGAAGGCTTGTCCGGGGTCATGCAGTGGGTCAGGGCAGAGATGCCACCAGTGCTGGAACCAGCAGGTTCTTAATTCTCTCAGTCATTTCCCAGGAAAGCCAACTTTCTTAGGAATCCTTCTGCTTCTAGGCTGAATTCTTTTTAGCATTTGTAGAAAATTCAGCAATAGTATATTTGATGTTTAAATGAATGTAAAATGAGTATTTCTATCCCCTAAAAAAAAATGTCAGGACTCACCCATTCAAGCTCCTTTTACGCGGTAAAAGTAAAATTCAAAGAGATTTTTGTTTTCCTGAATAACTTTGACCTGAATTATATCAAGTGTCCTTGCGTTTGGATAAGAAATAATGAAAATAAGGATATAAATTTACTAATTTTATACCTCAGGGACTGTGATAAAAAACATAGTAATTTACTCTCCTATTTGCAAATCAGAAAAGTAGAAGATTTAAATTATGCTTCCCTAAGTAGTTTTTCTGTTTCTGTACACATGCCCTATTGATACACCTGTGCAACTGAACGTTTTCCTCCAGCCCGGGGTGGAGAGAGGGGAGATGAGACAGACCCAGTGTAGACGTAATTGTGAGTAGCAGCCACAGTGGATGGGTAGGGTCAGGGGAAGCTGGAACCTGAGAGGCAGTCACCGTAGTGGAACACTGCAGGGAGGTGATAGCTGTTCATGAGTGTGACTTTGTCTAGCTCCAGGGTAAAATGCTCTCAGAGGTATCGTTTCTAAAGGTTTAGGAGCAGTTTCAAAGCCTGCTTGCTCTTCTGTTAAGCAAATAAAGGCTTAGGGTCAACCTGAAAGAACAGCTAATCAGATTATGTTCACTGGTGGCAAATGTAGTTATGACTATAATTCCCATATGAAATTGTTCTGCCCTAGGCTGCGGTCTCACCCTGCTTGGTAGAAGAATACGAGATCTGCTGTGGGTTCTATGTTGGAGGATTTTACTCTCCTCTTTAAAGTGCTAGTACTAGGAAGAGCTTAGGAAACATGGGTGAAGATACTTTGAATGTATTAACTCAGACATGAGTTTCACCTTTTAAGCAAGTCCAGGAGAGAAACAAACAAAATTTAAGCATGAAGGTAGTAGAAAGAGAATGGGCACTGGAGCCAGCCAGACCTGGGTTTGAATCCTACCTCTGGTAATCAGGGGTAGAAGGACATTTGGACCAATTATGTAACCTTCAGGACTATCTTGCACCTCATTTGTAAATTACAGGTATTGATGCCTTTCGAAGATGTAGTGAGGAGTAACTGAAATAAACACAAGAGACATCAAATCATTACCAAGTTAGTTCACTTCTTCCAGATCCATTCTAGAGACATTCAGCAGAGCGTTTGTTACATGTAAGACCGTGCTGGATATTTGGATGAGGCCGGATCAAAGAAGAAGAAGACCTATATTCAGCTCTAAAGAGTTGACAATTAAGTGGGGAAGACAGGACATGCACACACACTGCAGTCCACAAACTCTGGCCACACTGGCCTCTATTGTTCCTGGAATATTCAGGCATTCTTCTGCCTCTGCACTTGCCCTCCCCGCTCCGTGGAACTCCTGTCTCCTACACCTCCACCTCCTTTAGAGCTTTACTGAAATACCATCTTAGTGAGACCTGCCCCAATCATGCTGTTTAAAATGAACTCCTTGGTGCCAATATTCCCCATGCCTCTTCCCTGTTTTTCCCCCAACAAAATGTGTGTGTGTGCGTGCATGTATGTATCTCCTCTTACTGTGTGTTCCACCTGCCTCTTCAGTATGAACATGATGATTATCTGATGTATGTACTGCTCTATCCCCACTGCCTAGAACAGTGCCTGGTTAGGTACTCAGTAAGTGTTAATGGAATAAATGAGTGATCTGACTGACTAATTTCAGGTACAGAGAGGGCCAGGCACAAACAGCCCCAGTGGCCAGAAGAGCGGAAGGTATGTTAGGGACCACATTTTCTATAGCTGCTGCAACAATGGATCATAAATACAGCATCTTAAAACAGCTCCAATTGATTATTTTAGAGTTCTGTAGGCTGGAAGCCTGACCCAAGTCTCAGTGGGCCAAAATCAAGGTGTGGGCAAGGCTGTTGTCCTTTCTGGAAACTCCAGGGGACTGGGTTCCTTGCCTTTGCCGGCCTCTGGTTACACAGCATATCCCCCGACCACCTCGTTTGCCTCCCTCTTCTACTTCTAAGGACCCTTGTAATTAGACTGGACCCACCGGGCAAGTCCAGGGAACTCTCAGCTATTTTAAGGTCAGCTGATGAGCAACCTTAATCCCGTCTACAACTCAGTTCCCCTTTGCAGCGTGACCGAACATATTCACAGGTTTTGGAGAGCAGGACGTGGACATCTTTGGGGGTCCATTATTCTGCTTACCATAGAGACTAGCAAGCTTAGGTCTAGAGTTTAAGCTGCCAGTTGTGAACTGTAAAACTGGAATATTCACTCAGGAATGGCCACGATGGTCAAGATCTAACGGGTAAGCTTGATCTAGGAGGCCGTGGGAAGTTGCGGAAGGCTTTGGAACAGGAGAGTGAGGTGATTTTTAGGAGATGACGATGGACTTAGAGCAAGCATTCGGAGGGAGACTGTTGTTTACCTTCTTCTTCTTTTTTTTTTTTTTTTTCCTTGAGGCGGAGTCTTGCTCTGTTGTCCAGGCTGGAGTG
This sequence comes from Theropithecus gelada, assembly GCF_003255815.1. Classification (NCBI taxonomy): domain Eukaryota; kingdom Metazoa; phylum Chordata; class Mammalia; order Primates; family Cercopithecidae; genus Theropithecus; species Theropithecus gelada. Next base: position 219,692,813 of record NC_037668.1, on the reverse strand, counting down.
CAGTGGCATGGTCTCGGCTCACTGCAACCTCCGCCTCCCAGGTTTGAGCAATTCTCCTGCCTCAGCCTTCCAAGTAGCTGGGATTACAGGCACGCGCCACCAGACTCAGCTAGTTTTTGTATTTTTAGTAGAGACGAGGTTTTGTCATGTTGGCCAGGCTGGTCTCAAACTCCTGACCTCAGGTGATCCTCCTGTCTCAGCCTCCCAAAGTGCTGGGATTACAGGCATGAGCCACCACACCTAGCCTGTTGTTTACTGTCTTAAGAGCATTTTATCTCCTCCATCCTCTGTGTACAGAAAGCTAGGGATGTATTTAGGATTTCCTTTAAAAAAAAAAAGGTGTACCTATGGTGTCCTTTTAAAAACCATTCTACTGTATCACACATAGGCACAGCACATACACACAGAGGCCCGCAAAGCCGAATTACACAGACAGAAGTGCTCCCCTCTCCTCATCCACACACCCACCGCCTCAGCCTGCGAAGGAGAGCCTCAGGACCTGTTTTCTGCGGCTCGTAGTGCCCTCCCGCCTTTTTTCCTGCCCCCGCGCACTTGAGTGATGTTTCTTCTTCCCAGAAACACAGGCTGACTCTGGCAGTGGCTCTCATGGGGTCGTTGTATAAGCCTCCTTCAACGGGCACGTAAGAGTCTCCGGGGAGATGTCCAGAGTATGAAAAAGTCCCTCCTTCCTCACCCTTATGTCACCCCCACGCTGGCCCTGCTTTCGTATAACCTCCTAGGATGGTTCTTGTCCCTGACACCTGTTGAAAGTCTCATGCTATTGAACACCTGGTTTCGAATAGTGTCTTATGAGAGTGCTTACCCTCTGACGAGCCACTGAAAGCAGCACGTCCCACAGGACTTTCTGCAGTGACATAGTGAACTGTTCTGTATCTCGGTTGTTCAGTGTGGTAGCCAAAGCCACATGTGGCTGTTAGCTTCTTGGAATGTGGCTGCTGCAGCTGAGGAACTGAGTTTTTTATTGTTTTAATTAATTGAAATTGAAATAGCCACACCTGGCTGGTGGCTACCTATTAGTGAAACTTTAAAGAAGCAGGACTTGCTGAGCATGCTGAAAAGACCATAGCAGCATCTGTGGTAAACAGAGTAACATTTGCCAAGAAGATAGCCTTTTGGAATCAGACAGACCTGGGTTGAAATTTTGGTTCCAAGCTGGTGATTTTCAGGAAAATCACTTAACTGAGTCTCAGTTTTGCCATCTATAAGCTGGGTAGGATCAGTGATACATTAGGGAGAAAGATGTTAGGCACCCTCTGACCTGGGGGGAAGAATATTTCACCTCTGAATTGTTGCACGCAGTAACCATCAGACGTACTTTTCGTTGGTTTTATTATTATTTTTCAGTATTCTGTAGACAATAGTCATTGCCTGACCCAGGGTAGACTTCTCCCACTCCCTGCCTGTGTTACCCCACGGGATATGATCTTCCATAAAAGAACTGTGTGAAGATAAGACAGTATCAGTAAAGCCTTCAGCATTGTGCGCACATGTGGTTTTCAGTCATTCACTCAACAAGTGCTGATTAAGCAACTACTATGTGCCAGGCACCGTGCTAGATGCCAGAGGTACACTGGCCAACGGGAAACAGAAGACCTGCTTACTAAATAGGAGGGCAGACATTTCGTACGTGGTAGCTCATAATTTTATGTTCTTCTGCATTTTTTCAGTGTTGGGGGTTTTGTGTTTAGGTGGAAGAGTCAGAATTGCTTCACACAGGTGTAGTTGTATTTTATTCTTAGTAAGGTTTTAGCTGTAGATCTCCTAACAAATCACTATTTATCCTATTCCCCTTCTGTTTTTTAAAAATATCAGCTTTATTGAGGTATAATTCACATGTGATGAAATTCACCCAGTTGAATTGTACAGTTCGTGGTTTTCAGTCTCTTTACAGTGTTGTGCAGCTAGCATGTTGTCCATTTTAGAGCATTTTTATCACCCCTGGAGAAACCTCTACCCATTAGCAGTGACTCTCCAGTTCCCTCCAGTCCTCTTAGCCCTAGGCAACCACTGATCGACTGTCTGTCTCTGGATTTGCCTCTTCTGGACATGTCATATCCATGGAGTCATACGTGTGGTCTTTGTGATTGGCTTCTCACTTAGCATAACGTAGTCAAGGTTCATCCATGTTGTAGCATGTGTCAGCACTTGATTGTGGAATCATGTTCCATTGTCTGGATATATACCATGTTAGTTGATAGACCTGTGAGTTGTTTCCATTTTTTGCCTATTATGAACAACGCTGCTATGAATATTTGTGAACAAATTTTGTTGAACATATGTGTTCATTTCTCTTGGGTAGACACCTAGGAGTAGGATTGTTAATATGGTAACTCTAATTGGTAATATGAAAACTCTACGTTGAACCCTTTGAGGAACTTCCAGAGTGTTTTCCAAAGCTACCATTTTGCGTTCTCATGAGCAGTGTGTGAGGGTATCCGTTTCTCCACGTCTTCACCAGCCTTTGCTGTTATCCTGTCTTCTTGACTATAGCCGTGGTAGTGGGTATCAAGTAATATCTCACTGTGGTTTTGCTTTATATTTCCCTGATGATAAATGATGTCAAGCATCTTTTCATGGCCTTGCAGGCCTTTTGTATATCTGGGAGAAAGGTCTATTCGAGTCCTTTGCGTATTACTAATTGGGTTATTTGTCTTCCTTTTCTGGCCTGAGCAGGATGCTGATATGCTAACTGGTGATGAGCAAGTATGGAAGGAAGTTCAAGAATCCCTGAAAAAAATTGAAGAACTGAAGGCACACTGGAGTATCCTTTCGCCTGTGGGTTGAGCTGGACTGTTGGGATTGTTTTCTTGTTTTCTTGAAGCCCTGTGGTAATGAGGCCAAAGGCAGGGTTTGACCTCTCCATGAGCCAGTGGTTTTCACTCTGTTCCATGGTCACAGGCCGCACCCCCAACCCCAGTCAGCGGTTTGAGTAATGACAAGGAAGATCATGGCAAGATCAGCATGAATAATAACTCACTACCTTTAGGTAATAATCAACACTCATGGCCCAATAGTAGTAGGAAAGTAAGTATTAGTCTCTTTATGTGTAAAAGGTGATAAATTCCTCAATTATCTTCTCCCATAACCACGTACATCTCCAGGAAAGAATAGCTCAGAATCCTTGTCATTCAGTGCCATTGACCCTCAGACCCAGAAGCTTCGTATTAAACCAGGCATGACTACAGTGGCAGCGGGGATTTGCTGCACGACACATTTTCTCGGCGTGAATAGTAATGACCACAGGTGGGCCAAAGTTCAGAGTAAGGAGAGATCAGGTAGGATGAAGGTCAATGGGGAAGGCTCCACGGATGTTTTACGGTGCAAAAGATAGCCTGAGTCGGGGCAGGATTTGGATAGGCCGAGGCTGAGAGGGAGGCCGCTCCTGGTAGAGGAGTTCACTGGAGCAAAGCTGCGATGAAGGGAGACAGCAGGCACGAAGGAAGAGATCAAGGTGGATGAAAAGACTGCAAAAGGTCATTCAGAGACTTTGGGGTAAATTACATCCCAGGCACTAAGAACGTTTCCAATTTGCTGACGATGCTATTTAAAGAGTTGTAAAGAGCTAGAGAGGGAGGTAGAGGGAGGTCTCCAGTTGTAAAGGTGAAGGACATAATTTTGAGTTGATAGCCCACTGAGCTGATTAGCAGTCTTGGCAAAGAATCTCGGACTGGTTACTAAGGAATGGAAAAGGAAGCAGTGATCATCATGATGCTGCAGGGTTTCTCCAAGAGCAAGTGAATCCAGAGACGTGGCTTTCTTTGGTAACGTTTGTATCAAGACTTCAGAAAGGGATTTGGCGAAAAGTAGTCAAGAAACTTACGTTAGATGTTAGCAAAACTGACTGAATAGCTACACTGAAAAAATGATGTTGAATGATTCAGTGTCATTCTGGAGCGTTGTTGTTCCATCTCGGTCCTCTTTAATTCATAATTCCATACCTTGAACAAAGATACTGAGAACAGGTTTATGAAATCTCCAAAGTGACGTAGATGGGGAGGATAACAGAGGGAGGATGATAGAATCTGTATCTCAAAAGAAAAAAAGACTTCAAAAGATCCCTAAATGTTTAAATGGTGTCCAAGTTTTAAAGAGATGAACTATAACAACATATATACAATTTCTATTTGGATCAAAAAGTTCAAATATGTAAATACGCATAAGAACATGTGAAAATAAATTAGGGCTTTAGTAAACAGCAAAGTTTAACAACATTTAAGAGCATAATATCATCTCACTACTGCGATCTTGGGTTGCATTAATATTGATTAGAAGATGATAGTATTGGTCCGATTATTTCTAGAATTTTCTATTCAGTTTGAGGTAGGAAGTATTAAAACAACTGGTTTTGAGGGGTGGAACTGAAATTAAGGAGGGATTTGAAGCCCTGTCTATGATGAGATAGAAGATACTGGGAAGACAGTCCACTCTGGAACAGGAGGCCCCTGTTCATGGGCTCAAAGAGCTTTTTATGTGCAGAGGAGTAGACTCGTTCTGTTTGGGCCCTGGCCATGGTATTGGGGCCCACGGATAACCCAGCCAGAGTTCAGTTTCAACCGTACAAGGTTTTACTGAAAACGGGCTGTATGCTGAGTACCTTGCCGGCCATCATTCACCTGATGGTTCAGACAGAAGTTAGAACACACAGCCCTGCATTCACTACTCTCCTGCATAGCGGGGTAGTAAAATGTCCATTAATACATATTTTGGTAAAGATCTAGACTTACAGCGGTGTCAAAGACACAATAGTCAACTCTGGGAAGTTAAAAGATTTCACAGAGGAGGTGACCAGTGAGCTGCGTCTGGGAGGATTAGTGGGAGTTCACCAGGCCAACCAAGAGAAGAGGCGTCCAACACAAGGGATGACGTGTTCAGATGCACAGAACATGCACTGCTGCTGAGAAGCTGCCGACTGTGCAGTATGAGAGGAGGGGAAGGTGGCACGGCCTTAACTGCCATGCACAGATTAGACTTCATAGGTGAGAGGGGGCCGTGCAATGATTTTTTAAGCAGTAGAGTAATATGAGCAAGTGGATACAGACTCTGTGGACTGACAGTCTGAGTCTCAATGAGTTGAGTAATTCCCAAGTGAATTTACTGTGCTTCTCTTTCTCTTTTCCCCTGATCTTCTTATGGTCATTTAAAAGTATTCAGGAAAAAAGGGTATCTGTTCTGTCCATTAAGAATCTATTCTCTTTGGGTAGGCTATCCAGCCCTGCTAGGTCTAGAGCTCAGCTCCTTACTGGAACAGAGTTACTTGTAATAAACACCACACAGATGCCAGGGACTAAATCTTTGAGCAAATACATGTCAGTAGTAACTTGGGGGAAAAGCCTCTTAGTTAAAATTATTCCATTTTTTTGCTCGCTGGGGTGCTTTGCAGGAAAGGTTTTGCCTTGTTTGCCAAGAGACAGTTGCCAGTGTTGCGAAGGAAAATTGGCACGTAGTCCCTTCCAGCTTGCTGGGGGATAAAGTAGATGCATTCCTATGAGTGGCTGCAGAACATCACATCTGGCTTTTACTTCTAAGGCCTGTCACCTCAAACCTCTTTAGAATAAGTGGGAACATACATAAATGAACAGGCAAATAATCGTGGAGGTCAAACAGCACAATGTTAAAATAAGGTACAAGTCTTGCCACAGAAATGTCTAGCATTGTGTAAGAGACAGTCATTCCTCCTGACAGTTCGTCAAATCTCCAATCCTGGAATGAAAAGCCACAGAGGTTAGCCCAGCAATCTGTTACAAAATCAGTGCATTGCCTAAGATACTGCTTCCCCCAACCTCTAGGGGATACATTCAGCAAACTTTGAACATACATGTCAGATGAATGCCAGAGCAAATCAAGGACTCACTTTTCTTCGGGAAGTGAACCTTTTTTAGGATCAGGGTCAATTCCTCCAAGACAGGACTCATCCTAAAATTGCAGTGGGTGTGACAGAAAAGGCTCTCAGCTGTGCATTGTGGTGCTTTAAATTCTCGTCGAGGAACTCATCTTTTGGAGTAAGATATTGGGCCTCTGGGAAGCCTTTGCTGGAAAGAAAATATATTTCCTGTGAAAGTTCATAAAGGTATTCGTCTCCACTGTCAGGAATGGCTTGATTGCTTTATTAGAAGTATTTGCTGGCCGGGCCCGGTGGCTCACGCCTGTAATCCCAGCACTTTGGGAGGCCGAGGTGGGCGGATCACAAGGTCAGGAGATCGAGACCATGGTGAAACCCCGTCTCTACTAAAAATACAAAAAATTAGCCGGGCGCGGTGGCAGGTGCCTGTAGTCCCAGCTACTTGGGAGGCTGAGGCAGGAGAATGGCAGGAACCCGGGAGGCGGAGCTTGCAGTGAGCCGAGATCGCGCCACTGCACTCCAGCCAGGGGGACAGAGCAAGACTCCGTCTCAAAAAAAAAAAAAAAAAAAAAGTATTTGCTATTGTTTTGGAAAACCGTGTTCTGAGAAGGGCATGGACACTCAAAGAGGAAGGTTTTGCTGGACAGAGAGGGAAGCATACACAGTGGGTTGGCTGTTCAGGGCTGGGCATGCTCTGTTAGGACCTCCATGAAGAGGGTTTTGAATTAGGGGCCAGGGATGGCACAGAAAGCATGGATTGTAAAGAGACCAGGTCATGTGGGAGTGGGAGGGGTGTGAGGGCATGAAGGGAAGTTCAGTCAAAGTCCACTGAACCACTTTCTTTAAGCCCAGTCAGGCTCGGAGGTCACGTCACAGAGGGAAGGTGGAAGGCACTAATGCTTGTGTCGTGTGTGCCTTTTGCATGCCACGACATGTTCCCCACTGTGTCTCTGACACCCAGCACTCCACCTGGCTCATGAGAGGACACATGACGAATTGTGTCATTTTACATACAGTATATTACTCATTCTTACATTGACATTAGTCATTTTTATTTCTGGTGTACCATTAAGCACTTAGACTTCCTCAGAACCTCAAGTCTGATAAATGACGGGACTAGATTAGATCTGAATCTAGCTTTACTACAGTCGAAGGCTAGGCTGCCATTTCCGATCTTCAAAACCTTTTCTCCCACTGGAATGACAACATACGAAGCAGATGAATTTGGAGCTCCACTGGGTGAAGGTGGGACAGGAGTGAGAGAAGGGCAAGTCCCAGCCCAGGACCCTCCTTGGTCTCCGACTCGCCTAACAGTGCACAGTGAAGAAACCATGAGGTCCCAGGGTCCTGCACTCTCGCCTTCGCTCTGTTTCCCAGAGAATTCACCGGGGAGGGATTCAAAGCGTGCTCCACAAACCATGTCCTCAGTCCTCTGACTGCCCCTCTAAGACAGGGAATATCAGTTCTAAAAAGCGAAGTCACTCCAAGGCTACATGAGATGGTTATTGACTCATAGTTAGTCAGAAAGTCAGTGTTACTGAGAAGTGGATATTGAGTCTTCTCCCCATCCTTTTTAAAGCATCGTTTCCCTTGCCAGCAATTTATGTGATAAGCCACGTTCCTAATATTGTCTCTTATTTTGGGGGTTTAAAATAACACAGATTTTAATTATTTGGTTAAGTATAGGCTTGGGTCACTTTTGCTTTATAATCGAAAAAGATGAGATCCCGTGGAAATCTATTTCTTCACATTGCTCCACCTCGTGTGTGCCTGTGGGTTGTGTGTGTATTTGGGTTCATGTATGCCCAGAACTCAGATAACACAGAAAAAAACATGAGCTCTTCCTTTTGAAAAAGGAATCTCTCTAAAGCATCTTTAATTTCAAGTCAGTTTTTAAACAGAAGCTAACAGAGTAAATAATTTAAAACTGAATTAACTTAATCTTTAGTCCAATTTAATAAAGGACTGCATTTATTTATGACTAGATTTAAAGAGAACACATCTAGGAGTGTGAAGAAAGAACAGGTCTTTAGAAGTTTTTGTTTGTTTGTTTTCGGGTTTTTTTGTTTGTTTGTTTTTGAGACAGAGTCTTGCTCTGTCGCCTAGACTGGAGTGCAGTGGCGTGATCTCGGCTCACTGCAAGCTTCGCCCCCCGGGTCTCCGCCATTCTCCTGCCTCAGCCTCTGGAGTAGCTGGGACTACAGGTGCCGCCACCACGCCCGGCTAATTTTTTGTATTTTTAGTAGAGACGGGGTTTCACCGTGTTAGCCAGGATGGTCTCAATCTCCTGACCTCGTGATCCTCCTGCCTCAACCTCCCAAAATGCTGGGATTGCAGGCGTGAGCCACCGCGTCTGGCCTGAAAGTTTTAAAACTCCAAAGCGCAGGCCTGGTTACACGCTCGTCTGTTGATGTAAACAGAATTTACTTCACTGAGATGCCACTTGTGTGTTTTTGTTTCTCAAGTGTGTTTTCAGGCGGCTCCTCTGTGAAAAGTAACGGGTGCTTCCCTCCCTCCTGCGCTTGGGAGCTCTTCAGCCTTTTAGAGAATCTAATTTCACTTTGGTTTTTTTCTCGATGAAGACAATGAATCCTTAACTAAGGTTAATAACAGAGTGGGAGCAGGTTCTGGCCATGTGCCAGGCGATCATCAGCAGCAATTCTGAGCGGCTTCCCGATATCAACATCTACCAGCTGAAGGTGCTCGACTGCGCCATGGATGCCTGCATCAACCTCGGCCTGTTGGAGGAAGCCTTGTTCTATGGTACTCGGACCATGGAGCCATACAGGCGAGTCCCAGGGAGAGGGTAACACAAGGGCTGGGATGTCTTCACGTTGGGCAAAGATCGATGTTGTGAAGTCATTCCGATTACTGCTTTGCATGGAGGATTTCCAGCTGCTTCTCAACCATTGCGTAAAACCAAGTCTTATTTTATTCATTCCCCCTTGTTCATTCACTTATGCATTCATTCATCATTTGTAAAGTTCCTTCTGCCTGTCAGGCACCGTGGGTGTACAGAAACTAATTAGATGCTGTCTCAATCTGGAGCAGATGATTACAATATGATGTGGCGCTTGCAATGACAAAGGCAGGCTCAGGGTGCTGGGGGAGCTGGAGAGGAACGCGGGCTCAGACCTAGCTTGAGAGGCTGTGTCATTGGCCTCTGCTGGTCCAGGTGAGGATGGCCATACGGGGCCCTTGGTCTGGCTGGCAGTAAATCCTGGTCCCTTCTCTTTCTCAGGATTTATGCTTTCAGTTGAATCATTTGTCTTCATAATTACCTTGTGAGCCAGGGAGGACAGCAGGGAGATGGCCCTGCCTCAGCTTATCCTTGAATCAGGTGAAGGAACGATTGGTGATTTTGCTTCTTGACTGATCTCAGCTCCTTGAGACCAGAAGGTGTTTTGCCCTGAGATGTTTTTATCTCAGAGAAGCTTTGAGGAGGGTAGTGTTGAACTGCTGAGAGTTAGGTGCTGGTGGATGTTGCACCCTGATTTGCAGTGGGCTGAGAACATAATTCTAGAAGGTGAGACTGAGAGCAGCCCAAGGGGAAGGGCACAGAGACAGCGGACCATAATCTGAGGTTGGAATGGCTCAGTCTCTAGCACAGAGCAAGGTTGCTGATGGGAAGGTACCTTGAAAGCACCTGTGACCGGGAGCGATGGCAGAGGAAGATGGTCCCTGGAGAACAGGGGGTCCATCCTGGGCAAATCTTTAATTTCCCAGCTTTGCACACTGGGCAAATACTGTGTCAGTGCAAAGGGGTGAAGCAGAGGCAGAATCCAGGACCAGACCTATGCAACATAGGACAACGGGCAGGGAGAGGCTGTAAGTGAAGAGGGGCAGGTGGAAAAGTCAGAGCCTGGGGTACTTCCTGTTCCCACTAGAGGAAGACTCTCAGGAGACATCTGGGAGAGGAAGTTCCCAGAGTCAACATAAGAACAGAAGTGAGTCCAGGTCTAGGATATTTGTTCGGACTCATGGTAGGAAGCCAGAAATGAGGTGCTTGGTCCAGAAGCCAGGCATGAGCCAGGAGCTTGGTGCAGAGCCCGAAGACGGCAGAGGCTCCACCAGCCAGGTGGATGGCAGAGGTCCCTGGCCAGCCAGTGGCACCAGCCTGACCCTGAGCATGTTTTCTGGACTTCTGTAGGTGGTTTCCTCCACTGCCTGTGGGTGAACGGCTCTGGAATCCAGACTGTGAGTCAGCTTTAATCAAACGTATAAGGGATTGGCTTGAGGGCTGAGACTGTAGACTTTCCCATGAGCAGTGAAATGCCTGCTGAGTGTGATCAATCTTGTGGGTTCTCAGAAAATACGGATTGCATTCAAAGAGATAAGGCTTCATCTCTGAGCCTTAGTGTTGCAAAAAGAGGCAGGTCAGATGGTTGGCGTTACCTCTCTGAACTCCACAGCTTGCTATGAGAAAGCCAAACCACAGCCTCTGGGTGAGCGGATCGACTCCATCCAAAAGACGCAGACTGAAAAACACCCTTTCTTCTCCAGGCCCCCATCAGCAGCCGCTGGCTCTCTGCTAGCGCTGCGCTGACTCTTCTGCCTTATCTTCGCTTTCCTTTTGACACCCAGACTGCCCTGCCCAGGCCACTCTGAAGCACAGAAACTTTAAATGGGTCCACCACATCCATAAAGAAGACCACACACCTACAAGGTGTCTGTTCTGCATGTATTTTGCAACCTTCTCTTCCCCCATCCACCAGGGCCTCTTTGAGGCACTAACTTACCCCTTAAGTAACTGGCAGTTTGACTGACTTTAAAGTTAAACAAAGAGGCCTTTCTTGTAAGCGAGGCCAAGGCTTCGCCACCAGAATACAGTCCATTATGTTTGGAAAACGTTTGGTTATATTTACGTGGTGTTTGGCAGGTCACAGTCTCTCTGTCAATGTGTGCTCTATTCTTACACTGGGCGACAAATTTCCAAGCCTCCCTCGGCTTCTCTTGCCTGGAGGGTGTTGAGGAGCTGCTTTTTGGTGGGATTTCAAGAAATCCAATCTGCATTGATCCACTTCACATGAGTGAGGTACGAATCATTTGCTTTTGAAGCTGTAGTTGAGGAAAAGGCTATAAATAAACCCGAACCAACGAAGTTAAGAGAAATGGGCAGGGTAGATGTTGTCATACTTTGCCTTTTTCCCCTTTAGCTCAGGCAGAGGTAAAAATAAGGAATGTATGCAAATAGGTCAGGTACCCTGGAACGCCGTTAGCAATTTTAGAACAAAGGCAGGAATGAAGAAGTTGGCTGTGGTTTTCACCTCTCACATGTGCACGAGGGAATTCACACTGGGTGCTCTCAGCCTCCGCATCCCGCTCCCTGCAGATGCTGGAGGTGGGCCTTTTGCTGACCTTTAGCCAAGGTCACAGACGGTTAGCTAGGCATGAGTTACCAAGGGATGATTGCACTGCCATCTGCTGTAACAGTTTTACAATGTTAATATATTGTTTGCAACAACTAGATGAAGGTCAAGTCTTTCTTGATGATTTTGTCACTCTTGACCTTCGCTAAATTTTAATTGCTGACCTTCGAGGAGAAAGTGCTGCTATTCCATTTTTATCCAGATTATGGCCTTCAGCTCCCTTCTTGCTACTCTGTCATTTATTTTTACTCAATAGATTTTACTCAGTTTTTATGATGCGGCTCAACAGTAGGTCCTTCATGTTTCATAAAACAAGATAGAAATCACATACAACAAAATGTATAATATTTAGTATTAGCCCATAGCATGTCTTCTGATAGTATCGGCATATATATGTGACTGTATATGCAAAATTGTCTGTCCCTTAGCATTGCAAACATTAAATAGAACGAAAATAATTTTAAAATACTTGATAAATTTTATTGAAAAGTTTAACTTAGTCTAATGTTAATTAGCCAATTCAGAACTTGGTATGCATTTTCCTGTTAAAGATGGTGACAGATTATGGTGAGTTCCCCAGACTAAGCCAGGAAAGTCTACTCAGCCTTTGGTAGCACCAGTGTATGGGCTATAAATCCGCCCCCGCCCAGCCACCAAAAAAGGAGAGAAAAATACAAAATTGAACGCATTGTTTTAAAATGTTGTCAAATACGAATTCAATTTGACTTTTCTTTGGGAACTGGAGAGTGATAAGGAGATACAGAGGGTTTTTCCGGCTTTGAAGAGGACTCTCAGGACGTTCACACATGTTGTGTTCATTTCTTTTGCGAGATTAGCATATGCCTGTAGGGAAGGACCATTTAAGAGGACAGAAAGGTAAAAATCAGCCTCATCTTCAAACTGTTGGCCCACTCCTTAAAGACAGGCATGGCTAAAAGATTCTTTCTGGAAATGTTCTGTGTGAGAGTGGCCAGTGTGAATATATTCCAGAGCCACATAGACCTCAGTCTTAGCGTGGTGTCAGAGGATTGAAAATCAACAGTAATCCTAACCTTCGCCAGGGTCTCTCAGAAAACATGAACAGTGGCTCCATCATAATACACAGAATGTTTTCTTAAAGCTCCCGCTCCCCCCACCCCATTCCTTTTCTTCTGCTTTCCAACTTATTCTTGACTCTCTTCCCTTCAGAACTGTTCACGTGGGCTCTTCCACTTTCTCCTGCACTTCTGCCTTTTTCTTGCTTGTCTTGCTTGGGGAAAGACTCATCTCCAATAGGTTTTTAAAATATGCCTGTTAAGGTGGCATATGGAGGAGTGCAGATTAGAAAGAGAAAAGGGAAGGGAAGCCAAGCCAAAGGTCCTCCTTAGTGTGGGGGGAAAACGAAGGAAGGAAAAAAAAGAAAAGGATAACTCCCTAGCCCATGTTCTGTCACTTTTTTCACTTTACAAGAGAGTATAGACATTTGTCTAGATCAGTTCTAGATCAGCTCCAGAAATAAGTATCTGAACTTCATCCAACACTCTTTCCACGTATGTTGTTTGCCATTTATTGTCTCTGATGAGATTTATAGAATTGTTTCACCCAATAAATGAATGTTTTCTTCTCTGCTTTTCTTCTCTCCTCCCTAGATCAGCTCCACCTTATTCTTTTTAACAGATACATAGTATTTCATCTCATGGATATACCATAATGTTTAGATCAGTCTCTCTTGTTTCCATTTATGTGTACCATGTCAAACAATGCCATGATTAATTGAATCCATAGGGTAAATCCATAGGAGAAATTCCTAAATGGTAACTTGCTACATCAAATTTAGGTCCCCCTGAACTTAAAATAAAAGTTATATTTATTTTAAATTTGGATAACCATTTCCAAATTGTACCTCCCCCACCACACACATCAAAATGTCACTCTTTCCTCAAGAAAATATGAGAAGAGATGACACTGATTTCCAGTGTATCTGTTCTAAAGCCATTTTAAAACCTATTAGGGCCTTCATCTATTCCTTCATCAAAGCCCACATTATAGGGTGAGATTTGTTGATATTAATTTTGTTGTCCATAAATTGTATTTTTGTGCTGGTGGGAATGACATTTTTGTGATGTACCTGGGGAAAAAGGCAAAAGAACAAGAATGATGAAGGAAGAGACTTAAGTTGTGATTGGAGAAAGAGGCAAGTGGGGGGTGGGCTATGAAATCTCCAAGGAGAAGAAAGCTGATAAGAGTGGGATTTCAGCTCAGATAGTTTTCTGTGCTGTGTTGTCAGAAAAAATGGGGGCAGGTGGAGACAGTGGAAGTACAATGCAGCCGGTAGTTTGTGTACCTGCCATGGTTACAAATCAGGGGTTTGCAACTGAGAAATTGCCAGTTAATTACATAGCAGCCCCATCAGTTTTTAATTTTGCGGGGGATTTTTTTTTTCTTTTTTTGAGAAGCTTTGCAAGATAGGTTGATAAACTGTAAGATTTCCTCTTAACAGTACCTTCTACTGCTGTTTTCAAGCAGGCTTTTCTGAAGAACCCAGTTGTTCTTTCAAGGGTTTTTGTCAATGTGACATTCTGGTACAGAAGCCTGCAGAGCTTACTGGGTACATGTTACAGGGGGAGGACCTGAGCGCGCCTTCGGTGCAGTCATGTGCCCAGCCCTTGCTTGGGCCTGCCCTTCGCGATCCCTCATCCCAGGTGCGTGTCACCGTGGGAGGACCTGAGCGAGCGTGTGCGTGTCACCGTGGGAGGACCTGAGCGCGCGTTCGGTGCAGTCACGTGCCCAGCCCTTGCTTGGGCCTGCCCCTCCGGATCCCGTATCTCTCCGTGTTGCTCAGATGTTGTTACCTTGCTCTCTGAGGACGCTTGTGTCATTGTCTCTGACAACAAAGCTCGTTCCTAGAGCGGGAACAGGCAGGGTCCTTGGCTGTTGTATCTAGTTTAGAAGTTTCCTAAACCATGCTCATGGAGTAGGACCTAGAGAACAAATCAGAGCCGGTTCTCTCCCCGGAAGAGGAAATAAGTATCTGAACTTCATCCAACACTCTTTCCACGGATGTTGTTTGCCTTCATTGTCTCTGATGAGATTTATAGAATTACTTCACCCGATAAATGAATAAATGTTTTCTTCTTTGCTTATTAATGTAAACAGTGATCTTTTAGCCACTTAATCGTGTTTTCCATGCTTTAGTTTTCAATTAAAGTACCTTTAGTGGAAGACCCTCTATGCACGATTTTGAGCTCTGTATGTGTGTGTGTTCATGTGTGAAATACTGAATTATCCAGCATGCCTAATCAGGGCCTCTTTCCGTTTGCTGTCCATTCTGTAAGGTTGATTTCTTACTGTGATCACCTGCACAGTGATGGGGGAAGGAGCCGTCAAGACCCAAGCATTTTTTAAAACTTTTAAATATAAGCCTTTTAAATTTAATTCTGAAAGACTTTCTTAATTCAGAATCTAGACATAAAATAATACAATGAGAAAGGAGGTGAAGGAGGGGGAAATAGAGAAAGAGGGAAAATGAAGAAGGAAAAAAGATATGACAATGACTAGTAGATATTTATTATACCACTGACATGCGCTTAGGCCTCATTACTTGTGTTTTACTTTTATGGATAACCCAGGGCTAACAGGAGGTTTTAGGTAGGAGGATAACGGAAAACATTATGACCAGTTTCTCTGGCTCTTCTTTTCTTGGAACAAGAGAAATGAGACCATCTCTGCTTCAACCATCTACTCCTGTAAAGTACCTTGACTTCCTTTAACCCTAACCACCTTGCTTGAGATACCATCTGTACATTTGGGTAAAGACCGTCATTGCCCAGCTTTGTGGAGTGGTTCCAGCCCTGAGGCTCCTGGTTGTGTGAGAATGGCCCAGCCTTGTACTCTTACTTCTGGAAGAAAAATCTAGGACAGTCTGCACGAAACTGGCATCAGCTCTGGCCCTTCAACACCTCTGAAAAGAGGAGGCAGGATGCCTTGGGCCTTCTCCTACTCCTGAATGTAGCAGCTCTTCTGACCCTCGCTGTTACCTCAGGCATTGGAACAAGTGTTCCATGTGCTGACAGAGCTTTGGATGACAGCAGACAGGCTTAAGTGATCTGGCAGCTTCACATAGCACGCCTTCGTCTAGCTTGCCTATTTCCCATCTGTCTTAAGGATGAAACAAAATGATTGGGTGCTGCTGATGTATGTGGAGCCCCTATTGGGGAAGGGGAGGTGGCCCGTTCGTTGCTTCCAGCATGCTGCTGTGCATGGCAGAGCATGCACACAGCCTGTGCTTTCCGTCACCTCCTGGCCATACATCTCTGTACTGTTTGTCACTCTGGCTACTAGAGGCCACTACTCAACCATCTTTCAGAGGACCCCATCTTCTGTTTCACTCTGGATGGCATTGCCAGAATCCACTCCTGAGCTTTATTCTGGTAACTCCCTGTAGCAAGCGTGCTGGATGTAGTCCACATCCACTTTCAGACAAGAGAGTTGAGAAGCTGCTTGTTCCTTCCCCTGTCCCCGTTATGAGCTCCAGTGTGCAGCCGTCGTCCTGCCCCAGGTCTGTGTGTGTCTTTCCACATCAATGCTAGCAGGTGTGGGGCTTTGGGAAATCAGATATCTGTAGGAACCTCAATCTTATTTGTGTGCAAGAAGTCGAATATGACCTTTAGATATGCCTTGTCCAGTAGGAGACAGAGCAAGAGATATCATTTGGACTACAGAAGCCTGTCCATCTTCTCTACCTGATTCTCAGCTTACCGCATGGCCTCCTGGATGCATAGATCATGGTTGATTTGAATGGGCACATTTCACGTTCCTGGGTCAGGCACTTACTCATTTTTTTCAACAAAAATATTTATAGAGACCTACTTATGTCTATGCACTGTGGCAAACAAAACAGGCAATACAAAGTCCGCGTTTGGTGGAGCTTATGGAGAGCCTTCAACAGCCAGCTGAGGCGCACCTGTGAGCAGCCCCATAAAACCAGGCCTTTGAGAACCTGAGGAGGAATTGCTGGACCAGCTCAGGCCTGGCCAGTGACAGACAAGGTTTGTAGAGTGCTGGAATAGGAGGCCCTTCAGTGGATCAAGTACTTATCTCTCTTGGGGGTCCCTGATTGATTTTTAGGATTTCATTCATCATTCTACTACTTTAAAGCCTCATATACAGAAGTTGGTTCCTCTGATAGCCCGAAGCCCTCCCTAATGCATTCTTGGAGCTGTAACCCCCGTTTAGCTCCACATTGTCATCCTCTGAGCTGGAAGGGTACCCAGAAGCCAGGGCCAGCATGCTCAGGCTTTGGAGTGACTGGGGTAAAGCTGGAGGCTGTGCTCATGACCAGCTTGGTGGGTGCTAGTTGGCCACCCGAGGAAGCCTTCTCCCAGAAGCCAGCAGTCCAGGGGACACTGACGGGGGAATATCATCATTTGGTTTATGCCACTATTTTAGGATAGCCTCATTTCCTTTTTATTTTATTTTTTTGAGACACAGGGTCTTGCTCTGTTGTCCAGGCTGGAGTGTAGTGGTGCAAACACTGCTTACTGCAGTGTTGACCTCCTGGGCTCAAGCGTTCCTCCCACCCCAGCCTCTCGAGTAGATGAGGGGGGAACCACAGGCACACACCCTGACACCAAGCTAATTTAATTTTTTTTTTTTTTTTTTTTTTGTAGAGGCAGGATCTTGTGACATTGCCCAGGCTAGTCTTGAACTCCTGGGCCCAAGTGATCCTCCCACCTTGGCCTCCCAAAGTGCTGGGATTACAGGTGTGAGCCACTGAACCCAGCCTGGGATAGCTTTAGAATCAAACTTCAACTCTCACCTACCTTTATTGTAAAATAATGTGTAAGATAGAGATTCTGCCCTGAGAGATGATCCGCCTAAAACACTCTCGGGTTCTTTATACCCAGGTACGTTGACCAAGTGATTAAATATCAACAAAAATTGTGCAGTGGCATTTCTGAGAGCCCCAGGACTGTCTGGGGTGGTGCCAAGAAGGCCTGTAATATGAAGTTAGGTGGCTTTACATCTGGCCAGGGTGACCTGTGACAGCATGATTCCACTCGCATTTCTCATCTCTGCCTCTCCTTTGCCTCCCATCCTTACCTGGGACAAGGATATCAGTTCCTTTTTTCCCCCCCAAACCCCAAGTTATACATAATTCCCACCCATTTTTACACTCTTCCCTGGCTCTTGAGCCCTCAGGCTATGCCAGGACCCAGGAAACCCATACCTTTTCTCTGTCGTCATCAAGACAGCGAATAGGCCGGGCACAGTGGCTCACCCTTGTAATCCCAGCACTTTGGGAGGCCAAGGCAGGCAGATTGCTTGAGTCCAGGAGTTCAAGACCAGCCTGGGCAACATGGTGAAACCCCATCTCTACTAAAAATGTGAAGATTAGCTGGGAGTGGTGGCATGTACCTGTAGTCCCAGCCACCAGGGAGGATAAGGTGAAAGGATCGCTTGAGTCTGGGAGGTCAAGGCTGCAGTGAGCCATGATCACACCATTGCACTCTAGCCTGGGTGACTGAGTGACCTGTCTCAAAAACAAACAAAAAAAAAGTAAATAGCAGAGCTCCTAATTTCGAATCAGGAGTGATAATCCTGCACTATTGCCACCTTAGAGAGGCCCAAGTTCTGGTAAGAAGTACAATGATCAACACTGGGTTCTAGAGAAGTTTCCTAAGTGCCACCTGACTCCCCTTTTGGTCCATACGACACAGAACTCATCTCTGCTGGAAGCTGGAAGATCTGCCCCCTCAAACCCCCTCAAGGTAACTGGAGGTCTTCAAACCTTTATTTTAAAGCACTGTGTAAAATATTCTCCCAATGCCACTTTCCTCCATTTGACCTTCACCAAATCCTGCTCTTTCTGATAATCCAATCCCCTCCTTTAACACTCAAGCTCCCAGTCAAGAAGCATGTGCTAAGGGGAGCTGCTGGACTTCCTGTGACAGCATGAGTCATTCTAGCTTGCACTTAGTCTACTGGGAGAAGTTCAGACCATGAAGGAGCCACTAGAATCTACTTTGTACCTTTGGATAACTTCCGAGTGAAAGGTTTTCTCCAACCTGGAGGGACCCCAGTCCTGTGCCTCCTTGGCAGCAGTATCCAAGGAAAACAGAAGTTCCTAGCTGTAGCTTTCACTCAGCCTACAGATGCTCATGGTCCTAATAGGCTTCCTGAACTCTAATGTTTTAGGTACTAATTCCAGGGTCTGTCTTCAGAATCCATTTGTTTTTCTGTCCGGCCTATCCTCCTTGGAGAGCTTTCGTTCTGGCTTATATACTTTCTCTCTGCTCACTGTCTACGTTCTACATTCTTCTCCGCTGCTGCTCCCTACTTGCAACAAGGATACCTGTTTGCCTTTACTCCAAAATCCCCCACCTGTGGACCAACCCCACTTATTCCCAGTCTACCTTGCTTGGCTCTTGAGCCACCAACCCAGGCCAGGACATAAGAAATACCTTTTGTGGGCCTGGCACATCGGCTCACACCTGTAATCCCAGCACTTTGGGAGGCTAAGGTGGGAGGATAACTTGAGCCCAGGAGTTCAAGACAGACCTGGGTGACACAGTGAGACTTCATCTCTTCTAAACATGAAAAAGGTAGATGGATATGGTGGTGGTAGGCACCTGTAGTCCCAGCTGTTTGAGAGGCTGAGGCAGGAGGATCCCTTGAGCCCAGGAGTTCAAGGCTGCAGGGAACCACCACATGCTCCAACTTGGGTTAAGAGTCAGTCCCTGTCTCTTAACAATAACAAAAAAGCCAGTCACGGTGGCTCATGCCTGTAGGCTTAGCACTTTGGGAGGCCAAGGTGGGCAGATCTCTTGAGCCCAGGACTGGGACCAGCCTGGGCAACATTATGAAACCCCATCTCTACCAAAAACACACACACACACACACACACACACACACACACACACACATACACAGAAAAAATACCCAGGCATGATGGCTCAAGCCTATAGTTCCAGCTACTCCGAGAGGCTGAGGTGGAAGGATCGCTTGAGCCCATGGAGGTCGAGGCTATAGTGAACCATGTTCATACCACTGTATTCCAGCCTGAGCAACAGCGTGAGACCCTGTCTCCAAAAAAAAAAAGAAAAAGGAAAAAGAAAGAAAGACTTTTTGTTGCATTTGCCTGACTTTCAGTGTAAACAACTTCCTTTTGGAACAAGATGGAAGCCGTACTGTACTCCTGGGGCTCGGTCACCTGAACAGGAAAACATTTGTTTGTGTTCACCAGTGTGTATGAGCAATACGTATGATCTGAGAAATTGTCTTTAGGCTTCCTACGTTGTGAAAGCATTTCCAGAATAAGAACATTTTCTACTGAGCACTTTGACTTTCCTGATAGAAAATCTTCAGTTTCTTATTACAACAAATTGTACTCTAAGCAGCAGGATATCAAATCCTAGGGAATCTTTTGGGATGCATTGAATTTCTCCTGTTGAATCAATCTCTTGCTTGGCTGCTCCTGCAGCTACCAAGCTGCTGTCTTTTCTTTTTCTCACTTCGTGGAGGAGAAAGTAGGAAAAAAAAAATCCCATTTCCCCTGTAGGCAGCCAAAAGAAAATCAGGTGGGCCTGAAAAATGGGTAATGATGGATAAAACTTTGAATGCCTCAAACACATTCAAACCCATTTTAATTTTATATAAAGGACACACTTCATAATTTGTTCTAAAAATATGCTCAGCACACTTACATGCTATCTGTGTATTTTCAGTAAAGTTCATATGGAGTTTTCAGAAATTCCCTAAGGATAGATGGATGGGACTTCAGTTCCATTGCAAAAATAAAACTAATTTGTCAAACCTCATAATATTTGATTGCTTGTAGAGAATGGTGATGTCATTTATAATGAGCAGTAAGAGGTCCTTGAAAGAAATAAGAGGGTGGGGTATAAATGACCCCCAAAATTATAGTTATTTAGAGCAAGGAAAGTATCTCCTGGGCTGGTTAGTATAGAGCTCTTGAGCTCGTGAGATAGAATGGAAATATGTGTACTATTCTTATTGTTAGATGTATTAAGGGAAATGGCCCAGCCAGGTTCTGGGGAACTGAAGTAGCAAGAGTGGCCAGCCGTAGCCTTTGAACAGGGAGAGAGCAGGGGCTTGGGAGCAGTGAGGGGAGTGGAGACAGTGCCCTGCTTTTGCAAAGAGGGAAGCAGATAATGGAAATTGCTCTTGCCGCATGAAGGACATCAATCACATTAACGCTGCCCTTCAGTATGAAAGAGGAACAGATCTGCTCTCACCTGTAATTGGAAATGGCCCCATAATGCCCTCCCAATGTAAGATAAACTGGATTCAACAATCATAAAAGCATCTGCCAGCTGTTGGTTAGCAGCATCTTTCCAGGGGAGTAGGTGAAAGGACTTTAAGGACTCTACCTTTCAACTTTTTAAACTGAAAAGTAATTGCTGTTATTAACAGGCTACTGTGGACCAATCAATTTGCTTGTCCTTCTAATCCTCACAGCCAGAGTAAGAAGGATGTTAACCTGTCTTGTCCTCTGTGGCAGAGGCTGAGGCTGACACTTGGTAACTTGCCCACTCCATGGCAGAGCCAAGGTTCAAACTCAGGCCATGGATTCGTTTATTTTATTTTGGCTGTAATTTTTAAAAGCATTTGAGTCAGCCTGAACCCAGATTGGCTTTGTTAGAAAGGTATAAACTATGACTACACTGCGGAGGGCTCCAGTGGTCTTTCCACTCCCCCATTCTCTTTTCCTACCATGTGACTCTGTGATGATAATTTTAATACAAGTAACAGAAATCTACCTGAGAGTAACTTCACACAGAGTAGAATCTGCTGCCTACACAGCTGCACAGCCAGCCACAGATCACCGTGACGGAATTCAGGGATGCAGTCGGGGCCATCAGACTGATGTCTGGCTCGTCTGCTTTCTTGTTCTTGAATTCTGTCTTTTCTCTCCCTCCTTCTTTCCCTTCCTAGATGCTGTCCTCATTCTTCCTCACAGTCTTGTCCACAGTGTGATGAGACAGATGGCTTCCAGCAGCTTCTTCCCCCCACCCCATTCATGTTCTGTTAGCCGTGTAACAAAAGAAAAAGTTCTGTTCCCTCCAGCTGCAGATTTAAAGACTATGTATTTGGGATGGATGGCTTTGGCCTTAGTAGGTCTCACGCCCACCCCTGCCTGGACCGGGGGAGATGAGGTGCTGGCAGCCCTGCCAATAAGACAGGTTTGGAATGGGACAGACGTTCTTGAAAAGCTAGGAGGGTGGGTGAGCTCTGGACAAACCAGAAGAATAGATGTCTACTGTACTATTCCACTCAAATAGTCTAATAAAAATTTCAGATAGAAAAAGACTCGAAGAGGGTAAAGAGAATCCAGTAAAAAGACTCTACTACATGAGAAAGAAGGAAGCAGCAGCTCTCCGCCATTATGTTACATACTGCGGATGGAGCTTTGCAAGAGCAGGTTCTTAGAATTTCCAAGGGAACACCAGGACCCACTTGGAGTAGACCACAAACCAGCTGTTTAGGAGGAAGTCTGAGAGCTGGAAAAGGAAAAGATGGATCTCTAGAAGGCAGCTAAGGTCCTACCTGGAGCAGAGAAGTTATGTCAGGACCTGATGTACCCGATGGCGGTGTGTGACATACTCCCTGGAGGTTCTCCAGTTCCCCTGTGTGCTGTCTCCTTCTGGCAACAGGCATTAAGTAATACAGCCAGAATGCTACACAATGTAGCGTTGATTTTGGAAATGCTACAAAAAGAGTACACCTTGATATCAGCAAGGCATTCGATAGTGTCTCCTGGTACATTTTCTATAGATGGAAACATATGAGCTAGTGAGGTTAATTTAAACCTTTTAAATAGCTATTTCTGAACCATAGTCATTCACAGATTGATAGACCCCTTTGGGGAAATATGCAGTGGGATATATGCCTCAAAGCTCAGGTTGGTTTTTGGTCCTAAGTCAGCATTTTCATCAAAGACTTCGTGAGAAGAATACGTAGAAGTCATGGATATCAAATACGGAAGGGATTCAAAGTAGAGAAGAATCTTCTGGAGAGCTGAACCAAAGTTCAAATTAATTCCTTACTCAGAAACATTTGGCAACAGAATGAGTAGGGATACAGGGAAAAGTCTGCATTTGGAAATAAACTTCAGTAATAGGCTGGAGAAATTCTTCTAGTGTTTTGTAGTAGAATATTTTTGTTGTTCCAGTAACATTAATTTCTGCATTCTTTCTTACTATGACTTCAAATGGGTCCTAGCCATGTAGTGTGTATGTGATTGACCAGAGGCAGTCTGTCTGTGATTGGCTAAAGTGAGAAAAATCATGTTTCCTTGGTCATGTGACCCATGTTAGACAGAGGGCTTCATGTTGCAGCCAGTGATGGTCATCCATTCTTGGCCTTTCATTTGAGCTATTAAGAAAGAAGACTTCTCCTTAACTACTGCTCACAACTGAGGAAGCACAGAGGCCTAGGGCTACAGGCCGTTAGGCTTCTTGGGACTAAAAGAGAGAGATCAGAAGAAAAAAAGAAACTGATCAAGTAGAGGTGAGAGAAGGAAAGAGAAAAACGGGATCCTGATGACATTGTTTAAACATTGCCTGAGACCACATTTACTCCTGTACCGTTGAGTTGCATAAGCACTTAGGCTGATGAACTTTATTTTTACTTTGTCAGCCTATTTGAATTGTATTTCTCGGTTCATACAACATAAAAATCATAACATATATCTGGGGGGGGGGGTCCAGAGAGAACAGTGCGGTGCCGTAAAGCTAATCCAACCTTAGGCTGCATTATTTTAAGTATAGTATCAACATCAAAGGATTGGGTACATACATCCATCACGCCGTCTAGACAGCTTCTAGCTGAGGGTGACCACGATGAGGAGAATTCTGTAGCCATATGATGAGAAATGGCTGACGAGAACTAGAGGTATTTCATCCCAAGGTTGAAAGACTGTGAAGGAGAGGGACACCTGCTGTAAATTTCCAAACATTTTAAAAGGCTGTCTTATAGGAAGGAAGCAGAGTGTTCCTCATGGCCAGAGGAGGAGGAACTAGGACCTGTTACTTGGAATTAGGGGAAGACACATTTAATGCCAGCAAATTCGGAAGAACAGTTTGTAACAAGTCAGGTACCCAATAACGGAGCATTTGAAGAGTGTTGAATTCCCCATCGTTGGAAGTGTTTACGTACCAACTAGTTGACCACCTGTTGAAATTGTATCCAAAGAATTCCTTTATTGAATAGGAGGTTGCCCACATGAGCTTTAATGTCCCTTCTATCTTTGAGATTCTGAGTTTCAAAACCCTCCAAAACTTCTGTAGTCTCAGACACAAATAAAGTCCAAAAACAAACTCAGCTCCAATTCTCTTGCCTCTCTTGTCATGAGTTACGTGGTCCATAAAATTACGGACCACACATACCCGTCTCCTTCCTTTGACTGGTTCCAAGAGAACATCCTGATGAGTTAGTATAGCTTTGGTTGCTTATAATTTTTTTGTGTGACTTGGTGGTTTAAGGTATTGTAAGTGATACCACTTTGTTTTACATATGTGTATATGCACATATATACACACACATATATATACGTTCATATGTATGAAACATTTTTGATTAGCCACATGGTGGATTTTTAAATGAAACATTTGCTAACTTCTAAAAAGCAAGATTTTTTCTTTTTTTTTTTGGTCTAAATTTCTAGTTTTGCCTGGGGAATCAGAAGATTGGTACACTGGCTCCACATCCTCAAAGCAGCTGTAGCTGTGCTGGGTGGCACCTGCCTTCTTAAACCTGGTGTATGCTCCATCAGTTTGCCAGAGTCTCCTCTACTTCCCCACCAGGCTAGCTTTACTCATCCATATCCTGTCTACCCCAGTGGGCTTGTAAGTGTGTGATCCCTGGCCTATGTTGCTTTCTTCCCTACCAGCCCTCTCTGTTGGCACTTCCCACAGCAGCCGTCATGAGTGGGAGAGTATTACCACATGGGAGCATGCTGTGTAAGGCCTTCTCAGACCCAAAGAACATGAGAGAGAAGAAAAGCAAACACTTCGTTCCCACCCATGAGTTTTCTATGAAAATGTTTTTATTTTAAAAACATTAATATAAGCTGGGTGTGGTGGCTCACACTTGTAATCCCAGTGCTTTGGGAGGCCAAAGTAGGAGGATCCCTTGAGGCAAGAAGTTTGAGATCAACCTGGCCAATACAGGAATACCTGTCTCTACAAAAAAATTACAGAATTAGCTGGGCATGGTAGCGTACACCTTTAGTCCCAACTCCTCGGGAAGCTGAGGTGGAAGGATCACTTTTGACCCCAGGAGTTCAAGATTGTAGTTGGCTGTGATTGTGCCACCGCACTCCAGCCTGGGCAACGAACAAGACCCCATCTCTTAAAAAAGTAAAATAAAAATTAACATAAAATGTGGAACTTTTCACCAGTGGAGATGAATGAATAGACTATATGGTCTGCCGATTTATAGAAGGATGGCATCTGGTTACAAGTTAAGTTTCTTTTCTCATTAAGTCCCTGTTAGCAGTTTCTAATTATTATCAAAGTCAGCTTGCTGTTCCCTGGGGCCTGCAGTACACGCATATGACTTCCTTCCTCTTGAGTAGTGGTTTCCGGAGTGTGTTCTGTCAGGATAATTGTTCCATTGACTTGAAATGAAAGGAGAATCCTGGTCAAATGAATTTGGGAAAAGCTAGGTTAAATAAAATGGCTTCAGGTCAATTTGCTGAAAATGAGTTACGGAAAGCCAATTCATCAAAAGCCAGTTCACTGTAGACCAAGTCCACAAAAAGCCCAGTTTTCAGATACGCACGTTTACCCATGGTGATTTCGTAGCTCTGTCTCCTAAGTGTTTGATCCAGTATTGCTGACAATGAAAGATGCTTTTCTGAATATAGTCATGCATTGCTTAATAATGGGGATACATTCTGAGAAATGTGTCATTAGGTGATTTCGTTGTCACGCAAGTATCATGAAATGTATTTACACAAACCTAGATCGTGAAACTGTTGTGGGAAGTCAGGGACCCCGAACGGAGGGACCGGCTGAAGCCGCAGCAGAAGAACATAAATTGTGAAGATTTCATGGACATTTATTAGTTCTCCAAATTAATACTTTTGTAATTTCTTACGCCTATCTTTACTGCAGTCTCTGAATATAAATTGTGAAGATTTCATGGACACTTATCACTTCTCCAATCAATATTCTTGTGATTTCCTGTGCCTGTCTTTAATCTCTTAATCCCGTCATCTTCTTCGTAAGCTAAGGAGGATATATGTTGCCTCAGGACCCTGTAATGATTGTGTTAACTGCACAAATTGTTTGTGGAGCATGTGTGTTTGAACAATATGAAATCTGGGCACCTTGAAAAAACATGATAACAGCAATGTTCAGGGAACAAGAGAGATAAGACTTCTGACTGTCGGTGAGCCAGATAGAACAGAGCCCTATTTCTCTTCTTTCGAAGGCAAATAGGAGAACTATCGCTGAATATTTTTCTCAGCAAGGAACATCCCTGAGAAAGAGATTGCGCCCTGAGGGGTAGGTCTGTAGATGGGCCCCTTAAGGTGGCCGCCTTTTACGGTTGAAGCCAAAGGGATTAAATAAGCCCCGGTCTCCTGTAGCACTCCCAGACTTATTAGGACAAGGAAATTCCCACCTAATGAATTTTGGTCAGACAGGTTGTCTGCTCTCAAACCCTGTTTCCTGATAAGATGTTATCAATGACAATGCATGCCCGAAACTTCATTAGCAATTTTAATTTCGCCCCATCCAGTGGTCCTGTGATCTCCCCTGCCTCCATTTGCTTTGTGATATTTTATTACCTTGTGAAGTATGTGATCTCTGTGACCCACACGCTATTCGTGCACTCCCTCCCCTTGTGAAAATTGCTAATAAAAACTTGCTAGTTTTACGGCTTGGGGAGCATCACGGAACCTGCTGACATGTGATGTCTCCCCTGGACACCCAGCTTTAAAATTTCTCTCTCGTACTCTTTCCCTTTATTTCTCAAATAAAGACGCTTAGGAAATAGAAAAGAACCCAAGATAAATATTGGGGTGGGGTTTGTCCCCGGTACAAAAGCCTCCTACATATCTAGACTGTATGGTGCTCCTCGCCTACACACCTGTACAGCACATTATTGTACTGGATGCTGTAGCCAGTTGTAGCATAGTGGCAAGTATTTGTGTATCTAAACATAGAAAAGATAGGGCAAAAATATGGCGTAGAATTTAAAATGTTATAGGTGTGCAGGGCAGCTCCATTATAATCTGGTGGAACCACTATTACCACATATGCAGTCCGTGGTAGATTGAAATGTTATGTGGCACATGACTGTATTAACTAGTATTAAGATGCTTCCTGTCTGAGGCATCAGTAGAAAAGAAAATTCTAAAATGCTGGAAGGCTGACAACAGAATTCGGCATCATTTGAGCAATTCCTATATGAAATACAACCTTTCTACCTGAAGTTTTGGCATTTCAAATGTGACAGGATTGTTTCAACTACATTTTCTTTCTTTTATATGCTTTAAAATGTTATCCTATTTTGTAAAGAATTTTTAATGTTCTTTCACCAATCTGTAAATAGTTGAACCTTAATTTTGTATTTTTGTCCATTCAGAATTTGAATTAGATCTAAGTTAATTTAAAATCCTGATGTCCTTGAGATCCATTTGAATTTATATTTAACTTAAATGTTTAATTGTTAGAAATACGCAATAAAGGCTAGTAGGTCATGGAGGAAATGAGGGAAAATAAACCTTAGAATGCTTAAAATTTTAAGCAAAGTTAAAAATGATATCCAGAAACGTCCAAAAGAAACCAGAAGTAGTCTAAAGAATCTCATTTGTAAAAACTTACCTGTTTATATTAATGTGTACTCTACTCACTTTTTGGCTATTTAATTTTCTTTTGCAACTTGCACATTCCTATCAAAACTTTGAAAACAATCCCACTGTAAGTATTCAATCTTAATTTTAAAAAAGTTGATAAATTTACTAACAGCAAATTAACAGTTCATCAAATTGGTCTTTCAGCAAATTGACCTGCATTTAAATGAAGTCAAAATGGTTTCTTTTCTACAGAGCTTCTCAGAGCTTTTAATAACCTAAATATGTTTTGAATCCGTAAAAGTGACATCAAGAATGACAGTATCTCCCAAAGTTGAGTAATTGGACAACTCACGATCTGTGAAACGCTTTGATGCAGTACACTTTGGAAGTGCACAGCTACCCAGATGCCAAGGCTTGGCTCTCTGCGGTGCTTCTAGGCTCTGTATTTAAAAGTCCCATTAATTAGTTAAAAAAAAAAAAAAGAAGTATGGCCTTGTATCTCATTTCTAAAATAAAAAGCAGGCCGGGCACGGTGGCTCACTCCTGTTATCCCAGCACTTTGGGAGGCCGAGGTGGGTGGATCACAAGGTCAGGAGATGGAGACCATCCTGGCTAACATGGTGAAACCCCGTCTCTACTAAAAATACAAAAAATTAGCCGGGCGCAGTGGCAGGTGCCTGTAGTCCCAGCTACTCGGGAGGCTGAGGCAGGAGAATGGCGTGAACCCGGGAGGCGGAGCTTGCAGTGAGCTGAGATCCGGCCACTGCACTCCAGCCTGGGCCACAGAGCGAGACTCCGTCTCAAAAAAAGAAAAAAGAAAGAAAGGCAGTGGGTTCCTTCTCCCCCTGGGATCCCTCCGTTTTCCTTTCACATTTGCTCCTTCGCAGCAACTTTTTTATTTTTAAACCATGTCTGTTTTCAGTACTTCTCAGAGTTACATTTGTTGCCTCTCTGTACTACTTTTAGACTTAAGTTTCTTACAACTGAAGAAGTGGTCCATTCCTAGGTATGAAAAATAAAGATCTAGCTTTTCTTATATTCTTTTCTCTATTCTACATGTCGTTTTCCATGAAGATAATAGTACTTTAATTCTTTTATTGGCAACCTGTGACACCTCAAACGGTATATTGAAATTTCTGTTTCCTGTTCCATCAACTTCAGGCCGTATCTCTTGATTTCCCACTATTAGATTGAGATTTAGTACTCTTGTTCTTGGCGGGGAATTACAATATAAAATTCTCCATTCAAAATAATTTTCAATGAAAATTTTAAAAGCCTATTACACGGTCTTGTAAGATCTGCTGTTTCTGATGCTATGTGGCTTCTGGATCCTTTGTCAGTCACCCGTTTGATCTTTGCAGTTCGGTTTTAGGCTCTGCCCTTTGATGTTCTGAGAGTTCACACTGGTGTATTAGGCATGGGTATCTTTTTCATTCAGACTAGACCCTTTTAGTTTAAACATTCTTGTCTTCCTTTAGCTCTGGGGAAAGTTTTCTCTATTTTTTCCTTTTTAATTTCATTTCCTCTGTTTTTCTGTTCTTTCATTCTTAAAGTGCTGGTTGTCATATGTTAAATTTCTCTTTTTCTAGTGTCTGGGCCTTTTGCTTTATGCTCCAGGGATTATCCTTGACTTCATTGTGCAGATATTTAAGCAAAATTTTATATCTTAGGAAACTTACTGTTTTTAAAATTCACAAGAACTCTTTCTTGTTCTTGGATAATTCCTTTTTCATAGCTCCCTATTCTTATTTTGTGGATGCAGCATCTTCTTGAGTCTCTCAAAGGATAATTAATCGTTTACAAAATTTTTTTTTTTTTTGAATCACGTGAGTGTTCTTCATTTTTCCCCTGGTTTATTTATTCTGCTTTCTCTTGCTGCAAGCTTTTCCTGAATTTTAGATGCTTTTTGGTTGTCCATTCATATTTTTAACAACTTTATTGAGCTATCATTCATATACCGCATAATTGACCCATTGAAAGTATACAAATCACTGGGTTTTAGTATGTTCACATAGTTGTGTATCCATCATCACAATCAACTTCAGAACATTTTAATGACCTCCCCCTCCCCAAGAAAACTGTGTTCCTTGGCTGTCACCCCCTCATTCTCTTACTACCACCCCCGCCTCCCCAGGCAACCACTGTCCACTCCTGTTTGAAAGTAAAGGTTAGAAAGGCTGGCCTGGTGCTCTGAGGGTTTCAAAATGAGAGTCAGTGAGAAGACAGTGATTGGCAAGGAGAGGGCAGAGAACCAGGTCAAGCAGAGCTCACCTCCCAGAAAGCCAGGTGTGGCATCAGGACCTCAGAGAGCCCTGAGAGGGGCTAGTGCTGCAGACGGGCAGTCGAGCCATTCCACTGTGATCGGCCTCACTTCCAAGTTCAGGATTCAGGGACGCTCTGCCTCCCATAATGACAATGCAGCACCTCTGGACTGTAGGTTTCATACGGGTGGGACTGTCTGTCTCGGGCACAGCGTTATTTCCTGCACCTCGCATAGCACACATTAAGTATTACATATGTATAGAGTAATTCAACATCATGTATTTGTAGAATTACAGTTTGAGATGTATGTTTATAGACGTACCTCTTATTTGAGATAGGCAGGTGTGCAAAGTTAGATACACCGTGACACTGACGAGGCTTAAACTGTGGGCCTTCTACTTGCAGGAGCCCCTTTGAAAACCCTGTTCCCATTTCCGCATTTGTCAACTTTGCATTCTTAAGGTTTACAAAATGTTAGGCATCAGGACACCTAAACCTAGACCTATGTTTCTAGATATAGCGGAAATTATCAGCCCCCATTGAGAGCTCTGAAAGCGTGGCTCAGAGTTGAGCGCCTCGCCCAAGGCCACACATCTAGGAGGCGGGAGAACTTTTCTTACCTGAGTGATTTCTCCCACTGTTAGCCCTCCTCATCCCCCGCAGGGTGAAGGTGTGGATGCCAACTGATGCCTGTTCCCAGGACACCAGCGACTGGAAACAGTGCAGGACCTGGGTTCCACCCAGAGCAGCCCTGATGCTGACTCTTCATGGGAGGCGTCTGTGCCCCTAAGCTCACAGGCTTCCTCTCTGTCCAACATGAACCAAGTGAGGGAAGCCCATGCAGCCCACCCACGCACCCACCCACCTGCCACTGCAATTTTAGTTATGAAATAACTTTGAAAGTATTTTCTTTGAACAAAAGAAATACTGCGTCTTTTCCACTTCAGTTTCTGGATGACACTTTTAATCTCACGTTGCTTCATGGTCTTAAAATAAAATGTAGGACCTAAGGGGAATGAAAAAAAAAGTCAGAGATCATATTTCAACTGCCAACTAATTCGATGATACTCCCTGGTGGGAAAATCAATGTCTGCCCTGCAGGGGTGAATCACACATTCCATTGTGTTAGGCTGTTGACTTCCTTTCTCCTTTGAAAATTAACTTACCCTCCATGCTTTTCAACCTTTCAGTGAAGTATATTTCATGCTTGCCTTTCCCCAGACACAAATGTATGTGTTCTGAGTGGAAACCTGAGCTGGCGGTGCCTAGAGGAGATAGTCTGAGTGTTTCAGAGGATTGAACTGAATTCCCCGGGGGTGGACTAGAATTCTCCGGGTGTCTCGGGCTGAGTTTCCAAAGACCTGCCAACACCTAAACTAATGTGGAAATTGGCTCCTGGAAATTCTTTTTCCTGAAGTTATTGATCCAGTGAGATTTGGGAAGGCTAAACTCTCTTGGGTATTAACATGGTGTGATAAAAAATGCAAAGGTTACAGAGCCTGCTTTTCAGTTCTGCTTCCCTCGTGTACATGCCCTCGTCTCCCACCCGTACAGAATGGAGAATCACCCAGACCTGGTGCTGACTGCTGCTTGTTCAGGCCATTGAAGGCCTCTTCCCTGGTGGTAAATAGCCACTCCTCTAGCCCCTTTGCTCAGCCTCTCAGGCTTGTCTCTGAGGACTTTCCCAGAATCCAAGAACCAGACAGGGAGGATGCCCTAGAATCCCTACAGGGAATTTCTAGGACCCTTCTCCCAGCTGTGGCTGCCATCTCTTCTTCCTTCTTCCTTCTTTCTTCTTCCTTTTTTCTTCTTCTTCTTTTTTTTTTTTTTGAGATGGAGGCGCACTCTGTCATCCAGGCTGGGGTACAGTGGCTCGATCTCGACTCACTGCAACCTCTGCCTCCCAGGTTCAAGTGATTGCCCTGCCTCTGCCTGTCAAGTAGCTGGGATTACAGGTGCCACCATGCCTGGCTCATTTTTCTATTTTTAGTAGAGACGGAGTTTAACTCATGTTGGCCAGGCTGATCTCGAACTGCTGACCTCAGGTGATCTGCCCACCTCAGCCTCCCAAAGTGCTGGGATTACAGGCGTGAGCCCCCCACGCCCAACTGCTGACATCTCTTCTGATTGGTCAGTGACTATGCCTTATCTTAGGTAATTGACTATTAAAATATTAATTAAGTTGTGGATAATTGAAAGATCATCCCCACTCCTGAAAAAAGCCTGTTGGAATGGACAATAGGCTGTTTCATCTGATGCCCTGGTTCCTCGGCAAACCAGAAGCCAAGTTATCCACTTAGAGGTTGAATTCCCGGGGCTCTGCTCACACGTGCTTTGCCTTGTCAAGGTTTCATCAACACTGGTGACAGTAAAGACGCAAAATGAGACATTGGAGCCATCCCTGAGACCAAGTGAGGACATTGCTGTGAGTGTAGGACCCGTCCCCCGCTGCCAGCGAGTGCTCTCTGAGTTCTACTTCCTTATAAGGGCATGTACAAGCCCTGAAGAGTGGATGCCACAAGCAAGGCCAGCTTGCATCTGTCAGTGGCTTCCCGTGTTTAGGACAGTCCACTGACTAGAATACGCACCCTAGAGAGGCACCCAGCAGCAGATGGAACTCACAAACCCCAGCCGACTCGGAGCATTTGCGCCTTCGGTGGCCTTTGGCTGAGCCTGGAACTAACCTTCGTAAACACAGACTCCTCTCTCAAGAACTTGTCTTGCAAAAGCCGACGGCTCCCTGTGGCCAGCCCTGAAGGTGCTGTAGTGAGTGCGTGGTCAGTTTTGGACCATACGGAGGATGGGGAGGCCAGTGGCTATGCGAGGGGAGCACAGGGATGCCGGTCTTCAGCCTCGTTTGAAATCAGCTTCAGTTTCTCCTCAGCTAAACTTAAACCAGGCTGTCCTGGACTGTATCATAGCACTGGCTTCATTTTCTCTCATCCTCTTCAAGCTCCTGCTTCTGTTTATATCCAGCTGAAACTCTCATCCTTCTCTCCTGGCCACAGAAGTAGTTAAAATAACCAGATTGCCAATGACTGTTTTGCCAAAGGATATTTTTCGATCTTGGAGATGTCTATGAGGGTCAGATGGTGGCTCAGGGTTGGCAGGAGGTGGGAGCTAAGGTGGGGGTTCTTGGTTCTGGCAGGAATGAGCCTTTGTTGTCTCTCGACCCTCTCTGAGAAAAGAGAGAGTATTAACTAGCAAAGCAAGTTTTCTCTGTCCTCTTCATTCCTGTGCACAGGCACCGTAAACACTAACAAGTCATGTGGACAGAGAACAGACAGGAGGGATAATGTCAGAGAGGATCAGACACCTTGGCCTCCTGCTAAATCCTGGATTGTTCAGAAGGACTTGCGTCAGGGCACTGATACCTGTTTTTCCCGATGATCCCATACAATCCAGAGCGTGTATGGGATCGTTAGAAAGGTCCCCTGACCCTGCGGATTGTTCTCAAGGCCTTCCTAAAACTGGGGTGTCGGAGTACCAAGCTCGTGCAGAATCGAGACCGGGCCATCTGGTGTCAACCAGGAGACAGTCTCTAGTGTAAAGGGAGCTTGCAATGGAAGGAAATTCCATGTTTGTTACTAATTTTCTGTGTGAGGCTAAAAATAGGCAGATGATCTCATTTGAGCCCTACAGTATCCTTGACAAGTACATATTTTTATCTCCATTTTACCCATGAGAACACTGAAGCTCAGAGAAATTAAGAAACCTGGCCCAGGGGCTGGGCGCGGTGGCTCACACCTATAATCCCAGCACTTTGGGAGGCTGAGGTGGGTAGATCACAAGGTCAAGAGATCCAGACCATCTTGGCTAACATGGTGAAACTCCATCTCTACTAAAATTACAAAAATGAGCTGGGCATGGTGGTGCACGCCTGTAATCCCTGCTACTTGGGAGGCTGAGGCAGGAGAATCACTTGAACCTGGGAGGTGGAAGTTGCAGTGAGCCAAGATTGCACCGTTGCACTCCAGCTTGGCGACAGAGCAAGACTCTTTCTCAAAAACAAAAAAAACAAAAAACCCTGTCCCAGGATCCAGGATTTGAGCCCTAGCATATCCAACTCCAAGTCTC
Source organism: Theropithecus gelada (assembly GCF_003255815.1). Taxonomy (NCBI): domain Eukaryota; kingdom Metazoa; phylum Chordata; class Mammalia; order Primates; family Cercopithecidae; genus Theropithecus; species Theropithecus gelada. Next base: position 219,659,437 of record NC_037668.1, on the reverse strand, counting down.
ATGCCTTTTCTACTGTGCCACTCTTCTTTTGGTAAAAGGTGACAAATTTTTGAAAATAAAAGAAATAGTTCCCCTTATGTATCTCTAAGTTCACTTTCTTATATAATGGAAAAGGCCCATGTTCCTATAATATGAGAATGTCTTCCCCAAGAGACTCACTATATGAGTTGTTTATTTGATGGATGGCCCTATGCACTTATGTATGCATGTTACCCACCAAATGCTGCTGTCATTTAGTAGGAAAAAAAATGTAACCCCAAACCCTAAAAGACCTTGTCAATAGCCAAGGTGGAGCCCGGGCCTAAATGACACTAGGATCTCCCTTTTTGGCCTCCCACGTATGGGCCAAAATGGTGATTACTCCCTGTTTTGCCGTGATCCTCCCAGCAGGAAGACTGCCCCGCTGGGGCTGCTCGGAGCTGTGAAATGAGGTTAGCTAGGATGTCTGTCGTCATTTGCTTCCTAAATTTTCAGCTTACCCGCCTGCCAGTACTGTGTTCCTCAGCGGACGTTAAGATGCAGTATCAGAGAACAGAAGTTCATTCTATTAGAGTCATGTATGAGTCCTGGCAGTTAAAGGACACGAAGGTTAGTGGGGGGCTGTGGTGAGCCCACCCTCCTTCACAGTGGTGCAGTGAGCAGCTCTGATACGATTTCGGGGATGGGGGGACCTCAGTGTTTGCATGCTTGCCTGCCTGCCTGGACCATTTTTACTCCCGAATATCGTGACAAAGGTCAGCCACTTCCATAGGACCGTCTGTGTATCGGTGCACAGCTCGCAGGCATGCAGGCGCAGCCTTCCCGGGGTGGATGAGAGGTCAAAGAAATCCATTTAAACGCATCAGAGTTGTTACTGAGGATGTCAGAGGCTCCAAAGGGCATTCCTTTATGAGGAAGCTTGTCACAGTCAGGCAGCTGGGACTCAGAGCAGATTCAGCTGGCTCAGCCCTGTTCCTTCCCCTCTGTTCATAGGTTCAGGTAAAGAAGGGACCTTAAGTGAAAAGCAGACTCTGTGATCAAATTAGTTTGGGAAACTGTAGGTTAGATAAGGTTACTGCAGGATGTCCCGGAGCCTTTACAGTACACTTGATTCTAAAATAAAGAGCCCATGGTTTTATATTTCAATGTTTCTAAAATTAGAGTAAACTTTGGAATCAGTGTCAGAAGCAGGGATGGGCATAGAGCAAGTTAAATGAGGTGCATGGGGTGCAGGATTCATGCAGGTGAGACCCCGAGAGTGAGTGTGTCTGGCTCTTCACCTCCTCACCCCAGTGAGCTCCCGGCCCTGGCCAGGATGCTGAGCTTGTCCCTGCCTGTACAAGATGCACGCACAAGATGAGTCCTGGCAGTTAAAGGACATTTTAACTTTGTCTTTGTACATGCTTGCCCATTTGATGGGCACCTCCGGTGAGTTCTTAAAATAGGGAGTCCACCAAAGTCTAATTTTAACTTAGATCCCTTCACTTGCTACACCTTGCAATGGAAAAACCTGGCAAACACTACCTTAACCAAGGGGTCAGGTTAGCACCATACATGATGTGGTGTGGCTGCCACGTCCCCTGTGAGAGGATGTAACGAAAAGGGTACTTCACTTCTGCGGCGTTTTTTACAAAAATACCTCCATTTAGTCTTCAGAAAAGCAAGAGAGAAACCCAGATCAGAGTACATTGTACAGTATATTTGGCCAGGATGCTTCAAGACTGTCAAAGAAAGATTGAGAAACTGCCACAGAGCAGAGGAGACTGAGGCAATGTGACAGCTGAATGCATTGTTGTCAGGACAGAACAGAAAGGAGACCTGGGTAGATGCACGGGTGAAATCCAAGTAAAGCCTGGGGTTTAGTTAATAGTCACTTACCAACATTTGCTTCTTAGTTTTGACAAATATTCCTTGGTAATGTAAGATGTTAGCAACAGAGGACTGGGTAAAAGGTGTATAGGAACACTCTGTACTATCTTTGCAACTTTTCTGTAAATCTAAAGTTATTCCAAAGTGTGCATTTTAAAAACATTGTTATGAATCAGCATTATAAAAGCAAGTTGGTTTTTTTTTTTTCCTGCCACATTCCAGGCAGTAATTAAAGGCAACGGAGATTGCCAAATCTCTAGGAATGGCGAGTGGAAGCTTAATGTGAGAAGAAGGTGGTTTGACATTTCTTGGAATGCTGATCCCCCCATTATGAAGAACTATCACTCCATCTCCAAGAATCTGTCAGGCGCTTCCAGCTGACGCTGACAAAGTCAGTACCTTTCAGTCATGTTACTCAATTAAGGAAAATATGAAACTATAAGCTTATAAAAAAGAAAAGGAACATGAAACTTGAATATTTCTTTACAGGATTCAACATTATGTTGTTTAGTCTAAGGATACAAAAGAGACCAAGATGGCCGGGCGCGGTGGCTCAAGCCTGTAATCCCAGCACTTTGGGAGGCCGAGACGGGCGGATCACGAGGTCAGGAGATCGAGACCATCCTGGCTAACACAGTGAAACCCCGTCTCTACTAAGAAATACAAAAAACTAGCCGGGCGAGGTGGCAGGCGCCTGTAGTCCCAGCTACTCGGGAGGCTGAGGCAGGAGAATGGCGTGAACCCGGGAGGCGGAGCTTGCAGTGAGCTGAGATCTGGCCACTGCACTCCAGCCTGGGCTACAGAGCGAGACTCCGTCTCAAAAAAAAAAAAAAAAAAAAAAAAAAAAAGAGACCAAGATCATAAGTTTATGAAAAGCAGCTTGTCCCTTTAAGATTCCATATAACTTCTAATGGTCAAAAGTGACTCAGTGAACCCTTAGACTCAGAAGGCAAAGAGTGATTAGATACAAACTGTAACAGAGATACTAAAGAAGAAAGCCTGAGTATTCATCTAGATAAATATAGACTCTCATTGTGTAGTTAAAAACAAAACTACTTATAATCAGGTGTCTTCTTCTCCCCAACTCTCCGAAAAAACCATTAAATCGATGAGGAGCTTAAAACTGATGATGTCTTAGAATCGCAGAAGTAAGATTCATTGTCCCAAACTTAGCTGCCCACGGAATCCTGGAGTTCCATGGAACACACTTTGGGAAAGACTGCTGCATCCTGTTTGCTGCCTGTCCGTTCAATGTAGGGTAAATTCCCAGCCTGAAGGCTGTCAGGGTTGCAGCCGTTAAGTTTCAGAAGGACTGTGCTAGGCGGACGTGTTTTATTCAGACGATCTGAACCCAGAGGTACTCATTATATAAACGAGCCCTGAAGGGTGAGGCCCAGCCTCTTGACCGGGCATTATTGAGCCAGGATTTAGGTTAGATGAGACAGACAGATCCTTCCTGGACTGAATGTGGTAAAAGATGCCCCAGACCTGCCCATTCATTAGCAAGTAAACCCAAAAATCAGGGAGGCAGACGAAGTTGGCAAAGGCCTCCCCTCCCTCCTCCAAGAAAGGCAGTGAGCTTCAGGAAACGGACTTCTGTTACTCAGGGAAAAAACAAACGGTACTCTTTGACCGTTGGTTTGGGCAATGTCTGGCAAAGTTTCCAATTCAAAACGCCCGAATTAGGAGCCAAGGTTCTCCCTCACACACATGCACGCACACTTAAATCATCTGGCCATCTCCAGAATCAGTGCCATTTTGAGGGCCAATTTGAGGGGTGGCCACAAAGCCTGGCCTGGCGGTGTTTTCCGTTCCCTTGCCAGTGACGAGCTGAAGTGTCATTTCAGCAGCTCCCCTCACAAAGGATCTATTAATACAAGCCCCTGCTCCAGACTTGACCTCCAGTCACTGGAAAACATTGAAAACAACTTCAACCAAATGAAAAAATACTCTGGCGAACTTGGTCCAAACGTCGACAACCTTTGTGTGTGTGATGCTAGAAAGTGGTCTGGAAGGCAGGTACGTTTCTCACTGATGGAAACTTCAAGTTGTTGATGGCTCTTCTGGGACAAGACTGTAAGGGCCGTTGCCCCTGCTGTGGCAGAATGTAACACATGAGAAAGCTACCCAGGCACCTGGTTTACCCTGAAATATTCATGGCCAAGGGTGTGAGAGGACCCATAGCACTTATCAAAGGTCTTGGCCAAATGCTAGCTCCTTCCCACTGGTGAAGATGAGGAAAAATTGCTTGCTATGTATATGTCACGGCTAGCATTCCATCACTGTGAACAGAGCAGCTTCATTTTAGCCAGCTCATCATTTGAGGCCTTTTGTGTACCTCTGTTGTGAAGGACAGTAATTTATTAGTCTCAGTAAGATAGAGAACTGTCATCATGAAAACAATAACTGAGGGTGAGCCCCTGCTAAAATATTGGGGAGTCTGTCGTTCACACAAACGTGGAACCAGATTTCTGAAGTCCAAATGCTGTTTACTTGGGGTTAGCTCTAGTGTGGTAAAGAGAAACGTGAAATTTGGATGAGGTTGTTGAAACCAGGCCAACACTTGTGATCTGTAGCGAGGAGCGGGGGCAGGACCAGCTGATAAGAGGCCACCCACCAGGAATCTATGTCTTGCTCTAAATGCCAATTCTAAAACTCAACATGGGTACTGTGGAACTAGGAGGTGACATTAGGAGAGGAAGAAGAAAGAAATACCTGTCTCTTCTGGTTTAGAGATAGGTGTTGCCTATCTCAAGTGAGATTTTAGTGAATCTTCATACAGCTTGTGCCACTCTGGCAAACTGTTAATCTTATTAGTGGGTGGGTGTTGCCAGGAAAATCTGTTATCACTAAGCTTTCTACTTTCTATAGTAGTCTGGGCAGTATCTGTTGATTACTATCTGTCACCAATTTTTTGGTCCAGAAACTTCCCCAGAGGGGTATTCTCTGTGGAGTTACAGAAGAAAAACAGCAACATGATGCCCAGGCCGATTGCCTACCCACTCACTGATATGGTTTGGTTGTGTCCCTACCCAAATCTCACAGTGAATTATAATAATCCCCACGTGTCAAGGGCAGGACCAGGTGGAGATGACTGAATCATGGAGGCAGTTTCCCCCATACTGGTCTCCTGGTAGTGAATAAGTTTCAAGAGATCTCATGGTTTTGTAAGTGGGAGTTCACCTGAGCAAGCTCTCTTGCCTGCCGTCATGTAGGATGTGCCTTTGCTTCTCCTTTGCCTTTTGCCATGATTGTGAGGCCTCCTCAGCCGTATAGAAATGAGTCCGTTCAACTTCTTTCCTTTAAAAATTACCCAGTCTCAGGTATGTCTTTATTAGCAACACGAGAACAAACTGCTGAGATCATCTTTCACTAGTTCTCAGTATATCTTCATACTAGGTTATATACAATCTTTTTTGACATGTAATTCATATAACATATAATTACTCATTTAAAGCCACTCAGTGACTTTTAGCATATTTACAGAGTTCTGCAATCATTACCACAATCAATTTTAAAACATTTTTTTTTTTTTTTTTTTTTTGAGACGGAGTCTCGCTCTGTCGCCCGGGCTGGAGTGCAGTGGCCGGATCTCAGCTCACTGCAAGCTCCGCCTCCCGGGTTTACGCCATTCTCCTGCCTCAGCCTCCCAAGTAACTGGGACTACAGGCACCCGCCATCTCGCCCGGCTAGTTTTTTGTATTTTTTAGTAGAGACGGGGTTTCACCGTGTTCGCCAGGATGGTCTCGATCTTCTGACCTCGTGATCCACCCGTCTCGGCCTCCCAAAGTGCTGGGATTACAGGCTTGAGCCACCGCGCCCGGCAATTTTAAAACATTTTTATCACCCCCAAAGAAACCCCATACTCATTAGTCACACCCCATCTTCCCAGCCCCCCAATCCCTAGACAACCATTAATCTGCTATTTATCTAGATTTGCCTATTCTAGACAGTTTATGTAAATAGAATAATAAAATATTTGTTTTTTTGTGGCTGACTTATTTCATCTAGCATATTTTCAAGGTTCATGCATGTTGTGGCATGTATCAGTATTTTCTTTCTTTTTTTGCCAAGTAATACTTTATGAATGTTACATACTTATTTTACATATCAAGTGATAGACATTTGGGCTCTTTCTACTTTTTAGCTATTAAGAATTTATGCTGTGATGAACATGTGTGCACAAGTTTTTATATAGAAATATATTTTAAATTTTTTCAAGTGTATATCTAGAGTAGAATTACCAGATCATATGGTAAGTGTGCATTTAATATTTTGAGGAACTGCCAAACTGCTTTCCAAAGTGAGTGTGTAATTTTACATTCCCACCAGTAATATATGAGAGTAATATGGAGAGTACCTCTCCATATCTTTGCTACCACTTGTTATTATATGTCTTCTGATTTTAGCCATTTTAGTGGATGGGCGGGAGTTTCTCATTGTGGTTTCCGTTTGAATTTCCCTGCTAGCTAATGATATCAAACATCTTTCTATGTGCTTATTGGCCATTTGTATTTCTTTAGAGAAATGTCTATTCCGATCCTTTTCCCATATTTTAATTGGGTTACTTGTCTTTACATCATTGGGTTGTAGTAGTTCTTTATGACAAGTCTCTTACCACATCTTCCTTTCTGTGGGTTATGTTTTCACTTTCCTTGAAGCACAAAAGTTTTTCATTTTAATGATGTTCACCTTATTTTGTTATTGTTGCTTATGCTTTTGTTGTTATATCTAAGAAAACATTGTCTTAATACAAGGCCGTGGAGATTTTTCTTCTGTCTTCTAAGGGTTTTATTGTTTTAACTGTTATGTTTAGGTTCTTGATTCACTTTGAGTTAATTGGTGTGTGTGGAGTGAAGTATTGGGATAACTATGCCTTATGTGGTGGTTCCTAACATCACCCATAGTGACTGCGTTGAAAAGGCTCCCTTTAAAAAGGGACGACTGAGGGACAGGTGTTAGGAGAACATAGATACTCTTGTCCTACCCACCTGAGCAGTCAGGCTAAGCGGTACACTACTGATGATTCTTCCAAACCATTCTCCCAGGTCTGTTTGAGTGCTGACCCCTTAGAGATGCCAGCCCCCTCTTCAAGTTATTTGCCACCAAATTCTACCCATCTTTCAGTACTCAGCACAATGTAGTGTGCCCAGGCAGGTCTGGCATAAAGGACATGGAGTCAGATAAACCCGGGAGGGAGTCTTGGAACTCCCACTTCCTAGCATATAGGAACCCTCGCAAGCTGCTGAGCTTCTCTGAGTCTCTGTTTCCTCATTTATCAAAAGGGGATGATGGTATCTACCTTCGGAGGCTGTTGTGAGGAGTAGATGAGACAGTAGAGGTAAAGTACAGGGTGCAGTGGAGCCTGGCACACTAGGTGCTTTACAAATGTTAACTGTCCCTGTTCTCATGACCTTTCCTAACTACGCTCTGTCTCTGTGCCTGTTGTCTCATCTGTGAAAGGGCCCTAGTGTGGTGTAAACCTCAGGAGAATGGAAACTCCCCCTGCTGTGTTTAATCTTATATCCCTGGGGCCTAGAATAGTGCCCAGCATACACTAGGCTCCCAATAAATACTTGCTGATTGATTAAATATTCAATACTTCCATTATTTAATCCCCAGAATTAAGTTAGCTTCTTACAGGTTAGTTATAATGTGTTCTGAAACCATATAAGTAAACTTTTCATACTATCTCATGTTAAAATCTGTGGACCTGTCGTAAAAAAAAAAGAAAAAAAAAGTATCTTCCTTCTGGAGGGCAGTACAGAGAAAAAAAAAAAAAACCGGCTAAGAAGGTGAAGAGGACAACTCTTGGGTAAGTGTGAGTTAGTGAGTAGAATCAGAAAAACTGGCCGGGCGCGGTGGCTCACGCCTCTAATCCCCAGCACTTTGGAAGGCCGAGGCAGGCAGATCACCTGAGGTCAGGAGTTCAAGACCAGCCTGGCCAATATGGTGAAACCCTGTCTCTACTAAAAATACAAAGATTAGCTGGGCATGGGGGCACATGCCTGTAATCCCACTTACTTGGGAGGCTGAGGCACAAGAATTGCTTGAACCCGGGAAGGGAGATTGCAGTGAGCCGAGATTGCGCCACTGCACTCCAGCCTGGGCGACACAAGACCCTGTCTCAAAATAAATAAATAAATAAATAAATCAGAAAAACCAACATCCATGTCCTCATATGTATGAGAAGCCTCTTCTATCTGCATCAGGTTTCTCTAAAGATTTACATCTTACTGTGATAAAAATGGATACATGTACCCAAACGTTATACCACACCCTATAAATTTGTACAATTATTATTTGTCTATTAAACATACAAGAAAACTTTTAAAATGTCAAAAAAATAAGCACATAATGACCTATCATCAAAAAAATAATGTGTTCACGTGTTTTTTGAACTATAAAATGCTTCAGAGGTGTGTGACTTCCTTTGTTTTGATTGGAAAGAGATATGTAGATGGTTGTAACAATACAGCAAACCTGCAAATGGAGGTGAATCTGTATTTTCTAGAAGGTGTCATTTCATTTTCAAGATATCGAAGAACCAGAAATCCTTTAATAATGTTAATGTATTGAAGAATTTTGAGGTTATAAAATGTTAATGCACCTCTCCAGTCTTCCACACTTCACTCTGGAGAGAATTGCATTTTCCCTGGCCCTTCTTGAGGAGCAACCAATATTGAGGTGGGAGGGGACAGAGGGAGAAGGACAGAGAGTCTTCATTTAATATGTGGATAAAGACTAGGAATCTGCACTGCTTTGTATTCCTTTCTTTCTGTTCGGTATTCCTTTTCATCTTTTTTTCCCTGTGGAAATAAAAAGGTAGTACTTTCATATCTCCTTACAATTACTAAATGTAGAATTTAACCTTTCTTTCTTTGTGTCTGCCCACTTCAGGCCTTAGGGCACAACTCTGATGCTGCAAAACGATAAAGAATCCTAGTTAGATGGGCTCAGCAGCAGGAGAGGACCAATTAGAAGACAGAAGACTGGGTTCTGGACTCAGCTCCTCATTAATTAGCTCTGTAACCAGATGAGTGACCTCACATCTCCGGGTCTCAGTTTCTCACCTGGAAAATAACAGTGGTAAGGCAGGCCCCACCCAGCTCTTAGATTGCATAAATTGATGGCATAGCCCATCAAAAAGCATTTATCAGGCACCCTGCCACATTCCAGGACACTCTTAGGTGGCGGGATGGGAAGGGGAACACACTTCCCTCCTTGGAAGATCATAGAGTGGGACATGACGCTGCTGTGAGAACATGTGTCCAACTGAATTCAGCCAGCAGAGCAAAGGAGGAGCGAAATACCAGGAATGTGTTTGGGAGGGTTTTACTGTCTAGAAGAAGAGAGCTTTGAGCTGGGTCCTGAGGAAGCCATGGGATTTGGAATGGGGGAGAGGTCACGTGGGCCCGAGGCAAGAGGGATGGAGCAGAGAGTCCTGGGCCAGGCATCATGAGTTCAGGGCTTCACCCCAGCTCTGTAGCTAATGGGCAGTGCAGCCACGGGTGTCACCTCATGTGTCTGGGCCTCAGTGTCGCTCTCTGTTATGTTGATCATCTCTAAGGCTCACTGGAAGGCAGTAAAGATTAATGACTGACAGCAGGCCGTAGAGTCAGAGGGAGCTGGGGAAGGTCAGAGGTCCAGATTGCTGCACTTTGAAGCAGCGTGGCCTTGAACGTGCTGTTTCATCTCCCTGGGCCTCAACTTTCTCATCTGCACATCACAGTAATAACCCTCAAGGGGTCTGTGAAAACTGTGTGAGAGGCTCAGTTAGCACAGTGTGAGTGCTCAACAGGTGGCAGTGGTGGCTGTCATTGTATTAAAGCTCTTCTGCGAGTGAAGCTGAATTAAAGGCGAGTTTACATTTTCCTTTTTTTTTTTTTTTTTTTGAGATGGAGTCTTGCTCTGTTGCCCAGGCTGATCTCGGCTGACTGCAACCTCTGCCTCTTGGGTTCAAGCAATTTTCCTGCCTCAGCCTCCTGAGTAGCTGGGATTGCAGGCACATGCCACCACACCCAGCTAATATTTTTCTTTTTTTTTTTTTTTTGGAGATGGAGTTTTGCTCTTGTTGCCCAGGCTAGAGTGCAATGGTGTGATCTAGGCTCACTGCACCCTCCATCTCCTGGGTTCAAGCAGTCCTCCTGCCTCAGCTGCCCGAATAGCTGGGATTACAGGCATGCACCAGCACACCTGGCTAATTTTTGTATTTTTAGTAGAGATGGGGTTTCTCCATGTAGGTCAGGCTGGTCTCGAACTCCAGACCTCAGGTGATCCGCCTGCCTCGGCCTCCCAAAGTGCTGGGATTAAAGGCGTGAGCCAGTGTGCCCAGCCTGAGTTTTCATTTTCAAAGATTACTTAGTGCTTGGCTTGGTTGAGAAAACAGTGCCTTCCTTTCATGTGTCCTTTCATCCAGTCATCGATCCATTCATGTGTACAGCTAACCTTTAGGGGGACCCAGTATGGAAAAGATACGTAGCTACGAAGCATCTCTTCTTTCATGTCATTTGCCTAAATGGCAACCTATATTTTGGTCATCCTCCAACTCTGTGCAAAGATAATTTTGAGGGAACACCTCTATGCCAAGCTTGTGCAGGGTACCACCATTTCCCTACTTTGGGGAAGATTGCTAGATGGCATGGCCCTCGTGCTTTCAGACCCCCCAAGTGGCTGTGATTGAAGGGGGCAGAAGCCACAACTCTCTAGTCGTGAGTAGGGGAGGAGGCTGGTATGAAACAACAAATGTGACCCTGGACCTTTGGGTCCTTAAGAGTCCAGAGCTGACGTCTGCTGTCATTCTAGCCATGCCATGCCCTGCATGCGGTGCCTTCGGGAGCACGTGGCTCTCCCTGGTGCAGTCAGCTCTGGAAGTAAAACCTGGGAACTTTGCCCACCCCATAGTACCTGGTGCCCTGCCAGAGCTTTCGGTATAGTGCAGTTTTATCCTGGATCAGTTGGGTACTAAATCAGAGAGGTGCTTCCAATTTTCTTTCCTCATTTGGCAATCTCACTATTTTGCCTGTCCTCTCTTCTGCCCAATGAGAGAAGAGAAATCTCTATCTTAAAGGCTTCCCTGAAAGGTTGCCCAACAACTGAATTTGAACGACTTGGGGGAAAACAGATGAGAGAGAGTCAACAAGGTGGAAGTTGGAACTGTGAGAGCTTTCTTGAATGAGTATCTGTGAATATTGTCCATATGGCTGAATTTGATAAATCCTGCCCTGCTGAGACTGTTGACACGAATGGGAGCTTTGCCTGAACAAAGCAGTTGGCCCAGGAAATCGCAGTAGTGTGCGGCACTGACTTTAGATGTTTGGGGTTTATAGGAGGATGTGCTCTTCTTTCGTTTCATCGCCTTCCCAAGGTGTGCTTCTCCAGGGACAGATGCCTAGAGCCTGAGAGAGAGAGAGAGAGAGAGCAAGAGAGAGAGCGAGAGCGAGAGCGAGAGCGAGCACGCACCTGTGAGAGAGAGCAAGAAAGCTTAGGGGAAGGGCAGAGAAGCAGGGACAGAGGAGAAATGGATTTTTGCAATCATCCTGAACAAGGTAGAATAGATGAATCAGGTTCCCTAAATGCCATTCCTTTTACTGGTTGCATTCCTTTTGTACTTTTTTGTCCAGCTCTATTCCTCTGAAGCCAGTGGCCTCTATCACACTATATTTCACACCAAAGAACTGAGCACTCCCTCGTCAGGGCCCTTGTGCCTGTGGGATGGCAGAAAAAGAATGTCATAATTAGGGAGGCAGAGACTGAAAATCCCTTTGCTCGCACAGTGTCTGAGCACTTTGCCTCACCCATTCTGAACTGACAAGAACATGAGCAGGAGACATGTCTTCTTACCATGATCCAATTCTATTTATTAAGGAGTCACTTGGATGCAGCCCTGTTCTAGTAGAGATTTGAAGAGAGTCTTTTGTAGGAAGATTTTTTAAAAAGAGGCTTATAACACGTGTAAAAATGTCTTTTGATCACAGAGTGTAGAGAAACTATGGAGAGAGCCAAGTACAACGTGGGCCGAGTGAAAGGGCCCCACTAGAGTCACAGGATGGGAGGTCGGTGGGGTCGCTGCAGAGAATGGTGAGTGAAGCGTCATCCTCAGCGGAGGAAGTGAGCACCGTGCAGAGGACACCACCAGATGGTATCAGCGGTCAAACAGCTGAGCAGCTGGTACTGAGGCAGCAGCTGGCGGCATGCTGGTGGTGGCTTTTGTTATTTTTACGTAGATGAAGAGGACCTCTCAGAGCAGATGGGTTGTACCTGGCTTTTGCAGTTCCTTAGCTGAGCAGTGCATTGTTCCAGTCTTCCTATTCTGAAACGTATCTGAGAATCCTGTTTGAGAGCCGAGCTCCATTCTAGCAAACGGTCGTGCGAGCCCCACTCCTTGGCCTGATTGATACAGTAAGGGTGCTGTCCACCCCGCAGTCACCCCAGGAGTACTCTCTGTGGGGAGTTTGCCGCTGCCGTCTGAACTGAAACGCACTTGATTTTCTCTTCCGAGTAGATGCTCAGTTGTAATCCATTGGGAGAAAATTCTTGATTTCTTGGGATATTTAGGAAGGCTGACTACAGGAAAGAATTTCTTTATTTATTATGCTTTTCTGTATAAGCTTCATTGAATATATTAACTTCTGCCCTACACCCCAGGGCTTTCATCAAAATATCCTTGAGATACCGTGTTCCCTCACAGAGGTGCGCTGTTCTTTTGAAGGAATGACGTGCCGCGACTTACCTGCTCACCTAGAGAAGGTGAGTGTTGCGAGGCAGTCCCAGTGGGCACTTGGAGGGGAACTTTGATGAATCGGAAGGATCATGGGCTTTGGAATCACAACACCCAGGTCCAAGGCCTGATCTCTGCTTCTTAGCAGCAGGCTGTGAAGGAACACTGAAGGCCCATAATTTCTCAGTTTGTAAAAATAGGGATTTTCACCTGTGTCTTGTAGGGGTTGATTCAGTGAGACAGTGGCTGTGGGAACTTTGTAAAGTGTTAAAGACATATCCTTTGTCTCTGTTCTTATCTAAGAATGATGTTTTCATGCTTTTGAGCAGGACATAGAGAGGTGCTACAGGGACAGGGTTGCTTCTCGCACCACCTCTCTGGCTGCTGTTGATAACTGGGATCTGTGTACTTCTTGACCTGTGATGCTCAAGTCTTAATATGCATCAGAGTCACCTGGGGACTAGAAATACAGATCCCTAGGCCCCATGTCTCTAAAAATCCCCTTGGTTGGTCTGGGATTCGTGTGTAGTTAGCTCCCCAGCTATTGTGATGGAGGTTACCCGTAAGCTCCACTTTGAGAAAAAATTAGAGCATACAGCTTGGACTAGGTGACCATGGAGACTGGGGTGGAAGGAGAGCATGGCATGGTCATGTCTGTGTGTGCCCCTGAACGAGAGGCCAGGAATCCTCCATGTTAGTTACCCACCAGCTCTTCTTGGCTCTGCCACTATCATTCATGTCCCATTTGTAACAGTTGCTTCCTGTGTTGGTGTTTTTTCTGGTTGGGATGTTTGGCCTCTTGTAGCTGTGAGAAACAGTGCTGGGGTCATGAGTATAAAAGCATCTTCTGTTTTATTGTTGGTAGCAACAATTGCCTGGCTTGACTGAAAGTCATTTTCCTTGGAGGTTGTACCTAAAGACTTAGCGTATGGATCAAGACCGCTGTCCTGCTCTGGCTTTCTGATGTCACCTAACCTCATGATGTCTGTGAGCTTAGTTTACCCTTCATTTATCTCGAGCGCCAATGGACTGCTGTCTTTGTTTTGTGTGTTTTGTGAGGAAGATGTCTTGGCAGCCTTCAGTGAAGATAGAGAGTGTGTGTGTGTGTGTGTGTGCATGCACACATGCGTGTGGTAGGATAAGGGATGAAGTCGTTTCGGAGGATCTGGAAGCCAAGGGAAACGTGTCTATTCCAAAATTCTGTCTAGTAGAAGATGTTAAAGTGGATTCCTCATCGGAGCTCTTAGAGCCGGCTCAAGCTTAAGTGACCTTGAATCCTTTCGAAAGAGCAGCTTCTCTGCAATGCCAGTCACACGGCACAGAAGATCAAGATGTTGTTTAAAGAAAATCTTGCAGTAGCATCCATTTCACAGGTCCCTGGGGCCGTGTGTAGTCAGTACTAGAAGGGCAAGACTTTAAAACAAGTGTGTGGTGTAACAATAGCTTTTTTTTTTTTTTTTTTGCCCCCAGTTAAATAAGACCAGGAAAGAATCTTCTTTTAAAAAGCTGAGCTCTATCTGTCCTGATTCCTGGTGCTGCTTCAGGTATCTACCTTAATTTTCTTATATTCCTATGAAGACAGTGGTTTGGATAATTGGAGGTAGCTATACACTGAAATTATTAAATTGTTTACCTTCAAAACAGGAGTATACCAGAAATGCAGGTCCTTGTCCTCAGAACTGCAGCTCCCATCATATTCAGTAGTTAATTTAATAGTCACGTTTTCCTCTCAGGCTAGACAGGAAGGGCACTCACTTTGACTGAGGATCCCTTTTGTAGCTCCCACATTACGTGAGGATACCAATTTGCCTTCTGTTTATTTTTCTTTATTATAAAAAGAACTTTATTATAAAAACTTTATTATAAAATTTTACTGTCATTTAAAAATACACGGAAAAGGCCAAACAATGAAGAAATCTACAATCACCTAAAGGCAACTACAGTGAATATTTTAGCTGATTTCATGCCAGTGTTTCTTCTGTGTACAGATGGGGCTCCATGAATTCACCTAAATGACAGAGCAGTTTGGGTGCTTAATATCCTGATGCCATCTGAACTCGACATCTTGCCTTTCTCTTGAGGGCGGCTCCTCCACTAGTCCATTTTCTTCATGGGTTCAGAGACTTTCCCAGCCTGCCAGTCTTCATTTGGAGGCCTTCTGTGGAGCTTTGTGAAATCACAGTAAACCCGTTGACAGGCAGCGCTGTTGCCCACCTGGTCTTTAGCCTTGCTGTAAAGGTCAAGTAGATTAGTGAGATAGGGGCTTGCCCTTCTAACTCCTTGTTGGTTGTCTCTTTTCAGATAATTACTATTCATGTACCTTTCCCATTGCCCTTAGGTGAGGGAATAGCTTCCTTTCTTGCCTGATTCTGTAGCGTAGACAACCTTCCTTTCAGGGGGCTGGATTCATTTAACTATTATCTTCAGGCCAGCTACTGGGCTTGCACCTGGGGGAAGGAGGTTTGCCTGTATGTTGCATGTTGACCCTTACACGTTTTATCTAAGAGAACATTTTCAAATGAAAGAATTGTCTTGGTTGGGCATGGTGGCTCATGCCTGTAATCCCAGCACTTGGAGAGTCCCAGGCGGGTGGATCACAAGGTCAGGAGTTTGAGACCAGCCTGGCCAACATAGTGAAACCTCGTCTCTCCTAAAAATATAAAAATTAGCTGGGCGTGGTGGCAGACGCCTGTAGTCCCAGCTACTCGGGAGGCTGAGGCAGGAGAATCACTTGAACCCGGGTGGCGGAGGTTACAGTGAGCTGAGATCATGCCACTGCATTCCAGCCTGGGTGACAGAGCGAGACTCCATCTGAACAACAACAGCAAAAGAAGCTGTCTCATGACCACACCTCTGCGGCTTCCTCTCCTCCTCACCTCCTCACCTCAACTACCCCTCCGTTCTTTGCTCAAACCAAACGCTGGCTTGCCCACTGGATGAGATTCACTCACCCACAGTAGTCTGTATTTTTCCAAAGAAGAAAAAGAGGTATTCATGACTATATCCTGATAAATGATGAAGCCTTCCCTCCCAGCCCACTCTGAGTGAGCCAGTGCCCCCTTCTTCTCAGTGCCTGCTGCTGAGTGAGTTTTTCTCTCTCTTTTTTTGGAACTGTTGTCCAGAAGGAAGAGTTTCTCATTCATACCAAGGCACTGGGCACGGGCCTGTTCTCTCTTGGGCTACTCTGACCAGGGGATGGTTTCCTAGACCTGCATCCAGGTGTGTGTTCCCAGGAAATACCCCTCCCTCTCTTAGGGTTGTGTTGGGCAGCAGTTGTGGCGTTGGTCACGGTGGAGGAAGCTGAGAGGACGGTGGTGGTTGAGCACGCCCAGGATCAGTGTCTTCCGGACCGTGTCCACTCATTCCTCTGTGCGTCCAGCAGATAGCCCTGGTGGTACCTGGTAGTGGGGGGAAGGTTTACAAACCCCGGGGCAGCTCCAGCACGAAGAGGGCCAGCACATTCAGGGATCTGAAATAATACAGGCCCTCCTGAGCACAAGCTTGTCCTCAATGCGAAGGTGAAGCGGTTTGTACACTCAGAATTGTATAATTAAAAGGAACAGTTTTAACCTTTGGACTTGAGTCCTCCAATCCATCCTTAGTTAACAGTTTTAACTGTTGGACTTTAGTCCTCCAATCCATCCTTATGGTTTTCTGGATGAGAAAAAAGGTCCACCGAGGTAAAGTGAGTTGCCCACACATGTGACTGGCCGATGTGGCCAGTGGACTCGTATCCCAGAGATCAAGCCAATCTCAAGCCACCGAAAATAATTATCACCTCCTTCCAGAATGACATCCCATATCCCTGAAAATGGAAAATCAGTTCTGAAACAGTCTAAGCAAAGGAGGAGGAGCATCTTCTGAGCTAGTGTGTTGTATGCAGTAGGAAGAACGGGCTTTGGAGTGGACACAGACCCATGTTCAAATGTAAACTCTTCCATTTATAGGTGGGTGATTTCAGGCAGCATGCTTAGCCTTTCAGAGCCTCAGTTTACATCATCTGTAAAATGAAGACAACTTTCAAGAGTTCATCAAAAGTATTAATGGAACAGTATCCACAGAGCACCTGTAGAGCACATCACCTGATTTTTAACTTTCAAGAAATAGTGGCTATTGGCCGTTTGTGATTAGAGATGTGTTCACTCTTCACTGATCTGTGTTTAGGAGAATGGCTTTCTCCAAATATGAAATTTTTATGTGTCTGGTAGAGAGAGGCTGGAAATAGGTCTGTGGTTGTAAAGGCAAAATGACAAGAACGACCACATTATATCATTAACTGTTCTAAAAGCTTCTGATCAGATGTTTTTCCAAATTCAGAAGATATGAGCCCAGTACTTTAAAGAAATAATGTTAAAAGTATAGTGCTAAGAAACCCAAGACTTTCAACATTTCAAATCTGTCTGGGAGTACAGGTACAGAAAGCACAACAGATAGTTAATGGACTCTGTCTTTTTGATGATAATTATAGCATTCTTAAGCAGGCTCTAAACACATCTGTATACCTGAACTGCTTCAAAATTATTTGCTTCAAGGGGGCATTCAGTATCTAGCTAAACTTTCAAGTTAGAGATAACTACTGTTTAAATTGATGGCAGGTGTTTGATCTATAAATAAGAGCTGTACTTTGCACTTCAGCGCTCTGTTTACCTGCCGCACAGTGTTCATTTGCATCACACTGGGAAACTGGAAAGGCCACAGGAATAGGCATCAGTGATATGCCAGACGTGACAGCTGAAACGCAGCCTTCACACTTACAAATTCCAGGAGGGACTAGCTCTCCTTCCAGAGGCAAGAAGCCATGTTGAATTGGAAGATGCACCAGTGAGCCTGGAGAGAGGTGAGAAAATCATATCAGAAGTGTAATGAGCACTGGGGATTTTGGCCAGAGAATCTGATAACCTCACTAGCTACTGAAAAAATCTTCCCTAGTTATTTATGTTTTCAGTCAGCCTCAATGTGGAGACTGCACTCCCTCCATCTCCTAGGCCACGTGGCTTTGGCAGCCTCATCTCTTTGCAGCATCATTCCCATATTTCAATTTGCTGTTGAGAAATGCTTTGAAAAGTGTGTGTTTCTCCGCAGTTCTCAGCTCAGTTCTCTCATTCAAATTACAGAATTCTGATGCAGGTCCTGGGACTTACCCAGGCTAGACACATAAGCTCTAAGAGGCTTTCCCTTTTCCAGGCTCTTCACACCTGAAACTGCTGCTCAGGTCCATAGCACAGTTCAGAGGGATGATCCGTTCTTAAATCACTCCCCCAACCCTGCCCTCACCAGCCTTCAACTCAGTGGCTGCAGTGGAGACAGAAGCTTTGGGTGAATAACAGAGTAGGTGCTGTCGACTGGCTTCCTGACTACTCACAGATCACAGTCTTGCCAGTACCAATGCCATCTGTACAAGGATGCTTAGAGTTCTGGGAAGGGAGTAAAGAGGATTAGCGGGGGATTCTGAAACAGGTGCCCTGAGCACCAGAGTCATGGGGACCATCCCCAGGGGAGGGGTCACCAGTGCAAATTGCTGTACAGTGAGCCTGTCTCATACATGAGGAGCTCCAGGATGAGTTGCAGGCTCTCAGTTCTGAGTTCTGTGACTGCCTCTCCCAGCCTGTTGGGTGAGAGGCCTCACCTAGCAAGAGAGGCGACGTCTGTACCAAAGAGCTGCTCTAACTCGAAGGCTCTGCTGCCTTGTGGTGGACTCCCAAAGTATTGTGGAAAGAGACAAGGCCGCCTCCTGCCAGGCAGCAGGAAGAACTGTTAGACTTGGTGAAATTGGTTTCTGGTGGTGAAATGGATAGTACCCAGCGAGTGTTACTTACCTTGCTTGTCCCCTCTGAAACCGAAACCTTGGCTCCAGTGGTAAATTGGGTACCCGCATTTCAGCTACCTGCAGGGTCTCTTTATCCTGGGACTTTGTGAAAATGACAATGACAGAGAACCTGTCATCTGTGATGAAGACTCAGTACAGCTAATTCCAAATCTTTACAACAATAAGTTGTCAAGGATAATACAGAGAAACTTCCGCCACCAGTCTGCAGTTCCGTCTCACTAGGGAATTATCCCTGAGCAGTGTGGCCCTGGGAACAGCCTCTGTGCGGCCTGGACCCTCTTTTCACTGTCCCCTTTTTGTCCTGGTCAGGCATAATTGTGCCCGCACTAGGATGTTGTCTGCATCTTGCCTCCTAACCACGCCAAGCTTTCAGTCTTTGCTTGGGAATCTAAACAGTGGCTTCCTGATGTTGCTCTCCTCGTTCTCTCTCCCCTGAGTATTTTTCTCTGTACGACTAAGACTGCCATCCCCAGGAACAGCAGCAGGGTGCTCAGGGAGGGGTACCTCTTTGGTTCACAAAGTTAGAAGAACTCTACTCCTTCCTCCTTGTGAACTCACTGGGCTGGGGAAGAAAGCACTTCTGCTGCTTCCCCTGTGGGTCCCAAATGAGGCAGGTGCTACTGGTCCCTGAGAGAGACACAGGCAAATCCCCGAAAACCCAGTATAGCACTGTCTATCAGTGCAGGTTTCATACCGAGGGTTGGAGAAAGGAAATGGGTGCACAGTTGGAGAAGAGAAAAGCGGCAGATGGTTCTGCAGGTTTTTTCTTCTCTTATTTGCCTGACAGATGAAATTGTAATTGATTTACCAAATGATCACTAATAACAAGGCCCATACTTGCTTTGTGTTTGATAGTAGTGAGCAGCAGGAACCAGAGGCAGTACAGAGCCCTGAGTTATTTGGAGACCTCATGAAAAGCCTTTTGAGCCCAGTCTGACTTCTTAAAATCACAACCGGCCAGGCGCAGTGGCTCACGCCTGTAATCCCAACACTTTGGGAGGCCGAGGCTGGCGGAGGTCAGGAGTTCAAGACCAGTCTGGCCAACACAGTGAAACCCCATCTGTACTGAAAATACAAACATAGCCAGGTGTGGTGGTACGCGCCTGTAATCCCAGCTGTTCTGGAGGCTGAGGCATGAGAATCGCTTGAACCCAGGAGTGCAGTGAGCTGAGATCGTGCCATTGCATTCCAGCCTGGGCAACAAAATGAGACTCTGTCTTAAAATAAAAATTAAAAAAAAAAATCACAACCTAATTTCTTTTCAAATAAAAAGTACTGTCCTGGGGTGGGACAGCATCCCCAAAAAGAGGCTGAGGCACACTGCAGCCTCAATGGAGACACTGCACAAGAGGCAAACCACAAGAGCCTCAGCAAGTTGAGAAGGCCAGTATGCGCTTGAGAAAGGGACATGGCCAGCTTCACCCAGTCCAGCAGCTCCCTCCTGCACCAGCTCTCAAGAGGCCAGCTCCTTCCTGACTCAGCTGGTTCTCAGATGAAGTGAAAGTGAAGGCTACAGTCTGCAGTTCCGTCTCACTAGGGAATTGTCCCTGAGCAGTGTGGCCCTGGGAACAGCCTCTGTGCTGGCCTGGCCTGGATCCTCTTTTCATGGTCCCCTTTTTGTCCTGGTCAGGCACAATCGTGCCCGCATTAGGATGTTTTCTGTGTCTTGCCTCCTTTTGAATCCTCAGACCTGCTGATTTCCATTTTTGTTGGAGCTTTATGTGATTGTGTCACCCTCTTCCCTTTTTCCTTTCGAAAGGATGTTTTGAAGCAGCACGGCAGCATGTGGAAGAGTATGTGTGTACGGGTGCCCAGGTGCATGTGTGTGTTTCGTAGGTGGGGGTATACATGCCCATATTGATGCCAGGCTCTGAGAGACAAAGAAACAAGTATGCCATCTTTAGATCTGATTTTAAAAAAGAAACACCCCAGCCAAGAGCGTTTATCTGCTTAATGTACCAGAACTCAACTGCAGGAAACCCATTTCTGCATTAGCATATCATGAAAATGTGCATTGCAGCTGCCTGGGAACGGCCAGTTTATTATTGCTGGGGCCGTCCTGGGTTATGATCTGGAAGAATTTGAATCACCCTGTACGTTTTTTTCTGTTCTCATTTTGATTTTGGCAGAAGAGGAGAATACTCCCAAGAGATTCAATTATTTCAAAATTCTCTTGGAATCATAATGACTATTAAAAATTAAAGGCACCCATATCTCATGCTATTCAGCTTCACTGGTAATTAAAGCGCAATTAAATTTTTCATGGTGTAGATTGCGTCTGGTTTTTTTTTTTTTTTTTCCAGGGAAATTACAAACTCTGGGCTCTTGAGAGTTACAGGATTAATCTATAGACATTTAATAATTCGGCTTTGATCAGGTGCAGTCACTGATGGGTCTCTGAAAGGGAAGGGGGATTGTAAAGTATTGTTTTGTTATTAATGGTGAGTTTTAATTTTATTTGGTTTCTTAGAAACCAGGAAATAACTACCAGTCCATGAATGCAAGGCCATTTTTGAGTGCGGTTTCGAGTTGGCTGTGATTGCTCTCACTAATGTGTGCCAGTAATTACTTCTCTGCTGCCAGGCCTGCTTCCCTCAAGTAGCATTGTGCAATTTGGGGTACATTCCTGAGTTGTCACCAGTGAACAAGGTGTCAACATTGGGCCCAGAAGTTCGGAGGCTGACTTGGGTGGACCTTTTCTGGCCTTGGCCAGATGTTTTTTTTTCCTCTTTTTCTTGTTCTCCAACTTTTTTTTTCTTTGTTGGTAAAAACGCGTTTGCATTGCAGAGCTATAATCGTAAGCAGTTTCTTCACTTTTGTAAGACCTTTTGCTGATCTGAGGCTGGTGGCCCTGGAGAGGCCTGGTCAGCAGCGTGGTCTATGTGTAAGGAGAGTGGTCCTGGTCAGTTCGGCCGGGAGTGGAGGTAAGGGCTGCCCACTGCAGTCCGCCTGGAGCAGGACTTGCCATTTTCCAGCAAGCCTCCCAGTTGCACCATGCAGCACGTGGGCGCTGCGTGGGAGGAGGTGTGAGCAGCAGCAGGCTGACCACACCCCACTCTTGACTGGTCACAGAAAACGCCTTCAGCCCTGTCCGCAATCCTGACTCATTTCTCTGTTCATTTCTAACTTTTAGGAAGATATGTCTCACCCTTTTCCCCCCTCTTTTAACCCATTTTGAAAGTTCATCTTCAGAAATAACACATATCCCAAGTTGGCAAGTGTCAGTTCAGGCCCAAGTTCCTGCAATATGGCGTAGCAAGGAAGGGTTCACGTGTCGGAGGCAGGCAGGTTTCTGCGGCATCTCCATCGCTTTGAGATCTTTTACCGTAGACGTGGAATTTAACTTCCCTGAGCCTCAGTTTTCCCATTTCTAAAATGGATTGATTTGTAGTATCTACCTCACAGGATTGTAATAAGGATTAAATAAGACAAATCCTAGCAATATGGATGGCACAAAATAAGCCTTCAACAAATACAAGCTGTTACTGTTTTTGTTATTGATCATGAAATAGAACATCAGCGTTTTTCTTTTTTTCTCCTGGTATATTTTAATTCTGCATCCCCACTTTGGAGTAATTTTAGAATATTTCCTAACAGCTCTCCAGACTGGAATTCTTTCTCTTCTTTCTCTTTCTTTTATCTTCCTTATGAGTAGCAAAAAAAGTTGAACAACCAGAAAGACCCTGTCTCCTTCATAACCGTCTTCCCGGCAGCTAACGTGTTCTCTGGCACATAGTAGGCACACAGCGTGTAACAGATGGCCACAGGGATGAAAGGAATGTCTGGAATTGATCAGATGATGGGGTAGGAAAGAAGAGAATCATTCTAGTTTCTTTATCCTCCTATCTCAAGTCATATGCTGCATATACTGACGCAGTAGAAGGAACTTGGGAATATAAATTATATTAAAGCTGCAGATTCTTCAAATAATGTGCCCAAGTCTGGATTCTGAAGGCTTATTTGTCAGATAAGACAGCAGATACCGAATCTCGTATTAGCTCACAGGATAATGGCACAATGCATCATCATCCGAATGGGGACCGTACACAATTTTCTTTTGATTGCCTGGAGCCACAAATGGGGTGAGCATTGAATATTGATTTTCAAAGGATGACTAATAGATGGTAAAAAAGCAAAATAGTTTTTGGTTTCAACTTACCCCTTGCCTATGCCACAGATTTTGACAGTAAATTAAAATAAACTTTTATTTGCCCAAAACAGGTAAAAGAGCAGAATTTATGCAGGAAGACTTAAGAACACAAATGAACAGATGGCTGTGACTTCACAAATTGCACATCAGCAAATGTTTAACCAGCTCAGAACATAGACAAAACTGATGAGAAACACTGAGTACTGTTCTAATACTCTATGGTTAGGATAAGATGATGATATTCTAGTAATTTTCATCTAATAACAATTTGATAATTTTAATCCAGTCTTAAGTCTTGGCTTGTGCAGTTTTTCACAGTGTACCTGACATCCAGCTTCTTGCTTCTGATGAGGACATAATGAACCTGCCTGTCTCTTACATTCTCAACATTTGATTATAAAATAGCCTGATTCTTCCCTTCTCTGCATTAGTAACATACTGGTTAAATCTACACGTGAGAAACTTTTTTTTTTTTTTTTTCCATTCTAACTTACCAGAAAATTCTTTTTTCTTTTAGCCAGGCTCTTACAATTTATCTGTGCAGGGTTTTAACTGGTTGGGCCTTGACCCCATGTATTTGTGAATCAGACTAGAAGCCAAAGCTTTTTGGAATTTTCGATATGAAATGGGTCTTGCTTGTTGTGATTCAGTTCAACATTTTGAGATGGTTTGGTCCAGCATCATAAGCTTTTGTGTATGTGGTGGGTGTCTTTGTGCTGCCACAACAAAATACCACAGACTGGGTCATTTATAAACAGCAGAAATTTACTCATCACAGCTGTGGAGGCTGAGATACCAAGATCGAGGCACTGGCAGGTTCAGCATCTCCTGAGGGCTGCTCGCTCCAACTACAGGATGGTTCCTTGTTGCTGTGGCCTCCAGAGGGGATGAACTCTGTGTCCTCACATGGCAGAGGGCAGAAGGGCAAAAAAGGGGCCTAAGTTAGTTCCCTCGAGCTCTTTTATAAGGTACTAATTCATTTATAAGAGTGGAGCCCTCACGGCTTCATCAGTTCCCAAAGGCCCCACTCTTATCACCACAGTGGGAATTAAGTTTTAACACATTAATTTGGGGGGACATTCAGACCACAGCAGTGGGGGCTATTGTGTGTGTATGCATGAGTATGTGCTTTAATAAGAAAGATACTGACTTAGCCGGGCATGGTGGCTCACGCCTGTAATCCCAGCACTTTGGGAGGCCGAGATGGGCAGATCACAAGGACAGGAGTTCAAGACCAGCCTGGCCAATATGGTGAAACTCCGTCTCTACTAAAAATACAAAAATTAGCCGAGCGTGGTGGCAGGCACCTGTAGTCCCAGCTACTTAGGAGGCTGAGGCAGGAGAATCGCTTGAACCCGGGAGGCGGAGGTTGCAGTGAGCTGAGATTGTGCCATTGCACTCCAGCCTGGCGACAGAACGATATTCCATCTCAAAAAAAAAAAAAAAAGATACTGACTTACGTAATTGGAAAGTCCAGGGATATCTGGCCTCAAGCATGGCTGGATCCAGGGCTCAGTGGATCCAGTGGGACATTGTTTCTCTCCGTCTCTCTGTTCCGTCTTCTGTTGGCCTCAAAATAAGGCACATCAAATTTTAGAAATTTTCTTAAGCTGATAGGTTTGTGTGTTTGTCATTTTCCTTCCAGCCTTTGTTAACTCTAGAAAAAATAATTTTCCTTTCCTTAAGAATTCCCACCTAATTCTAGTACTTCCAGAAGGCATTTCTATTGTGTCCTTTTGTTACATAAGAACTTTTTAGCTTCCACGTGGCCAGGCTTTGCATTTGAGCTGTGGTCCATCTTCTTCCGACCATGGTTGGGCTCCGAGAAAGACCTGCAGAGTACCACTTTCCCCAGCCACTGGGGGGCGCTTTGTGTGTATTTAACCATATGAAACTGTTGGTAGTCCACCATTTTTGACCTGTGAAATTGGCCAGTTCATACGGTTCAACCTGAAACACCAGGTTTGTAGTGGTCATTGTTTCTCAGCAACAGCAGTTGTGTCTAGAAAGCTTTGCATAAATTAATATTTTTATTTTGTTGTTGGTTTGCTCCTAGCACCTCTCCTGTGCCCCAATACGATGAATAAACAGCTGGAGGCAAATGACAGAGTGCTTGCGCATCTGGCAAGCCATTCATAACTGAATCCCAGGTGCAAGATGACCATCTTTCATGTCACAGTCAGAGGTTTCGGCACACCATTCCGGAATCTCACCATTAAATTAGGTCCTGTGAATCAGATAATGAAGAAAGAGAGGAAATGTTTTTAGAAACTGTCGAGCTTCTCTGCCCGCCCTGTGAGTCCTGAACATTGGTGCTTTTTAACTCATTTCTGGCAGTTTTGACAGGCAGGCGGTGTCCACAAATTCATAAAGGCCAGTGTTGCCTGTGTGCTAAGGGAGTTGACAGATGATAGAATTTCAGGACTAGAGAAGACTTTAAAGTGATCTAACCAGCAGCTCCTCAGTTTACAGATGAGAATATCAAGTCTCAATGACTTAAGAGATTTGCCCAAGATAAGAGCTTAAGACAAGGCCCAAGGTTCCCAGTCTGGTTCTGTCTTCCTTTTATTCCATTATCTTGAAGAGCAATGCTGGCCTTCCCGCAGATTCATCCCTGACTCTCTTCATACTTGACTTTTGTTGTTTTAAAAGAAATCACAGAATTTTAGGCCATGAACAGGCACCATGAGGGAACACTGGAAACTGGAACCACCTTGTTAGCCAGAAAGCTTTGGAGCCCAAAGCCAGGCCCTAGGCTATAGCCTGAAGCCACTAAGCAGGGGTAGCTGAAGCATAGTCGATTCCATCTTTAGTACTGCAGTACTCCTGCTTTGGGGAGGTATGCGATGCAAAATGTATCTTTTTAAACAACCAATCATTTTTCAAGAGATTAAGTAAATAAAAATAGTTGTGACCTTAATATCAAGTAGCTAGTTTCATAATTTTGTAGTAAAGGAAGAAGAGTTGCCTTATGACTCGGGGAGAAGGGGAGATCAGCGTTTGGCTCTCTGGCCCTAGGACTAGTGCTAGTTGAGGTGAAGACTTCAATGGCTTCATAGCGGTTGTCTCCTGCTGAGCTTGTGGCCACTGAAAACTTCTAGAACTCTGTGCCAGGAACACTGCCAAGTCAAATCTCCCCATTCTGTGGGTATTCAGTAATTTTTTTTGCTTAAATGCAGGTCTACTCTGAGAGCAACTCAAATTATTTTAAATAAGTAATTATAAAATAGAACACAGTGGCATACATTGGGAACAATGTTGTTTACACATTCCTAAAGTGAGTTCAGCAGGAATCTCTGTACTAAAGTTGTAAAACATGCAACCTTCCTTTAATCAATAGGACTGATTGATTATATATAACAAGTCTTAAGATTCTGCAAATGGCATTATTATATTTTGGAAGAACATGATTTGGTGACATTACTCAAAGTTTTTTTTTTGTTTGTTTGTTTGTTTTGGTGTTTTGGTGTTTTTTTTTTTAACAACTTGTTTTATTCATGTGTCATTGTTTTTGTAGATCTTTCCGTAGAGTTTTGTTTTGTTTTGTTTTAAAGCTACATGCTGAACTTTCCTTTTTTATTGATAGAATTATTAGCTTTAGCCCATTTTTCCAACTTGAGTTTTTGTGATTTTTTTTCAAATCCTGATTCTGCTCTTCTTTGTGTAAAAGAAGTTAACTAACTATACTGGTTCACTTTATATACCTTTGGCTCATTAATTCTTCACAATAACCCTATGAAATCGAAATCATTATCACACTTTATAGATGAGGAAATGGAGAGTCTGCTGGATTAACTACCATGGCCAAGATTATAAGGCTCTTATCCCTTCCTCTGAGCTTCGTAGCAGCTGCAGGTTTGATAAACATGTCTTAAATATCTTCATCTAAATCATGGACTTGGACTTGAATGCCTGAAGTCTGAGATATTTATGACAAGAAGTAAATTTAGTTACCCTGGCTAGAAATGATGGCCTGATTCCATGCCCTCCAGGCCAGAGGGATGCACTCATCAGCGTCTTGTGGGAACAGTTTGCAACCACTTAGCAATCCACCTTGTCAAATCCGATACTCTGTTTATTGACACTATTATTGTTTTTGAAAACACTTTACATATAAAAGCATCAAACACATTTTTAAAAGTTTAGCTATTTTAAACATTTGTAATTGGCTCTAGTATAATATGTAGCACACCCAGACAAAAATAAACTTCTTCAGGATCGAATTCTCTTAAGTGGGGCTGTTTATTTGGCTTGTCTACCAGAAACTTGACTTTAAAAGTCAGAGAAGACCCAGTCAGTTCTGGCATCCCTGCATGATATCTAGAGGGCGTTTTCAACCCAGGATTTTATGTAATGAACAAAGCATTTGTAGAGAATTGCTACACCCCACATTCTGTAATGAAAACTGCATAAAATTCATTCTACACAATTATGTCCAACTAACCAGGAGTATGCCCTGCTAGGAGTTTCTGTTTCTTCCTCATTGGGAAGGTGGTATTACTCTTTAGCCACACTGGCCAAGAAAAGAGTCACTATCAGCCAGCCCAAATCCTTCCCCAAGTTCCTGGGGCCCTGTGACGGACGCCTCTCATTTTCCCATGGATGGTGTTGGGATGTCCACTACTTGCTTTAGAAAAAAGAAATCTTAGTCTTTTCTTGTGCATTTGTACAAAACAGTCTTTAAGAACAAAGTTTTCATCATTTGTTATCCACAGATGTCATTTCTCTCAACCAGTTTGATCTAGAGAAGTTAATGGCTTATTTACATAGCGACATCTGCATGATGGGGCCGTGTCTGTTCTCTGCTTGAGATCTCTGGGTCTGTGTCCTTACTATCATTCACTCATTAATGTCACAGATATTTAAATATGTAGTGAGCACCTCCTATATGCCAAGCACTATTAGATATAGCATTATTTTAAAAATAAAAAACAGCATATATAAGCCCTATCACTAGACAGTTGACACTCTAGTGTGAGAGACAATAATGACATCATTACCAAAATACAGCGTATAGTTATGAACTGCATGAAGAGCTAGGAAGGAAAGATACACTGTTGGAAGAGCTTCCAATGGAAAGGCCTGCTCTTAGGTAGAAACAGGTGGTGATGGGAAGGGAGCCCAGTTCCGAAAGTAAAGTGAACTAGTGGAGGGGCTGGCCAGCCTCAGAGAAGAGCTCCCCCTGACCCTGTAGCAGGTGGGAGAATGCCACACTCAAGAACCTGCACAACAGCTAGGGTGGTGACAGGCATGGGGAGATGAAGGAAGCGGGATAGGACAAGTGGCCCAGAATGAGGCCGATGAAGTGGCCTCATTACCTTAGGCCCACGGCTGCACAGCAGTTTTTGCAGGGTGTTTGTTATTAAGTGCAGATGCCACCTTGGGGTGGCTGCAAGGTGATGCCGACTGCTTGCACATTGGTGTGAATTCCAGCGCTGCAGCATGAGGCGGGCAGGTGGATAGGTGCTGCCCAGGTCGGGAGATCCTGCAGGAAGCTTCTCTGCCTCACTGGTTCATTAGCAGATACCACAGAGAAGTTAATCCAGGGCAGACAGATGCCACCTCTACCAGCGTCAGCAGCCAAAATACAAAGAGAACAATGTGCTGTGCCCAGTTTACTCAATGGTTAACATTCGTTATACTTTATAATAAAACATAAAAATGTTTGTTTGCATAAACTCACTCATCATTTAGTTTGCTTCAGAGTAACTAAGTTTACCTCTTGTCATAATATCTCAGACTTCACGCAATCGAGTCCATTTAGTGTTCATTTAATTGGAAAGGAGAGGAGAGGAACTCTTAGAGTCGGAGGTAGGCAGGAGGGACTAGAACAACACTTGCTGGTGATTGTGGTGGATTGGCTGTTTTCAGACCCTTTAGACAACCCAGTTTTTGGGGTCCTACACAGTTGAGAGCAGGACTGAGTGTAGGAATCAGAACTTAGGGAACTGAGTGCATCAGACATGGTGGGACTTGGCAGATCTTCCTGCTGAGCTGCTGCAACTCCTCCCCTCTGCCCCTCTCTCTCTGTGATGTGGCTTTTGTCGATGTGCTCCTTGCACAGCTGTGTAGGAGGACCAGGGCAGGCTGGATGCCCAGCCCTCTCCCTTCAACCTCTCTGTACCTAATAGGAATAAGGAGCTGTCACCTATAGATCTGATTCCTCCTTGGGAACATTTATCGTCTCTCAGAGGAGTAGGCAGGTTCTCTGCTATGGAGAGAGCTGGGGCTTGTTCTGTGGAGAGTATCGAGGATGCAGACGGGTGAAAAGAGGAGAGTACCTGTTGGATGGATATTTGCCTTGTGAAAAAGTAACAAGGACATCATCAGGCTGCAGTGAGTCCAGTTGGAAGCAGGGCCTGCTGGGAACACTAAGGCATGGTCTTGGGGGCCTGAGCAAGGCTGGGCTGAGGGGCTGATGGTGTTCTAGGGGAAGAAGAATGAAAGAAAGTGGGAGGAAGAAGAAAACAGGTAGTGAAGGCCGGAAGGGTGATCTGAAGAGATTCAAACAACATAAGAGAGGAATTAAGCTTTGAGTGGTCATCTAATAAGGGAGCAACAGGAGGCACAGGAAAAGACGACAGTGGTAGCATAGGGGTGACTGCCCAGCTCCTGTCCAGCCACGTCCAGTACAAGCCCAGCCCGAGAAAATACATCTGGGCATCAGAAAGAACGGGGTCCAAGGGTCTTGAAATTTCCCTCTTTCTTCCTGGCTCTGGGGTGGGCAGATTAAGAAGCTGGGTGGCTCTTAAGCATGGGGAAGGCTCAAGGTGTGTGTGTGTGTGCACGCGCATGCGTACGTGTGTTGAAAGGTCAAGATTCTTCACTCAGAAGGCTTCTCAGTCTGCCCTTCCCCATGGGCTGAGGCCGCTCTGGCTCCCACTGGAAATTGCTTCCTCGGTTGAGGGCAGAGAGGGGTCTCAGGCACTGCAGACAAGTTCAACACAGGCACTACTGGGTGATGTCACAGGCCAGGCTAAGGGGCTGGATAGGAGTGAGCTGGCCTGCAGCAGCTCACAGCGGAATCCTCTGTGGTTTCCTGGAATTTGAAAGAGCCAGTAACAGCCAAGAGTTGCATTTTTTTTTTTTTAAAGGAATGTTTCTACTTTCTAGACTGTGATTCATTTACATTGGGACACGCTGGACTTTGATGCCGAATGAGCAAATGAACAAGGCTTTATCTGGTTTCTGTACCTCAACCCAAAATGCCCATGTACTGAGCATCCTTAAACCCATATTGTGAAAAGCTTTGTAGCTTTTGAAAATAAAATTCCCTCGAACACATGGGAAGCAGACCACGAGCGGTGAGCCTCGCGGGTCGCTTGATCCAGCTTTTTTTGGACCCCGGAAGCAATTGACAGGACATGTCTTTGCATAGCTTTGAAAACAGGCCAGTAGGGGGCGTTTGCCCTGAAACCTCTTTAGAGTTGGCCATTTCCTATGTGGACCTGAAGTAAAGCCTTGTTGAAAGGAAAACATTCACCAAATCCCCTCATATTCTGTATCTCACAATTTGGTACTTGAATAGAAAGTGCCTTGTAGTAACTGTTTTTGAAAACTTTGTACTTATACTACCAAAGAAGCAATTTCCTCTGTCGCCTGATTCTTGAGTACACTAGCCGGTACAGATACGTCTCCTCCTGTTCTTCCAAATTCATCATTATTTCATAGGTGTTTTGCACCTTAAGTCACGGCCTTTCGTTTTTGACAGACTAATTGGAATAGTGATGCCTTCTGCAGAGCCAGTGGGAGAAAGAGAAAAAAATGCGGAGCCTCCCCAGCTTCAACAGGTAGTTGCAGCATGTTTGGAGATAATAGAATGGAGTAATGATCTAGTTGTAGTAAAAGAGCTAACTGCAGATACAGAGACTATGGCTGTGGAGTGGAGTCTTGATGACATTCTGCCCTCTTCCACACTCCCGTCAAAATATGCAAGAGTTTTGCGCATATCAAATTTCATTGATCTGGCCTCATTGATTTTGAATTTATAGTAGTGTAGAGAGAGAGCTGTTATTCACATTTCCAGCATCTGTAGATGAGAAAAAAATTGTTTCCTATGAAAATGATAAATATGCAGGAAATTATGGGGGAAATGCTAGCCCATTCATGCTGCCTTTACAGCATGCTATCCCCCAAAAAAGATAGTTAATCATAGACCGTTTTTTACTGTTCATTGAAGTAGGTCCTGGCAGGGTCTCTATTTGGCAGTGTCTTATAAGCCATTACTCTGTGCTATTGTACAGGTTTACAAGAAATCAGTCTCCATTTTATTTTTAAAAATCGAGAATTTCAAATCTCCATTAATTTGGATGTTTCATCATCCCAATTCATCCCAATAAGGTTTTATTATATTTTATTTTTGATAAAATATTGAAACAAGACTATTTGATTATTGGACATATACCTTAAGTTCCAGGTAATTTCATCATCTGAGTCTTGAAAAGAAAATCAGACTTCCTAGCCCAAGAAGTCTGCGGTCTTTCACATTGGGCCATACCTGTCCATGTTCTTGACCTTTATATTTGTAGATAGCACCACTGTCAGTGTCAGTGGTGTAGGTACATTTTACCAAAAAGAAGTGTGGCCTGTAAGCTGTGGTTTGGGTGATCTTGTGACTGTTTGCAACTTTGCTTTGAAGACAATTAACTGGATCCAATTAAACAATTAGGAGCTAGGGTTACTAAGATAGAATGATCAGAAAAGTGCCTTCTGAGACTGTATTTTAAGCTGAAATTAAAAGGCTGAGAATAGTATTTAAGGAGAGAGGGGGATAAGAGGGTTCAGTGCTTGGCTCTTTCTCTTCAGGCATGTGTCTGGTCCTGAGGTGTGGGAAATCTCGATTGACCAGAGAACTGAAGAGATAGCAAAAGAGGTAACTGGAGTGCATGGACCCGAGGCATGAGATGAGGTTATGGAGGAAGTCAGGGAACTTCTTGGTGAGCTGGCATGGTTAGATCGTGCTTTAAGCCACAAGAGACAAAATATGACAACAGGAAATTAAAAAGATATAGCTAGGCTCAGAGCAAGTGAATCTGAAAAAGAAGAGAAATGCAAAGCAGTGATGGAGCTGAAGCCACTGGCTACCTGGCTCTCGGATAAAGCAGGCAAAATGGCTGGGAATTTGGCTCCTGCAATGTAACCAGGGACTAGACATGTACTCTGTGAAATGGGAAGTGGAGTCAGGCTCACTCCTTAAAACCAGGACTGTTTATAAATGAGAGAGGACATCCTCACTATGACAGGAAGCTGATAAAAGTAACTGCTGACCTATGTCTGGAATGATGGTTGACATGAAGCTTATGAGTCTATGGAGGTAGAAGATCCCAGACAGGATCCTGACCAGGGCCTGAGCCAAGCCACCTGCTGGCTCAGTGACTGGATTTGCAATATCCCTATCACTGGGGATAGGATCCTTCAGCTAGCATTTAAGATTATGTTCAGAATGAGGGCCTAGACACTTGTGGGGGTAGGTGCAAATGGAGACAGGGACAGAGACAGATGGGAGAGAACCTGCCACTGAAATGAACATGCACACCTAAATTCCAAAACACATAAAATATACAGCATCAAAAAGAGAACCAGTGAGATTCACAATCAGAAGAGAAATTCACTCCATAAGGAAATAAAATTATAGAATAAAAGTTTTCAATATATTCCAAATCCTTACAGAGAAAAAAAAATGGATAATATCCACTGGGATTGGGGACAAACATACATGAAACAAGAATAGGAGAATAGGAACAGAACCAACCAGAAATCTCAGAAATGAAAACGTAGTCATTGAAATAAAAAACGCACAAAGATACATTGGATTAAGAAATGGTAGTGAGGAATTTACCCAGAATGCAGTTCAGAGGAAAAAGACATTAAAAAAAAAAATTATGCAAAAGCAGCTGAGGCAGGAAGGATATTTTGAGACTCTCCAATAAGCTTTTAATAAATTATTTAAGAAAGAACAGAACAAATGACCAGCAAGTTTTCAATTTGACAGAGTTTTTAAAAGGCATGAACCCTCAAATTCAAAGCATACCCCCAAGTACTGAGTAGTATCAACATAAAGAAATGTAAATACGCACACGCTAGCGAATCTTCAGAACATCGCTGGCAGAGAATCTTACAGCCTGATTTCAATTTGACTGAGAGAACATCTCAACAGCCAGTGGCCTCAGGTCACGTGGAATGTCTTCAGTGTGCTGAAGCAAAGAATTGTCAAGAATTCTGTCTGTAAACTCTCTCTCAAAAGTGAAAATGAAATAAAGATTTTCATTTTTTTGAGGTACAAAGAATCTTGTTAAAATACTTTTTTAAGAGTGTGTATTACAACAAGAAAAGTAAACCCAGACAGAAGTTGTAGAATACGTAGAACAGTGTTGAGTATACAAACTGCTGAAATGTCGGAAAACAGAATTTAGTAATGAATGTGAAAGTAACGACTTTCCCTGTATTGAGACCGAAAGATGAAACTAAAATACTAGGTAAAAATGATAAGGAGAGTATGAATCCACATATATCACCATACATGTAAATGATTAAGATTAAATTTAAATATTAAAAGACAGCTTTTTGGTTTTTGGGTTTTTTTGTTTGTTTTGTTTTGTTTAGCCCAGTTGCATGCTGCTTAAGAAGAAAACTGCACCAAGGGGTTAAAAATAATGAGATGGAAATAGATATATCAAGACCACATTAATCAGAGGAAAGCTGGGTTAACTATCATTATCAAACAATGTCGACTTTAGGGCAGATAAAGCATTCGTGGAGATAAAACTCTTTATAAAAGAGAAGAAAGCATGAACCAGGTCATGTGGGGCTGTGGGCCATGGTCGGGGGTTGCATATGAGCCTAAGCTAGATGGGCGGTCCCTGCAGAAGATAGCTATATGGATGGGAGGGCAGGGTTTGAGAGGTGTGGCGGGTACCCGGCAGCACAGAGGTGAGAGGTTGGGGGCACTGGGCAGAGCAGGGGAGGACAGGGATTGAGAGACAAGAGGGGCCTGTTTTGAAGAAAGCGATGGTAAACTGTAGTGTGTGCTGCCCATGGGCAAAATGAGATGTGGACCTCTGGGCGGCAGTCATTACAGAGTGACAGGGTGGAGATTTGAGGGAGGAAGCAAGCTGGAGCCTTGGCAGTAGGAAGGAAGTGCCTACAACTGTTTTCATTCCTGCCCCGCCATGCTCTGGAAAGCATGGTCACATTAGTGTTGCACCGTCTGCCACTGGGGAAAACATGCAAGTGAGACTTCAAATGGAAGATACTTCTTTTCTTTTTTTTTTTTTTTCTGAGACGGAATCTAGCCCAAGTTGGAGTGCAATGGCACGATCTCAGCTCACCGCAACCTCCGCCTCCTGAGTTCAAGTGATTCTCCTGCCTCGGCCTCCTGAGTAGCTGGGACTACAGGTGCCCGCCACCACGCCTGGCTCATTTTTTGTATTTTTAGTGGAGACAGGGTTTCACCGTGTTAGCCAGGATGGTCTTGATCTCCTGACTTTGTGATCCGCCCTCCTCGGCCCCCTAAAAGTACTGGGATTACAGGCGTGAGCCACCGTGCCCGGCCTAAATGGAAGATACTTCTAACTAGAAATGCAGTAAGGGACAGGAGCCAACTCTTCTGAAACTCAAGGCTTTATCAGAAATTCTTACTTTCAGCACAGTGTTTTATACCTTAGGAGAGCGTGTTTTGTCATCATTATGGT
Organism: Theropithecus gelada; assembly: GCF_003255815.1. Classification (NCBI taxonomy): domain Eukaryota; kingdom Metazoa; phylum Chordata; class Mammalia; order Primates; family Cercopithecidae; genus Theropithecus; species Theropithecus gelada. The sequence goes on along the minus strand of NC_037668.1, from coordinate 219,625,202 downwards.
ACTAGATGGCAGCAGCCACTGAGATGACCCCGCTGAGCCAGCTTGAAATCCCGAGAAGACTTCATTGTCTTTGAACTTCGACTTCTTCCCTCATGCCCTCTCCCTACCTCCACCCAAACCCTGCAGATCATGCCTGCACCCTTACCTGTTATTAGAGCTACTGTTTGTAAAGAAGCTGTATGTTAGCAATAGACAATTTTACCTGTTCAATGTAACAAATATTAATGAAGTCCTGGCTTACAGATATGTTGTTCCCCATTATCCTGGCACCTCCAAAGTGGATAAACAAATAGAATGTCAAAATTCCATGCTCACTGAGAAGTTGAGGAATAAAACTCTTTTTTTTTTTTTTTTTTTTTGGCTTGTTCTCAAAGTGATCAGGATCTTGCTCATAGTCTGTCATCATTAATAAGTCTGTCTTTGGAGTCTACTGTGGCATGAAGAATTAGGCATGGTAATTTACAAAATCTGATTACAAAGAGAATCCCTGTCTGCTAGCAGTTGAGAGCATCTTAAAAAGATCACACGTTAGATATAGACCAGTTTTACAGTGTACTAGTAATGTGGCTTAGGCCCATTATTATATTTAAGTTCTGTGAGATGCAATTTTGTCATCTGTAAGTTGGGAGTAATAATGTTTACCTTGCTGTGAGGATTAATTGAGGTAACACTTATCTCGAGCAGTATCCAGCACGTGGAAGAGTGCTTGGCTGATAGTGGGTTCTCAATAAATATTCCTTGAAGAGGCTGATAGTGGGTTCTCAATAAATACTCCCTGAAGAGAATGAATGAATGAATGAATGAATGAATGAATGAATGAATGAATGAATGAGTCAGCTCAGTTGTAAACCCCCTGGGTACACAGCCAGCACTCTTTCATATATATTTGAGAGTAAGCCCAGAAAGAGGACATAATCAAATTTCATCGAACAACCTTTTGGGAATACATATACCGCTTACGTGCACGTGCGCGCACACACACAGATGTTTAAAATTAGAATGTTTAAAACAGTCTAATCAGATGGTCTGTCCCTGGCCTGACAGTGAGAACTACCAGAAAGCATGAGAGGAGAGCTGATAATGGGGAAGGGAGTGGCTCGGAGAAAAAGACAGCGATAATTCTAGAGACAGAAATCGGAGAAGGCAAGAGGAGGCGGTTTGCAGTGGCTTCCAAACACATGTGACCCCTGGGTATCAGCAGCAATCTGGCTGAAGGCTAAAGAGACCAGAATTTTTGTTGAACAAATTGAATTTCTACAGAACAAATACCCGCCGATGTACGCATGAGCATGCACAGGCTCCCTCTCTCTCACCCGTCCTCTCCCCCCATTCCTTTCCTAAGAGACAGATAAACTTGTTACCTACAGAAAATGATCATCTGTCTGGCTGTTCCTGCTCCACAGCTCTGTTCAAGGAAAACGCAGACCTTGGGCACGTAAACCTCGATTACCGACAGAGACACAGTGTCACCATGCCCTGAGTTTGGGACTCCTGCCGTTTCCATGTGCTGTTTTGCTATTTATCCTCATGGCGTTAGCAGGATAAACTGATCTGTGGCATTAATAAGTGTCATAAGTAGTACTTTCGTGCCCGAGAGGAGTTTGGAAAGCATCTCCCACCTGCCAGATCTCTTTTCCGAGGTGACATAACAGGCTCTGTTTTTCCCCACTGATTTTATTCCCCACAAGATGCCCAGAGTAGTTTAGTAAAGGTTTCCCATGTGGATGAAGAAGAGAGTGGCCAGCTTGACGAAATCACTGAGCCCTTGGATACCGGGGAAGAACTGCTTGTCTGGGAGGGACGTAGCTTTTTCATGGTGTGGCTTATTGAAGACATGCAGCCTGGGTGGGGAGCTTCACCATGGCCGCCTCCTTTCTCCCCAGTTCCTGCGCGTCGTTTCTTAGGAGAGAGAACAAATTCATATCCACAGTCACAAGAAAAGGGTCATTTGTATCACCTACCTTTATTCTCCCGGGGCTTTGAGGTAGATGTGATATTTTGCAACTGAAAAGTACAGTTTGCTCAGGAATGCAGAGTTAACTAAGCAGAAAAAGATCATTTTATAGTGGAAATGAATGAGTCTGATGAGTAGGTGGAACAGAGTCATCCAGTCTTGGATTCAAATTTGGCTCTACAGCTAGGTCTCAAATATTGACTGACCCATAAAGATGTTCAGTCATCTTTCGCAAAATTAGCAGTGTGTTCAGTCATCTTTCGCAAAATTACCATGTAAGTGATTGAGCCAAAGAATCAAAGAGTATGCTCATCCCCCATGGTGGCTTATCTGTGGCAAAAATTCCTCCTTCAGAAATGAGGCTCTCCCTCTGACCAAAAGAGGCTTTCTCTAATTATGTGCTTGTGACTCTGTCTTTTCTAAAAGCACCCACATTTTTTAGGTGCTAACTGTGTGCCTGGTTTGGAGCCAAGTGTATAAAGTACAATTGCCCTCAAGATGCAGACGCTGCCCTTGAAAAGCTTTGCTGACCCTGACTCTGGGGGCTCTCCCCTCACTTGGCCCTAGTGCCCCAGTGGGTAGGTAAGAGTGGCCCCCCTCACTTGGCCCTAGTGCCCCAGTGGGTAGGTAAGAGTGGGCCCTGCTCATGTTGCCCCATTCATCACCAGGATTGATTCCGCTAATCTGGTAAATAGGGTAGATCATTCATTCATTCATTCTTCACTGCAACTCTCCTTCTATACTTGGGACACTCTTGACTTTCCATCAGTTGATTGAATTCTCAGCGTAGTTTTTTTGTGCCTCAGGGATTTTTGCACCTACTATTTCTTCATCAGTCTAATTTTGACTCATCTACCAGCCCCCAAACAGAATGTCTCTTCTAAGTTTTTCCTGACTCTGTAGTTTAGAGTAGCTCTGACTACTATAGATCCCTTTTGAAGCCTGCCCAGTACTCACCAGACTTGTTAATACTTTCCAGTGTCTGGCCCTTCCACAGTGATGTAAGATCCATGAGGACAGGAACCGTGGTCTCCCTTATTTCCCAGCGTATCCCTGCAGTGCCTGGCACATAGTGGGTGCTCAGTAAATGTGGAATGTGGAATGTGAATGCGTGAATGAATGAATGAACAAATACATGGATAAACTGGTCAATGATTTCTAGTGTCACTTTTCCAAAGGTGGATACAACACCAGAGATGGGATTTTTCTTTAACCAATAGTATGTAAGGAGTTATAATTGCCGGCTAGAAAGTACAAACCCTGGGCAGGGAAATCCATTAACCCATAGACCATCTTTGTGCCAACAATGTGGGAGCAGTGAAAGAAGTCAGCTATTTGCGTTGAGTCGAATTGGAAAATAGTGGAAATAGGTAAAATATAGGGCTTATAAAATTCTCTTCGGACTTCATTTGTCTGACACCAATATTTACTTTCGAGGAAATTTCCAGAATACAGACCACACGATTGTACTTAAATATAAATAAAACAATACTCTCAGGCCAACATCAAGAATTTGGGGTCGTCCCTGTTCGTATTACCCCAATCATTCATTGAATTCTATCATCAAATATTGACTATGGCTTGCTTCTTGGTCTATATTTTTTTTGGAATCTTTCCTTGCTTATAGCTTGCAATATTGCAGACTGTTAAAAATCCTGAGTCTGTGCAAAAAATATACTGGGTTCTGGTGCCATTCCTGCCCCTGCTAGTTTGGTTAGAAAGGCCCCTGTTCCTCTGTGCAACAATTTTACATGTATACGTGAGGGGTGGTGGAGACCTTTGCCTCATTAGGGAGCTGCCTATACAAATATCTCTGAAAGGACTTACATCATAATAGCAATTCAGGTCCCTGAAGATGGCACATTATCATGGTCTGAATCTAGTGCTACGGTACACCTTGTCATGCCTACATTTCATTAAGGGGCGTCATCCGCAAGCATCCCAGACTCCCAAAGCTCCTGGTGCTGTATTTCAAGAGGAGTTCTTGACTTCACCTTTAAAGGACACTCTGTGATAGAGAAACTTCAGGAATGCTTCCCTGACAGCCACCTCCTCAGTCCCCTAGGTCCATACCTCTTCCTGGAAGGAAGGAAGAATTGGCCCAGTTTCTGAAGCCTGTGGTAGGAACAAAAGATACACTGCTTGGCACATAATTAGAGTCATAAATAACTGAGTAACTAAAATAAATAACTGTCCTCTAACTCACTTTGGGGTCTTATGCTGGACTCTGGCATGGTCTAGGATTGTTTTCCACCAGAGACTGGAACGAAGAATGTGGGAGTGGGGATGGTGGGCATGGGAGGGAGTTACAGTGAAAGGAGCTTGAAACCAGGAAGCAGATGTCAGGAATCCGGCCACTAGGTTAGCAAACACTTATTAAGCACCTTTTATGTACCAAAGTTGATAGATCTGAGGGGCTTAGAGCTTGCTGCATGGCCTTAATGGGCCTATGGCAACTTTTCTAGGCTATTTATTTATTTATTATTATACTTTAAGTTCTAGGGTACATGTGCACAACGTGCAGGTTTGTTACATATGTATACATGTACCATGTTGGTGTGCTGTACCCATCAACTCGTCATTTACATTAGGTATATCTCCCAATACTATCCCTCCCCTGACCCCACAACAGGCCCCGGTGTGTGATGTTCCCCTTCCTGTGTCCAAGTGTTCTCCTTGTTCAGTTCCCACCTATGAGTGAGAACATGTGGTGTTTGGTTTTCTGTTCTTGCGATAGTTTGCTGAGAATGATGGTTTCCAGCTGCATCCATGTCCCTACAAAGGACACGAACTCATCCTTTTTTATGGCTGCATAGTATTCCATGGTGTATATGTGCCACATTTTCTTAATCCAGTCTATCATTGATGGGCATTTGGGTTGGTTCCAAGTCTTTGCTATTGTGAATAGTGCCGCAATAAACATACGTGTGCATGTGTCTTTGTAGCAGCATGATTTATAATCCTTTGGGTATATACCCAGTAATGGGATGACTGGGTCAAATGGTATTTCTAGTTCTAGATCCTTGAGGAATTGGCACACTGTCTTCCACAATGGTTGAACTAGTTTACAGTCTCACCAACAGAGTAAAAGTGTTCTCATTTCTCCACATCCTCTCCAGCACCTGTTGTTTCCTGACTTTTTAATGATTGCCATTCTAACTGGTGTGAGATGGTATCTCATTGTGGTTTTGATTTGCATTTCTCTGATGGCCAGTAATGATGAGCATTTTTTCATGTGTCTGTTGGCTGCATAAATGTCGTCTTTTGAGAAGTGTCTGTTCATATCTTTTGCCCACTTTTTGATGGGGTTGTCTTTTTCTTGTAAATTTGTTTGAGTTCTTTGTAGATTCTGGATATTAGCCCTTTGTCAGATGAGTAGATTGCAAAAATTTTCTGCAATCTGTAGGTTCCATTCTGTAGGTTGCCTGTTCACTCTGATGGTAGTTTCTTTTGTTGTGCAGAAGCTCTTTAGTTTAAGTAGGTCCCATTTGTCAATTTTGGCTTTTGTTGCCATTGCTTTTCGTATTTTAGGCTATTTCATCATCTTTAAGGTAACAGGGTTGAAGTAGGTGATCTCTGCTTCCTTCTGGCTCTAAACAATCTGTGATTCATTTCAATAGTTGGAAGTAAAGCATCCCCCCCTCCTTTAACCTAGTAGGCATGAGGCAGGAATAACATCTGGCCCGCCGAGTCATGTGAATGCTGAGTAGAAGTAGAGGAATGCAGACCACAAAGCTGGTAGTCTATTCCAGCAGCTCAGAAAGTAGAAGCAGTGCTTCATAGGTGCCCTGCTCACCGTTCTCCTCGCCCTGTTCCCTGTGCTAGTCTGGTCAGGTGGTTGCAAGCCCATCCATGCATCTTGCATTTGCTTCACAGGACTAAGTGATTTAAAGGACACTTCACTGGCAAGGTTGAGTGTGTGACCAGTACATTGCCCAGTTCGAAAGTCGACTCCCCATAGTGTGCTTGGACCTCTACCACACACATGAATCTCCACTCTCTGTGGTTTGCTTTTGAAGAATCTGGGAGTCGCTTGTGCCCCAAAATCTTTTTCCTTCCCACAGATGAAAATGCAGCATGTAGTTGTGTTGTCTCAAATTTTACCCATTAAAAATTGTTTTGAGTTCGTAAAAATTTCTCCCTCAAAATCTAAACTCATCTATGAAATTATTAATCATTAACACTTGTAATTTTATCTAATAAGGTGGGTTTTTTTTTAACACCCGGATGAGATCAGACTTTTCCAAAGGAGGCTTGGAAGTTTTGACTGGGTAAAGAGGGAACTTCTGGGGGAAGCTGCTCTGGAAAAGGCATCGTTTGTGAGGCCACACTAAGAAGGCCGTTGGTGAGTCCTTCAGCCCAAGGGAAAGAGAAAAATTGTCAGGAACTAAGAGGAATGGAAAGGGAGTGAAGACAAATGATGCTTACTTCACAACGTTGATGTGAACTGGTCCAGCACCTGGTCTGATGAACTGATTGTGGAAGAGACTCTGCCCCCGCAGGAACTCATGAGCCTGAAGTAATGGGAGCTGCGTGTGAAGAGCTGCCTCATAGGCCTTCAGAGAGAGGGAGGCAGAGAGACTGCCTTTCCCCAGCCGCGTAAATGAGCCCATTTTAGCAAAAAGAGCTGTAATTTGCAAAAGCATTAAAAATCTGCTTCCAACTGTAAAAAATACTGAAATATCCAGGGCATAGCAAGGTTGTGGGTCGGCCCTGTGGCACGATGTGTGATCTTGAAAAGTGATGAAAGGGGAAGAAGGCGTTGTAAAGATACTGCTCTAATGAACACAATTCTGTTTGCCAGCATTTTTTCCTGCTGGCGAATTAGATTATTCCATCGACCTGGTAGAACATCAATAGCATCTTCGGAGAATAGCCACGAGAGCTGAGTTACTCTATGACCGGAGTTTTGAAGACAACGTCATTTCACATTTCTCAGTTTTCTTTGATTTTGTGCTGAGAAAATGGAAGACTGTAATAAATATTTTCCACAAATGGTGTCTTAAATGGAATCACAGCTGGTAGCAACAGTATTCTGCTGTTTATTTGGATGTTGGATTCCAGGTTTTCTATGTGAAACAACCATGCTGGCAGATTCACTGGTTTCACATTTTTCTAACACTTTTTTTGTTTGTTTGTTTGTTTGTTTGTTTGAAGGGATGAATTTGGCTTCACATGTGAACCTGGTGGGCGCTGTGGGGTGGGTGATGCTGGGCTGCTGGCATGTTCATACTCAGTGGTCTCAGAGTATGTCAGGGCTCTTGCATTGATTGGAAATATTTCAGTTGTATGATAAGTTAACATGTACATGACCATTAGGTGGAACCTGGTGGGCGCTGTGGGGTGGGTGATGCTGGGCTGTTGGCATGTTCATACTCGGTGGTCTCAGAGTGTGTTAGGGCTCTTGCATTGATTGGAAATATTTCAGTTGTATGATAAGAAGTTAACATGTCCACGACCATTAGGTGAGGTTCAGGGAGGCAGTGACGTGGACTGGAGAGAGCCTGGGTTCAGGAAGCACAGGCTGAGTTCTGGTCTCAGCCCTTCTGTGGCTGTGCAGCCTTGGCCAAATCACTAAGCCTCTTGGAAACTTGGGTTCTACATTGCGTTAGCAACATAATAATACACTGTACAGCTTTAATTAATGAATCAGTGGATGTGAATTTGGCTTGTGGTGTATAAAGGTGTCATACTTACTGTACTTACAGTTATTAGGTGGTATAATCTTCGTTGTTTTGATATCATACCCAGGTTTCTGTAGCCTTCTTTCTCTTCTTAATATTCTGTTGCCACCATCCCCCTGTCCACACGCCAACTCAGCTCAGTGCTTATTCTTACAAAGCTTTGTTCTCAACTAGTTATCATGGTAAGTTTTTAGGTAATAGATGTAGTATCTAGTGTCTCCAATAGTGATTTAAAAAAAACAAAAAACAAAAAACTTCTACAAGTTAAAATAAATATAACCGTGGTATAGCGGCATCCTAAAAGGCTCTTTTAGAAAATTCTGGCTGGGCATCATGGCTGATACCTGTAATCTCAGTACTTTGGAATCCCAAGATGGGAGGATTGCTTGAGGCCAGGAATTTGAGACCAGCCTGGCCAATATAGCGAGACCCCATTTCTACAAAAAATAAAAATAATAAAATTAGCCAGGCATGGTGGCATACACCTGTAGTCCTAGCTACTTGGGAGGATGAGGCAGGAGGATCTCTTGAGCCAAGGACTTTGAGGTTACAGCGAGCTATAGTCACAGCACTGCACTGCAGCTGGTGGCAGAGCAAGACCTTGTCTGCCTGTCCCTCACTCGCTCTCTCTCGCTCTCACTCTCTTTCTCGCTGTCTCTCTCTCACTCGCTCTCACTTTCTCTCTCTTGCTTTCTCTCTCTCGCTGTCTCTCTTGCTCTCGCTCTCTCGCTTTTGCTGTCTGTCTTGCTCTCACTCGCTTTCTCGCTCTCGCTCTCTTGCTCTCGTTCTCTCGCTCTCTCTCTTGCTCTCGCTGTCCCGCTCTCTTGCTATCTCCCCCACTTTCTCACTCTCACTTTCTCACTGTCTCTCTCCCTCGCTGTCTCTCTCCCTCGCTCTCTTTCTCTCTTGCTCTCACACTCTGTCTCTCTCGCTCTCACACTCTGTCTCTCTCGCTTTCTTTCTCTCTCGCTCTCACACTCTGTCTCTCTCGCTCTCACACTCTCTCACTCTCACACTCTCTCACTCTCACACTCTGTCTCTCACTCCCTCCCTCTCTCTCTCTCTCTCTCCCTCTCTCCCTCTCTCTCGCTCCCTGGCTCGCTCTCTGTATCTCTCACTTGCTTGCTGTCTCTCTGGGGGAGGGGTGCCCTGTCTTTTGAAAGAAAACACCAAGGGGATGGGGAGCGGTTGGGCAAAGGGATCCTCATGGTGAGGAATCACCCACCCAAAAGGTGGGGTAGGGAAGTGAGTGTAAACTAATACTACTTTGTTAGTTAGGGAGCATGTGAAAGGCACAGTATTGCATCTACAAGTATAATAGAACCTTCCATGTGAGTGATAAAAACTTAGTCTGTTGATTGAAAGGACTTAGAGAGGCTCTGAGGTTATAACATAATACCTGGATAAAGTGGAAATTACTTTAGTGGAGGATTTTTTTAAATGCTTCTGTATTTTTTTACTGTAACCATTGTGACAATTTGTATTTTCAAAAGATGTCCACTACAATATCTCTTCTTCCACTTCCACACTCTCTGTAATGTAAGATTACCGTTTCCCCATCAAACATTGAGTCTGGCCTGGCGTGATGGATCATGCCTGTAATTCCAGCACTTTGCGAGGCCGAGGAGGATGGATCACTTGAGGTCAGGAGTTCGAGCCTCAAGCGATCCACCTGATCCAACCTTGAGGTCAGCCTGGCCAACATAGTGAAACTCCATCCTTACTAAGAACCCAAAACAATTAGCCAGGCACAATGGTGCAGCCTGTAATCCCAGCTACTCAGGAAACTGAGGCCAGATGATCCCTTGAACCCAGGAGGTGGAGGTTGCAGTGAGCCAAAATTGTGCCACTATACTCCAGCCTGGGCAACAAGAGTGAGACTCCATCTCAAAAAAAAAAAAAATTCAGTCTAAATTCTCTCCCCTTGAATCTCGTTTTCCCTAAGTGATGCTCTTGTAACTGCTAGAATGCAGCAGAAATGAATTAGTGTGACTTCCAAGGCTAAGGTAGATGAACCCTTGCAGCTTCTGCCTTGGTCCTTGGCAAAACTCGGCTTTCCAGAAAGGCCATTCTTGTGACATTCCCTCTTAGAACCAAGCTGCCATGTTTTGAGAACCTAAAAGGAGAGGCCACTTAAGTACTCTTGTCGATAGTCCCTACTTGAGTTCATTTTTTGGTCACTTGAGCTCAGGTGCCAGAGGTGAAATGAAGAAGTCATCTTGGAAATAGATCTTCGAGCTGCTGCTGTTTTGAGACACCCTTGGCGATTTAAGTCATCCTGAGGCCCAGATATAATAGAACAGATGGGAGATATTCCTGCTGTACCCTTTCTGAGTTTCTGACCCACAGAATATGTGACCTTAAGAAAATGGTTATTATTTTATACCACTCCATTTTGGGGTGGTTTCTTACACAGCAGTAGATGACGAGAACAACCATTTGACATACACAGATGCTTAGATACCTCTCCTGCAATGCTTCCAAACTAGCTTTTCCAAAGTACAGTGGAAAACTGGGAACAGGGGAGCAGTGTGGTAAGTGAACATCCCAGAATTAGCAAGAGAACTAGTGCTTGCTACTTCTGGTCATGAGTAGTGTACTTCTGTAGAAACACTTGAAATCAGATCACATGAATCTCCAATTTTACTCCTTTTCCAAAATTGTGCTAGCTTCTCTAGTTCCTTTCCCTTTGCATGCTAATTTTACAATACTCATGTCTATGTCTACAGAAACTCTTGCTGGAGTTTTGATAGAAATTGGCCTATATATCAATTTGGAGAGAATTGACAACTTCACTATGTTGGGTCTTCCAATGCACGAACACAGTATAGCTCTTTATTTATTTAGATCTTTCATCTGTGTTTTGTACTTTTAGTATACAGATACTGTCCATGGTATTTTTAGATGTGTACCTAAGTATTCAATTTTAAATTCATACCTAAGTAATTTTGTATTACTGTGTTTATTTTGGTTTTCATATATGTCTTGCTAGTCTGTAGATGCATGATTAATTTTCGTGTGTTGAGTTTGTCCTGCTGCTTTACTTAATTCACTTATTAGATCTTAAAATGTTTTTGAAAATTCCTTGGGATTTTCTACATAGGCAATCATGTTACCTGTAAATAGGGGCAGCTTATTTTTTCCTTTCTGTTCTATATCCTGTTATTTTTTTTTTTTCTTTGCCTTATGACACTGGCCAGTACTTCTAGTATTACATTGAATATGAGTATGGATGTCAGACATCCTTGCCTTTTCCCCCATTTTAGTGTGAAAACATTCAGTATTAATGTTTGCTGGTGGAAATAGTACACACGTTGCCCTTGACTCAGTGCTCTTTGGATTCCCTCATCAGATCTGTAACTGGACAGCAGATGGAGATGCTCAGCCTACAGCCCGTTCTCACAATCCAGGGTGTTTTTATCTATTGGGAACTGGTTGACTGAAATGGCATCTTCTCTTATCTTGCTTTTCTGGTACATGAAACAAAGTACACTGAAAACTAAACACTATAGAATGTACTTCTGTCAAGGCTCCTCGTATCTCAGCCTTCTCTTATCACGTTATGTATGAGATCTGCTGAGGCCAGTATTCAGTGTGACGCCATTCCTACCACTTCTCTCCGCTCTCTACCGTGCTTTTTCCCAGGAGTTAAAGTCTATCTATGGAATAAAGGTCTGAATTGGCTGAGGAGAGAGGGACCACAGTGAGTGAGTCTGTCGGCTGTAGGAGCCAGCCCCACATGGTGCACAGACAGTTGTGCAGATTCTCGCTTGGTGCAGACGACTTGATTTCCGATCCATGGTTCAGACAGTGTGAAGGGTCCTTGTCACTCTTTCCAAGCAGGCCGTCTTACCCTCATAGCATTTCACTGCGCATGGCCCTCAGTAAAATTGTAGCTCAGAAGACCTCTTAGACCCTGACATTAGGTGGTCTCTTTCTAGACTCAGGCATTGGCCCTAGTTTTAAAGTGTTTTAAGTTGAATTTAATTTTTTTATATTTAAATCTGTTTTTATATCTCAATAGGTATTTTAAAAATGGGAATGTTGTATTAGAGGTACATTGCCAGATGCCACTTTGACTATGAGCATCTAGTTTAATCATTCAATTACTGATTTTGTCACAGGCAGTCCTACCCGCTGCTTTAAATTGCCAAAATAGCAAACAAGCCACTAATTATATTTGCAGAATTTGAAAAGCATGGCCAGCAGTTTCTCAGGACCATCAAGTCAAACCCAAATGGTTTTGCCACTTCTGTGCTGTCAGGTGTTTGAATTCCTGACTCACTTTGACGATGGCAAAATAAATAGATTCCCAAAGGGGAGAAATCTTTCTTCTCATGAATGTTTACTCTTCCCTCATCTTTTTCCCTTTCTTCCTCCCTTGGAGAAATACTGCTTGAGCAGTATTTATGGCTGTTTGTGCATTACCAAAAACTGTCAAAATCTTACAAGTTGATAAGTACAAAATAAGATTATTCATGACTGCAGGGTCTCCTCTGGGAACAAGATTAAAGGAACTACAGTGATTTGACCTCTAAGTAGGGATTTGGTTCTATCATTAAGTAAAGGAAATGCATATACACTTCCACAATCTAGAAGGAGTGACACATAATTGGTTTAGAGGGAGGGTAAAGAACTAGCCTTTTTACCTGGCCTTCAGAGACTGTGGGAGGAAGAGGGTGCCTGAGCAAAGAAAGCTCTGAACACATAGATATCAGATATAGTTTCTTTTTTAAAATTTTTAATTAATTAATTTTTTTTGAGGCATAGTCTCACTCTGTCGCCCAGTCTGGAGTGCAGTGGCACAATCTTGTCTCACTATAACCTCTGCCTCCCAGATTCAAGTGATTCTCCTGCCTCAGCCTCTGAGTAGCTGGGATTACAGGTGCATGCCACCATGCTCAGCTAATTTTTGTATTTTTAGTAGAGACGGGGTTTCACCATGTTGACCAGACTGGTCTCGAACTCCTGACCTCAGGTGATCCACCCACCTCGGCCTCCCAAAGTGCTGGGATTACAGGTGTGAGCCACCAAGCCAGGCCTCCATCTTTTAAATGTATCTTTTACAGAGTAAATGCTTTTAATTTTGATGAAATCTAATTTTTCCATTTTTTTTCTTCTATGAATCATGTTTTTGGTGTCATATATAAGAACTCTTGCCTAACTCAAGGTCATGAAGATTTTCTCCCATGTCTTCTAACATTTTTACAAGTTTGTATTTAGATCAATGATCTATTTGAGTTCATGGCCTCATAATTGACCTTGATACAAGTTATGAAGTTCAGGTTGAAGTTCGTTTTTCTTCCTAAACTGGACTATACATTTTCCAGAGAAGATATCCAAATGGCTGATAAACACATGAAAAGATGCTCAGCATGATTAACCATGAGGGAAATGCAAACCAAAACCACAGTGAGAGAGCCCTGCACACCCACTGGGATGGATAGAATAGAAAAGGTAGATAACAGGTGTTGTTGAGGATGGTTAAAAATGCCATGGTGACTCCACTGAGTTGTTCTTATGCTGTAAAAAAAGAGGAAATAATAATTGGCTACATTTGTGTGAATCAATTTCTTGAATTTCTGTTGTGTTCCATTCATTTCGTGTCTATCTCTTTGCCAACGCCACACCGTCTTGAGTGCTGTGGCTTTCTAGTAAGTCTTAAAATTGGATTGTGTGAGCCTTTCAGTTTTATTCTTTTTAAGAACTGCTCAGACTATTCTAATTCCTTTGTGGTTCCATAGAAATTTTGGAACCAGTTTGTCTATATCTACAAATATCAAGCTTGGGTTTTTATTACACTTTCACTAAGTTAATTTAGAAAGACTCATCTTTACTACATTCATCTTCATTTTTAAATGGCAGTTTCTCTGGGTACAGATATCTTGGCTGATACTTTCTTTTGACACTTTGTATCATTATCCTGCCCTCTGTCTTTATTTTTTTGCGGGCCGGAGGCAGGGTGTAGAGACAGTATATCTCCTGGTTTTGGGTTGGGAAGTGAACATTTGAAATAACGTGTTATAACTCTGCATTCTGTTTTGTTCTGAGAGTTGTTGGTGGGCATTTTGTGGTGTATGGTTTTGTAACTTGGACTTCAGCTGCAGAGTGTGGAGTGCGCAGTGGAGCTCATCAGTGTTGTCTTTGCTTAGTGTTTTACTCTTCTTTTTTGTGATATGGGCAGACCACGAAGCTATGCAGAAGACACAGAGGACCTCTAGGAAATACCTTGAGCCTATAAGGCTTCCACTCCGCTGGTCACTTGTGCGTGAGAAGATACATCCAAGGTCCTCAAATCTCCCCTGGTTTTTACTTTTGACGAGGTTCTTTTGGGTCCCCCTTGTGTACATGCAATTTCCCAGTTACCCAGGTGATGTGGAGAGCTGGTCTCATTCCTTCTAAGACTGACTTGGGGGTGAATGGTAGATGGAAATAGCCTGAGGCAAGAAGACCATAGAATCCTGATTTTCTTACCCTAAAATATAGCTATTTAAAAAAATAAACACTTCTCAATTTTTTGTCTACCTTAGATCAATTTCTGATGCCCTAAAGTGGTTGCCTTTGGCAATTTTGACTAGTCTTGTACTCATTTTCTATGGACAAGAATCACTAATTACTTTATACCATCATTACCAGTGTCTGCTTGAATAAGATTTTTTTTTTTTTTTTTAAGAATAAATTGAACTAAAAAGTCCTTAGGACAGTGCCTGACATATGAAGCAAAGGCACTGACTGCATGAAATGCTGTTACTATAATTACCATTATTGTTGCTAGTGACACAGACAACTAGGCAGCCCCACTCCCAAGACATACCCATGGTTGTCCATTGCAGGATAATTTTTGTAAGGGATCCTCTTCCTCGCCTCTTATTTTTAGTAGCTCCTTTGTTGTAGAGCAAGCGTCAGCAACTATTCTGTGAAGAGCCAGGTAGTAAAGATTTTCAGCTTTGCAAGCCATACATCCACCTACTTAATTGTGCTCTTGTAGCTTGAAAGCAACTGTGGACAGCATATAAATGAATGGACACGGCTGTGTCCTCACAAAACCTTATTTACAAAAGCATGTTGTTCATGGGATTTGGCTTTGAGGTGAAGTTTACCAACCTCTGCTATCGCCTCACTTTCTCATGATTCTGCCTCTAAGCAGTGCTAGCTACTCTGCCACAACAGGCTGTATTTTTTCGTCGAAAATCTTCAAAGAAGAGAACCTCTCTGCTTCCCAGAACCTCCCAACACCTGTGCTGTGAAAACCCATCCTGTGACTTCTTCAAGGTCTGTGGGCTCTGAGTACTTGGCATCTGTAGTGATTGATTTCAATAAGAGTACCAGTAACACTAAAATATATGTCAACAACAACATATAAGTATAGTGTTAAACAACATTGTAGATACAGATACATACTGCTTGGTGAGCTCACTGATGCCAAACTACATTTCATCTTCTATTTTAAAGTAAATTGTGCAGATTTTTATTCATGTTTAATTTTTGTAACTTTCATCTTTTCTTTCCAAGCAAGGGAAGGGTATGTAGGTATTTTTGAACCACAGTGTTACTTTCTTATTGATTTAACACTCAATCTCTGAGATCATTAAATCCCTAGATTACCTGTTAACCTGACTGCTCTCGGCAAAGTGGCTTTATACTAAGAAATTAAAACAGAACATTAAATCAGTTTTTCAGATGTTTAAAATTATTAAATAAACATATACTATGAAGGATATATAAGTCACAGATGAACTGTTAAAGAATAGTAAAGAAAGTATGTTACTTTCTCAGGCGCTTTATGGATGTGGAGAGGCTTTAGAACAATTGAATCTGACTGTTTCTCCAACTGATGTATATGCTACGATTATTGTGTATTTTAATTTTTTACCATATTGTTAACCCATAAAAATTATTTTGTCCGTATTCATAGATTTGCCCATATGAAGCATTCTCTTTGTCCGTTTTTTCTTGTATCTTACACCATCCATCTGGGATAACTTTCCTTCTACCTAGAATGTTAGAAATTCCTTTTGTGAAGATCTGGTGACACATTTTCAATTTTTCTTTGTCTAAACGTATTTTTATTTCATCTTTATCCTTTTTAAGAGATTTATTGAGAGACAATTTATACAGCTTACAGTTTATCCGTTTAAAGTGTATACTTCAGTGGTTTTCAATATATTTAAATATATGTGCAACCATGACTACAGTCAATTTTAGAACATTTTCATCATCATCAGAAGCCTGCACCCTTCAGCTCTTCAACCTTATTCTTGAAAGATGTCTTTTGGGATGCAGAATTCTAGCGGAGGAGTTTGTTTTCCTCCGGCGCATGGCAGATGTCGTTCCACTGGCTTTCAGCTTCCACTCTTGCAGCCGCCTGTCAGCTCTCTGTGACTCTTTTGAATATAATCTGTTTCCTTCTGTTATCTGCAGTCATGTCTTACTCGCCATTCCAAATAAGTTGGCCAAAAGGAAGAATTTCCTGCTAGACCCCATCCTGCTGGGGAGACAGTGGACTTGCTCTTTGGTCCCCCACGCCCCGCAGAGCAGGGGAGGACAGAGACTCCAGGCAGACCAGCTGTTGGGCCATTCTGCTTACTTGTCAGGAGTCCTTCTTCACTCACATTTTGGCCTGACAGTGCCTTACTATTTTGCCAGCATCTTACTGCTTTTTAGAATATTTCATCAAGCATTTTACATTGTTTTCAGTATGTTTCCATTGAATCGGTATAGCTACCATGCCTGCTGCATTTCTAGGAGTAGAATGTAAACCAGCTTTTATAAACTTGAACTACAACATTCAAATAAATTTAAACTTCTATGAAAATTGTAAAATTTCTGCTGTAAGTTTCTTCTTGAGGGATGACCTCAATGATATGACCATCTTTTGAGGGCTTTAGTGTATACATTCAGAACCTTATCTTTTATTGCCCACATAATAAGGATAGACTACAGGATAAATGCAGTTTCTATAGGGAAAATCTCATTACCATTTTTTTCTCAAGGATGTATTAAACTAAATTATGGTTATTTTATACTTCGGTCGTGGTAGCCAGTCTTTCTGAAATCCTTCAAGATGTCATCAAATGTGTCATACCCTAAAAAAATAGTGCTGTCTTATATGAGACAGGCAAAAGGACAGCATTATCACTATTATGAGTCTTCAAGAGGAAACTGTTTACATGAAGTGGAGGACCGTCCTGCCCGCCTGGAAGATGCTGGCCAGTCCTCACCCCTGTGCCACACTGAGGGCCAGCCACACAGCCCCTGAGGTTTCCCTTCTGCCAGCCAGGCTGCTTGTGAGCAAGGGAGTGAGGAAACTTTTAAGTCCAGAATGAAATGAAAATAATTGAACACGCTTAATATAAAAGTTACAAATATAGGCAGTAGTTTCTCAGTGTGTTTTCTAGAAGGAAAGACCAAAACCCAAGTTTGGTTCATTATTGGATGCTTAGCCCTATCTGCAACATAAATCTTTCCCTTAATGAGGACGCTCATCCAGAATCATCTCAACTACTCCAGGCTTTCCTCTGTGTTGCTGCCCATGCCACTTGTATTTTAAAAGAAACAGGCAAATGTAGAAGTAGTTCAAGTGGTTTTTTGTTTGTCTGTTTGTTTTTGGCTGTGGAAAATAACCATTTTGATGCTATCATGCTTTTTATTTTAGTGATTCCCCCCTCCCTCAGTGTGTAATCTCCATGTGGGTGTAACAGTGCATTCCACTAATTACCATACATTTACTAGCACTGGAAACTTAATACTAGTTTGTATTTGTGTGGAGTTGTATACATTTCCAGATGCTCTCCAATCTCTTATCACATTAATTGTGAATAGTCACTCAGCTAATTGGAAGAGCCCTGTCTTCAGCCCAAATCTTGTTATCTCCTTCATTCTAATTTATCTACTGCTTTCCTACCCTCTGTGCTCCTAAGTGTGAATAACATGGACATTTCAGATAATCGAAAGTCTCTTTTATTCTTATTATCTGATTAAAGATTCTAATAATGGATCATGTGCAAGTAACTCTTAATTGTCAAACTAATGAGAGTAAGAAAACCCTACTTCTAAAAAATTATGTATTTATTTTTAGAGATAGTCTTGTCTGTCACTCAGGCTGAAGTGTAGCAGCACTGTCATGGCTCACTACAGCCTCAAACTCCTGAGCTCAAGTGATCCTCCCACCTCAGCCTCCCAAGTAGCTGGGACTACAGCTATGCAACACCATGCATGGCTGACTAATTAAATTTTTTTTTCCTTTTGCAGAGATGGCATCTCACTGTGTTACCCAGGCTGCCCTTGAACTCCTGGCCTGGAGTAGTCTTCTCTCCTTGGCCTCCCAAAGCACTGGGATTAAGGGTGTGAGCCATGGCGCCTGGCCTAAACCCCACCTTTTGAGTGAAGGACCTATTTGGTGAAAGTTTTTAAGAGAAGTAGAATGTATCTCAGTTTATGGAGTAAAAGAAATGCAATAAAAATTTCATTGCAGTGAGACAAAATCTCACTGTGACATTGTCCAATTCTGCGTGACACTGCGAATTTTCTTTCAGTTACTCACATAGAGATGGGGGAGTGCAGATCCATCTTTCTTAATGAGGTGAGCCAATAGCACATATCATGGACCAAATAAGAGCCGAGGGTTCCGTCTGGGCTGGAACCCAAGTTCTTTTTCTTTTGGAAACAAGAATTCATGGCCCTAATCTCCTGTCACCAGTGGAGCACAGCAGTAGAGGTGATGGAGAAGCAATGAATCATCACCCACTTGGGAAACAGCACCTCTCCAGAGTAACAGCCTGGGTTAATTAAGGTCATGGTAAGAAATAGTTCTCCTTGTTCTGAGGTGGTTTCTTGACAGTAGGGCCCATCTTTCCCCTCCCCCCACTTTGGTTTTGTTTCCTCATGTTAGGACCTCCACCCGCCAGCAACAAAAATGTATCATATTACAAATAAAGTTATCCTGCCACAAAGGCATAAATAACTTCCATAAAACTGCTGCTTTAAATTAAACAGAGCCTAAGAAACATCAGATGACTGACTCCATGTGCCTCTCCTGCCTCTTTGCCCATTTACTCCTGGCACATGACACTGAGTTTCTACCTTTACTTTAAGACCTAAAACAAAGCCTTTTAATGTTGAATGTGGGCTGTTGCTCCCTCTGCTATTTTTCTAGCTATCAAGTCTATGTCTAATGTCTTGAAACAACATTGGAAGGCTGTTGTATACTGTTCGTTGAATGTATCATTTTATTTCTACAGAAGGCTCAAAATTTAGTAAAATTCCAAATCTTTTGAAACTTGAGGCTATCTACCAAAGTCCATCATTTCTAAAAGTGAAAAAGTAAAATCCAGTGCCCCGAGTATGAAAATTTTCAACTGTTCACAAAAATAGAGTAATATGACCTTTCTTATGTCTATCATCCAGCTTCAGTAATTCTTATCAAGATTTTGCCACACTTACCTTATCCGTCATCCTTCTTCTTTTTCCCTTTGTTGAATTATTTTAGTCTTTGTGCAGTTCTTAGCATTTTTGAATCTGTGACTTGCTGTCTTTAGTTTTGAAAACGTTCCACCATTACAGCTATCTATCTATCTATCGCTTCTGCCCCATTCTCTCCTTTCTCTCATTTGAGATTCCGGTTGACACATAAGAGACCTGTGCCCCTGTTTATTTCCATTCCATTGTCTCTGTGTCTTTTGGTGGAGATATTCATTTGACCTACCTTGAAGTTCACTAATTCTTTCCTCAGCTCTGACTAATCTAATGCTAAGCGGTTAAATTCTTAATTTTAGTTTTCTATTTTTCAGTTCTAAAACTTTCACTGGTTATTTTTTACATAATTTCTGGTTTTCTGCTAAAATTCTTACCTATTATTTAAGTTCTGAAACACATTTATGAGTTAAAGTCCGTGTATGAGAACCTTACTGTTTCAGTACCTGTAGGTCTGTCTCACTGTCTATGTTGTTTCTCTTGGTTTTCAGAGGGTTCTTGTATTTTCGTATGCCGGGTTATAATGTTACCAAATGCAGAACATTATACAGAAAATGTGAGGTAAGTTGAGGCTGGGGATGAAGTTGTCTCCTTCAGAGATGTTTACTTTTGCTTCTGGGAATCAGGAGAGAAAGAGATCATAACCTTAATCCAATCAGGATTTGAAGTGATTCATTCTTTGTAGTGGCTGCTTTATTTCTAAGTTACTGTACTATGCCTAGATAGATTGTAGTCCTTTGGTGGTCAGAATCGAAAGCCAGGGATGTTTACTAGAGCTCCTTGTTATCATTGTTGATCCCTGAATTCCAGTTTCTGTGTCTCCTTTTCTATGAGACTGCCAAAAACATTGCTCAGCTGGTGAGCCTGTGTCTACTAGAAGATCATCAAAGGGAAAAGCACCAATGAATACAAGGTTCACCTTCCATTCTTTCCATGATCCTGACTTTTCAAGATCTTGCTGCCTTAGTGCCTCCTTGATACCTTCAAACAGATTCTTAAAAATACTTTTTGGTCCATGTTTTCCTGTTTTCAGCAGCAGATAAGCTGCTTGGTCTGAAATAAGCTACTCCACCATTGTTGGAAGCTGAAAATCTGCTGAAGATACAGTTGGCCCTCCAAATTCATGCCTTCTGCATTGAGTGATCTGTGCTTGATTGAACTGGATGCAGAACATGTGGATATGCTGGGCCAACTGTGCTTTTGATCTGCAGTTGGTTGAACCTGCAGATGCAGAACCTGGGGATTTATAACCCGGGGATTTATAACCTGGGGATACCATGGGCTGACCGTAAGAGACTTAAACATCCACAGACTTTGGTATTTGTGGGGATCCTGGAACTAACGTCTTGTGCATACAGAGGAGTGACTAGATTTCAGTGAAATCTCAGATATTAGGTTTTAGGTCATTTAATTCATGTGCACCTCAGTTTTGTATTTCTGAAAAATGTGGACATTTTTTCTTCCATCCACAATGCCGTTTCACGCTCAGATTTCCTGGATTATCTCAGAAATACCTTTTTACAGTTGTCTTGGCTGAGTATGGATACATGAGGTGTGCACCTCGTATGTGATTGTTACATCTCCTACATCTCTTTTAATCTATGGTATTCTTCTGCTACCGTCTTTTTCTTTCGCTGTGATTGACTTGTTGAAGATCCTGGGTCCAGGCTTGTAGAATTTCCCATACCCCAGATTCAGCTGACTGCTTTACTTGTTCCTCTGTCCCTTGTTTTTCTGCATGAAATGGGATTTAACTTTGCAGGCTTGATTAGATTCAGCTTGAGTGTGTGGGGTTTTGTTTTGTTTCACAAGGATAGTTGATAGGTAGTCAAAAATAATTCTTCTGCATCTGATGGCACTCAGCGTCTAGTTATCCTACTTTGGTGATGCTAAGATTGATCAGTGGATTCAGGTGGTAACAAATTAATCCATCCACTATACAATTCTTTACTATCCTTTTATCTAATGGTTTCATCGAGTGATATTTTCTCCCCTCAGCCAAATAATTCTCCAGGAGTTGCAAAATGCCTTTTCTAATTCCATCCTCATTCCACATTTATCAGCTAAAATTCATACAACTGGAGCTATTTAGCGGCTCTAAAATGCAATCTAAACAGGCAGATTAAGTTCTCCTTTCAGGTTCAGTAATATATTTTGGATCAGTTTTTTAAAAATAATTGTCTTAACTTTGTGCTGCTATACCAAAATACCATAGACGGTAGTTCACAAAGAACAGAATTTTTTTTTTTTTTTTTTCTCACAGTTCTGGAGGTTGGGAAGTTCAAGCCATAAAATCCAAGCCAGCAGGTTGTCTGGTGAGGGCTGCTCTCCATTTCCAAGGTGATGTCTTGTTGCTACGTCCTCTGCAGGGGAGGAACACTGTGTCCTTGCACGGTGGAAAGCAAACAAGCTGAACCGTTCGTGAAACCTGTTTTATAAGGGCTTTGATCCCATTCGCAAGGGGAGGAGCCTTGGTGACCTAATCACCTCTTGAAGGCCCAACCTCCAAACACTGCCACAGTGGCCATTGAGTTTCAGCATCTGCATTTTGGAGGGAACACATTCAAACCAAAGCAGTAGCCCTGAATAACAAAGGCGTTTTCCTACCCTGTAAATGCCAGAGCTGCTATCTGAATAACGCGATTGGTAATTGCGTCACATAGAACCAATAGAGATCAGCAACCTCAGCCTGGCAGGATCTCTGAGATATTTCTTCTCCATGACCTTTTGACTTCAGATCCCAGTTCCCTGACCTTCGGCCTCCCTATGAAATATATCAGTAAGATCTTGGTGCTTATGGGTCTGAGTTAAAGCTGGTGTGCACATTTCCTCCTTTTCTCTGCGTGTTTAAACCCATTTCTTCTTATGCACTTATTCACCATAGAAACACCTAAAACATTTTTTTCCAATCTAGGCCGAGCATTCTGGAACATGTGATTGCTAGCATTATACCTATGAAAGGAAAATTTATAACACCCAAACAAACTGCCTTGTTGAATGATTTCGTCATATGCTTTGCTTGTATGTTTTTGTGGAGGTGTTTCTATTTCTGAATCACGGAGTCAGCTCAGACTCCACTGCACCCCCTTGGATCCCCAGATTCTGTTAAATCTCCCGCATAACCTTTCTTTTACCAAGTCCTTCTTTTCTGTTGATATTGCCACCATCCTACCTCAAGTCTTTTTCCTCTAGGGTCTGTTTTCCAATGTTCTTGGTTTTCTATTCTGATGAAATATCCTCAGCCCGCTTTGGTAGTGCCTCACAGCTGGCAAGGGAAGTCCAGAGTTCTAGCTTTGCGCGTGTGCCTCTGCACAGCCTGGCCTCCAGTGCACCTCCTTCCCCACTCCCCTCCTCTGCTGGCCGGACCAGCATGCTCACTGCCCCTTGGCATTCAGCCTCCCATCCCATCACCAGAGCAAGCATCCCTCTCTTCCCTTGTCCCAGGATCCCATCATCATCTCCAGTGGAAACCCGCTGAAACTCTGCCACTCCACTGATCACTGTGGTCCCGGTGCTCCCAGAGCACACATTGTCTGTGCCCTGGTCAGGTGGCTGTCACACGCCTTTCTGTATCATGATTTCATTTGCTTCACCTGCAAACTACATGCTAACCAAGGGCAGGGACTCACTTTGGACTTCTGCAGATAGCTTACGGGGCCGGACCCGGAATCCAGCATCTCATAGGTGCACCTTCCCCTCACCTTCTCACTCCGACTCCTGCTTTAGTCCTCACAGTCCTTGGACACACCTGATTGCTGCTTCATTTTGGACTGTAATCCTGGTCTTTATTTTTGACAGTCCTATCAAAAAGATGACTGTCTTTTTGTCCTGTCAAGACTACTACCTCCAGGCCCTCTTCTCTCCCCATCCCTGCTCTACACCATAAAGTGGATGGAAGGCCACACCCTTGGAGAATCTCCCAGCAGGAGTGAGCTTGACCAGTTCTCCTTGGAGCTATACTCCAGCAAGAAATCACGAGTTTTATTCTCTATTGCAGCTGGGAGGCCTCCAGAAACAAAACCAGGCCCGCAATCGGCAGCCCCACAGAGCTGTGAGACTGCCCTGTAAATATTTATTTGGAAGTCCCCCGTTACAAGCGCTTCCTCATGCTCTCCTTAGTAAGCTCTACTTCATTTTGAAATATCCGAGTGACCGGGGCAGGTACCTGTCATGGCGTAATGACGCACCACTTTCTCTACCGTCGTAGAACTGAAATTTTCTTTGCTTCTTCTAACTGACATGACAGACATCCACTTTGTGGAGTGATTATTAGTGTAAAATCACTTTTTGACCTTTAAATTTAATGATGCCACATTCATAGCAATAATATAACACCCCAAATCCAGGTGTGCTTTTCAAGGAAAGTGACCAGGGCAATTACCCTCTGATAATGGCGTCCTGCACTTATGCCCTTTGTCCGGGAATCTTAAAGTTATTTCTACACAAATAGATAATGATGTTCATTTTGTAAGGGGTGAGAGGTAACGTGATGAAGAAAAATCTAGGACCCAGGTGTCTCCTTTGTTGTTCCCCCTTCTGCTCCCTTTTCAGCCTTTCTTTTTTTTTTTTTTTTTTTTAAGATGGAGTCTTGCTCTTGTTGCCCAGGCTGGAGTGCAGTGCCGCGATCTCAGCTCACTGCAACCTCCATCTCCACCTCCCAGGTTCAAGCAGTTCTGCCTCAGCCTCCCGAGTAGCTGGGATTACAGGCGCATGCCACCATGCCCAGCTAATTTTTGTATTTTTAGTAGAGGCGGGGTTTCACCATACTGACCAGGCTAGTCTCAAACTCCTGACCTCGTGATCTGCCCGCCTCGGCCTCCCAAAGTGCTGGGACTGCAGGTGTGAGCCACTGTGCCTAGGCCCTTTTCAGCTTTTTAAGAGGCATGCCCAATCTTCTGTCAGTTTAAATACTTTCCTCCCAGGTACTGCTTTCTACTTTTTTAAGAGCATGAATGAAAACAAATGTTTCCATATCACATTTCATGGGGGGGAAGAGTTAAGATTCAGCGAGAGGGAATGGTTTGCAGATATGTGTGCACTTGTCAGAGAACATACCTGTCTCTCCTGGTAAATCTGCCTCATCACTATTACATCATAGAGCTTAGATGGGGTTCTCTGGGTTCATGGATGAAAAGCAGTTGGAACAGTGCCTGGCACATGGCAAGCCCTGTATAACTGATGGATTCTAGGATTATCTTATTGATGTCTGTGGGCAGGCACCTCCGTCCCTGGAGAAGCCGCATTTAGAGTGAGCCCTTGCTCGTTCTCTCTGACGGTTGGGATACACTTCCCTTCTCCTACCCAGCCAGGCCTCTCCAAATCCTTGGGAGCCAATGTAAGTCCAATTTCCCTGCTCCAGGAAGCCTTCCCCGGTCCAGCCGTCAGTCACCTCTTTGTCTTCACAATACTTGTATCATTTTCTCAGTTCAATTCAACAAACTTGAACATCTAGTGTACATTAAGTTATGCCTTGCTTGGGCGCTGACTCATGCTCCATCATGTAACCTTGTTTTAACTCCTACAGGAATGTGTGTCTTGTGTCTAATGGGATGATTCAGCCTTAAGGAAAAAACTTCTTTTTTTGAGACAGGGTCTCACTCTGTCACCCAGGGTGGAGTGCAGTGGTGTGAAACTGCAGCCTCAGCCTCCTGGGCTCGAGTGATCCTCCCACCTCAGCGTCCTAGGTAGCTGGGACTACAGGCTTGCTCCACTACACCTGGCTCATTTTTGTATTTTTTTATAGAGACAGGGTTTTGCCATGTTACCCAGGCTGGTCTCAAGCTCCTAAGCTCAAGCAATCCGCCTGCCTCAGCCTCCAAAGTGCTGGGATTACAGGTGGGAGCCATCACACCTGGCCTGAAAAGCTCATTTAAACTGTGGTTGTGTGTGTGTGTGTGTGTGTGTGTGTAGGCATTTCCCCCAGAGACAATTGTGCGTATACAGCAGGGGCTCATTATTCTCTAAGAGTAGGGGTAGAGGGTATTGGTGCCAGAACAGGCCAAACTGCTCATATTTGGTTAAATTCAAGGTGGTAAATTCTTGTTGAATTGAAGTAATACAGCTCATCACAGGGTCTGAAACACTCGGTAGCTGGAGGTGTGTGCAGTCCTTTCTTTGGTCCACGACAACACCGTATTCTATTCTGTTCTGTGTGAAAGGGGTCCAGCATGGATGGAGTTCCTCCTGCATGTCAGACGTCATGGAGAACGCAGATGGGGTGCCTGAATAAAAAGCATTATAATCCAGTGAGATGATAAATAAATACACACGTGCTTATAAGAAAGGTGTTCCATGGTGGACTCCACAGCTGAGATTCCATCAAAGGGTTTTGCGGTTAAAAGGGGGATGTGGTAGTATCTAGTTGGGGGATCATGAAAACTTTATTTATTCAACAAATATGTATTGAGAGGCAATCTTCTGTTCCAGGGCTCTGCTAGTGCTAGTGCTTCAGGGAGGAGCCTGGAGGAGAAGATTAGCACCTGTTCTCCCCGCCGCATCCCTCCCAAATAGCAACGCAGAGCTCCAAACTTTTGTTTCTCTTCTCTAGTGTTTATGAGGGGGACCTTCTAGTCCTATCATTTTTTTCCCTAACACAAAACGGGGAGGAGCTGGAGACCAATTGTGGATTGTGTGTTAATTCCCCTCAGTACTGCATTCTCCTGGATTGCAAAACTAATTTCCTCATTGACATTCACAGCTGGTGTTTGCTCCTACTTTCATAGTCTCCTGGTGAAATGCTGACTGCAAAGGTGAGAGCTGCTGACACTGTTTGCTGTGTGGTTTCTTCCAGGATTTTTTTCCCAGGAAGCCATCCCGTCAGAGGGGTTCAAGTGATGAAAGTTGGCAAACTGCAGCTACATCAAGGCATGTTTCCCCAAGCAATGAAGAATCTCAGACTGGTGAGTGTGCCAAAATCTCACGTAGTTCTGCCTGGCATCCTTTTTTTCTGCTGTTGCTGAACCCTTTTGTTATTGGTTAGCAACTCTACATATGTGGGCATGCATACACACGCATGCCCAATGTGTGCTGGTAAATGTTTAACAACCACTCTGGAAAAAAAACCTGCTTTGTGACATTTGCCTATTTCTGTGATGCAGGCATGCCAACCATGGCTGATTTTAAATGTAAAATCAACCTTCTTGTAAAAATAATCATAACAATTACTCTTGCACCCTGGTGCAAACCAGCCTCAGAACACCACTGCTCCTGTGCCCTCTCCACAAGGTCAACTCGTTTGTGCCTCCTCCCCATTGCCCACAGAACAGTCTATATCCCTTGCACGGCAAGCCCTTGACCCTCTTTGTGGCAGTTCAGCTTTACAGCCTCTTCTCCCCGCCCTTCCTCTCTCCCTTTCCACCCACCCAGTGCTCACTGCTGCTCACCAGGACCCACCGTGACCCTGAACTTCTCACTCCTCCGTCTTCACACAGCTATTTCCTCTGCCTTCAACGCCTTCCCCATCACAACCCCCTGGGCTTGACAGAACTCTGTAATCCCTTAAGGCCTAACTCCAGTGTTACTTTGCCATCCTACCCCTGCAGCTCTCTGCCCACCTTGCCAGGAGAGCCCTTTTCACATCACAGTAGGCATACCTGATGGCCACCCCTACCCCTGCCCCCAGGAGAGCATGAGGGCTTCGTGGTTATCTTGGTAACCAGCTCAGTGCCATGAAGGGATCTGGAACTTAGGAAGTATTCGTTATTGGGGGAAGGAGGAAGGAGGAAGGGAAGGAGTCAGTGAATATGGTTCTAGCAGTAAGTGTCAAGAAACTAAATGGGAGAACTGGTTTAGGGTTGGAATACCTTGTTAAAACACGATGGTTAGTTTCACCCACTTAAGGAGTCTCCTCTGCCCAGAGGAGCCCAGGGCTCTCTGCTGTCTGGCTTTCCCACCTCAGCAGAACTCCCTCTCCTCCAGTCCGTGACCCTTCCAAAGGAGAGCTCACATGCCCACCTAGCCAGGCACCGGTGGGTCATATGGAGACCTGGCGTGTGGGTATCATAGGAAGCACTTGACACTTTAACAGGACCCTCTGGGCCGCCATGCCCTTGTGTGCGGAAGAGTGGCGGTGCAAGGATCGGGCATCAGGGTTGCTCAGGGCGTGTCCAGGGGCCGGCTGATCTCATAACATTGGCAGCCGCCCACATGGACCTGAGAGAAATGACAAATGCCTGAGGGATTCTTAAAAATAAGATTCCCCCGTGCTCATTTTTGCCGAATGCTAGGCAGAGTGCCTTTATTTGATCTTTAAATAAAGTCAGCATGTGGCCAACAGGAGTAACACTCGGATTTCCTGAAGGCACTCAGCTCTTCCTGTTCTTTTTCTCATGTCTGGCATGTGTACCCAGGCTGGGGGAAGAACACCGCACTGTCTGGTGCAGCCTCAGGAAGGACTTTCCTTTTCTGGTCTTGGGGGTACTTAGCCAGTCGAATCAGCGAGGTACAGAAGATCCTTATTAAGGGCTTACTGTGTGAAAGTCTTGACAGAAAAATGATGTACAGGAAATTTCCTAATGTATGATATACCCAACACAGGGCCACCTGCAAGCAAATGTTTGTAAGTGATCAAACTAGACCTTTGTGTTTATATGGGACTAGAAACTATGAATACTGCTCATACATACATGATACGTGATCATACTTAGTCCTCATGACAGATGACAGCTGTATGAGGTCAGCGGGACAAACAGGAATTCCTTCCTATTTGAAAAATGAAGGCGCTCAGGTTTGGAGACATGCAAGAGCTCCCCGAAATTCACACGAGGCAAAGCCAGGTGTATTTGTTCAATTTAATTCAACACGGTGATCAAATACTTCTGCTACTTTGGATAAGACCCAGGCTGGGTGCAGTGGCTCACATCTATAATCCCAGCACTTTGGGAGGTCGAGGCAGGCAGATCACCTGAGGTCAGGAGTTCAAGACCAGTCTGGCCAACATGATGAAACCCCATCTCTACAAAAATACAAAAACTAGCCAAGCATGATAACGGGTGCCTGAAATCCCAGCTGCTCAGGAGGCTGAGATGGGAGAATCGCTTGAACCCAGGAGGCAGAGGTTACAGTGAGCCGAGATTGCACCATTGCCCTCCAGCCTGGGCGACAGTGTGAGACTCCGTCTCAAAAAAAAAAAAAAAAAAAAATCAGTATGGAGTGTACAATTTAATGGAGGAAATAAACACGTACAAGTCATTAAATCCAGGCCAGAAACCAAGGCTATGTTCTTTCCCTCTAGACTGGTCCAATTAAATAGATGAGGCTGTCTAGTAAGATCAGTGTGTAGAAATCCCTTAAGCTCTAGCCGAACTCCTGTTGCCAACTTGGGGAAAATAAGGGAGAGAAATCAGAGAAGATTTAGATTGCTGCTTTTCTTTCCGTGAAGCTTTGTTCATTGCCATTGCATACAGAACTCTTGAAGGAGACATCTAAAACCCCCAGGTATGAGGACAAGCCTGAACAAACCCAGACAGACATCTCGCTATGGGTTTTCAGGATAATGTGGCCTGGGCTGATGGTACTGACCATCACCAGCCCTTCTGATGACCCTCTTACTGCCCCTTCCATCCCTCATGCCCAGGTCTGTTCTGCTGCCCTCGTACTCTTCTGATGAGGTTGCATCGCCTCTTTCAGAAGCTTCTCTTGGTAATCATGTTAGCTTTTCCTGCTCTTGGTACCAAGGTGAAGCTCAGGCATACACCCCGATAGATGCCAGTTGAAAGGTATTCTGGGAGCAGCGTCAGATTATCTGTCATGAGGCCTGGGGTTAAATGGTGGCCTTACCCAAACTTGCTATGTGTCTCTACAAAAGTCATTGAGTCTCTTGCCGAGGTCTGATGATCAACCAGGGAGCAAACATGCACTCCTGGCAGAGTCGTAGAAAGAGTGCAAGGATTTAGAGTCAGTACGTCCAGGTTCCAGTCTTACCATTTGCATTAATCTCTGAATATAATTTCATTTGTAAAAGGAGGCTGATAGCTATCCCACAGAGTTGTTTTGAGGAGTAAGCGAGGCAATGCGCAAGAGTGTGCTGGCCAATCTCTAGCATTTTGAAACGATTAAAGATGGATGGGTATTGTTACAGGAACGCTTGTTCTGATCACTCTCCCACTAGCTGGCCTGTTCAGTACTTGTGTTTGTAGTTTGGGGTACACGGTGGTTCCTCTGGTGAACAGTTATGTTCTATGCCTGCTCCCCAAGGTGAGTGGGAATTCCTCAAGGGACCTTACATTCCTTTTGTGTCTTCTGGTGCCACCTAACATAGACACACAAGCCCCCAATACTGCGAGCTCTGTTAAAGACATGCTTGAATGAATGGATTTTGGTAATGGATAGAAGACTTTAAAAGCCTCCCCCGACCCTGCTGTTTAGCTGTTTATGGTTAATGGACCAGATCTTCTCATGACCTTTGCTGAGCATTTGCTAGCGGAGGGATGGCCTGAATGTATCCATCCCTAGGAAAACTCACGTGACCTGGGAGTCTAGAAGCAGGTCAGTGTCTTCCTGCAGAAAGTCTTTCTTTCCTGAGCTTTCTCAGGACTCGGGTAACCTGGAGAGGGAAAAGGGAGGCTATACTCTTTGCCTTGTGAAACTGATGTCATCTTCAGACAGGCACCCCTGGGATGCTCTTTCTTGTCTTAGAAACCCTGGAAATAATGGAATGAAATCACTTGAATAAGGTTTTTGAAGACTGAGTTTGAACAGAAATCAGAGGAGCTTCAGACACAGAGATTTATTACAGATTCAGTTAGGCTCCAGCCTCCTCCAGGAAAGGAATCCACTTAGCCCAGCTCTGATTTGGTTTCATCTTCCGTTTCCACTGGGCTCAGCTGAAATTCTTCTGATTGCTGCCACGGGACAGTCCTGGGGTCCCTTACCAGTGCTTCCCTCCTGCCCTCTCCTGTCTCTAATCTACTTTTATTTCTTTCCATTTATTTCTTAGAAGGCTTTTGTTTACTACTAATTTGACTTCTTGGACCTCAAGGACAGCCCATGTGGGCTGTCTTGTTAATCAGAGCTGGTTTTTTCCTATGAACGCTGCATGCTGCAGGCTCCCGCACCCCAGCCCTAGTGGAGTTGCTTTTTAGCAAAAGTCTGGTTCCAAAACTTAGACTTCTTTCCCCTCGGTATCCATTTTTTTAAAATCTGTATTTAAACTTTTTGTATCATAATTTTTCCCTTCTCTTTTAATTTTATTGAAGTATTTTATATCTTGAGCATTTTTTTAGCTTTTTTTGCATCTAAATAGAGAGCACAAAGCCGCAAGTCCTAGAGACTGCTTCTTTTATTCTTGCATCAGCCACCCTGATTTCCAGCCCCAGCAATGGCTGATTTAGAGCATGCAGTTCTGTTGGTCCCATGCCTTAATCTGCTACAGTGATTCTTAACCTCTTTGGTCGTATCCCTATTTAGGAATCTGATGAGGGCCACTGACTAACCAGAGGAAGGTTAAATATACACAACCTTTTGTATATTTGGTGTGGATGGCGACTTCAGAGGCTCCCTGAAACCCTTCCATGGACTAAGTGTCCATGGTGTCTAGGTTAGAAAGCCCTCCTCTAAACACTTAACATCATACTTTACCGTGTGGGGAGGTGGGAGGGAAAGAGGTAGAATAAGAAGGCACACAGAGACGATGTTCCATAGTTGTCACTAATACCTTCAAAGAGTTGTTTGGAAGCCCCTAGCCCTGATATTTATGAATGGTTCCTACTGACCTCCAAATGGAGAATAATAGTTCCAAGAGTGTGTTTTTGAACCAAAAAAGAGAAAAGAAAATAACGGATAAAATGCAAACACAGTGATTAAGCCGTATTATGGGCAATAACCAGAAATTTACCTACCAGGAAGTGTAAGTTCAGTAGTAACAAGGAGTCAGATGGGGAACGTGAACTTGTACCTCCACCTGGCAGTCATAGGGTATCATCACCTCATTCTCTTGCTGGAGTGATGTCAGAGAAAGCCACTAAAGCAGGTTGAGGTAAAATTCAGAGTCTCATAACGGAATACTCAAAACGTCTGTGCTTTGGTTAAAAATCACTCACTGTGACAAGAACCAGGAAGACCTCAATCTTAATGAAAATCAAAGCCCATTCCAAGATAACAGAGATGTTAGAATAATCTGACAGATTTTAAAGCAGCCGTGATAAAAATGCTTCATCAAGGAATTACAAACACCCTCAAAATAAATGGAAAAAGTAGAAAACCTCAGTTAAGTAGAAGCCATAAAGAAGACACAAATAGAAATTTAAGAACTGATAAATATAATAATCAAAGTAAACAGAAGGGAGCTCCACAACAGAATGGAGGAAACAGAGGAATGAATTGGTGAATGTGAAGATAAGACAATTGAAACTGCCCAACCTGAAAAACAGAAAAAAATACTGAAGAAAAAGTAAAATTGAACGGTGCCTCAGAGGATCAATAACAAAAAGATCTAACATTGAAGTCCCAGAAAGAGAAGTAAAAGAGGGTGAGGTGGAAAAAGTGCTTGAAGAAATAACGGTGGAGGCATCCAAATTGGAAAGGATGAAATAAAATTATCTCTATATACAGATAATATGATCTCATATGGAGAAAGCTCTATAGATTACACACACACCCCAAAAAATGTTACAACTAATAAGTGAATTAAGCAAGGTAGCAGGATACAAATCAACACACAAAAATCAGTTGTATTTCTTTTCTTTTTCTTTTTTTTTTTTTTTGAGACAGAATCTTGCTCTGTCACCCAGGCTAGAGTGCAGTGGTGCAATCTTGGCTCACAAAAATCAGTTATATTTCTAAACATGAAAAATCAACAATTCGAAAACAAAATTAAGAGAATAATGCCATTTGCAATAACACAAAACTGAATAACATACTCAATTATTCTCCATGAAGAAGGCATAAATAAGGAGAATTACATCTCATGTTCATAGGTTGGAAGACTTAGTATTATTAAGACGTCAATATTACCCAAAATGATCTTCAGATTCAATGCAATCTCTATCAAAATCCCAATGGCTTTTTTGGGGAAGAAATAGAAAAATACATCTTGAAATATATATGGAACCTCAAGGACTTCCAAATAGCCAAAAGCAGTCTTGAAAAAGAAAAACAAATATGGAGAACTCACAGTTCTCGATTTTAAAATTTATGAGAAAGCTACAGTAGTCAAAACAGAGTGATACTGGCATAGATGGACACATAGACCAATGGAATAGAATAGAGAGCCCAGAAATAAACCCTCGCATATATGGTCAAGTGATTTTCAACATGGATGCCAAGACCACTCAATGGAAAAAGGACAGTGTCTTCAACAAATAGTGTTGGGGAAACTGTATATCCACATGCAAAAGAGTACAGTTGGGCCCTTACCTAACACCATATAAAGTAAAACAAATAGTGTTAGGGAAACTGTATATCCACATGCAAAAGAGTAAAGTTAGGCCCTTACCTAACACCATATAAAGGATAAAAGACCTAAACATAAGATCAAAAGCTTCTACTAGACTCTTAGAAGAACACATTAAGGAAAAAGCCTCATGACATTGGACACAGTAATGATTTCTTGGATATGGCACCAAAGGTACAGTCTACAAAAGAAAATATAAACAAATTGGACTTCACCAATATTAAACACTTTTGGGCATCAAAGGATACCATCAACAGAATAAAAAGCAACCCATAGCATGGGATATATACATACAATGGAATATTATTCAACCTTAAGGAATAAAATTATGACACATGCTACACATAAATGAACCTTGAAGGCATTGTGCAAAGTGAAATAAGCCTAACAGAGAAGAACAAATATCATATTATTCCACTTATATGAGGTACCTAGAACAGTCAAATACCTAGAGACCGAAGTAGAACAGTGGTTGCCAGAGTTTGAAGGGAGGAGGGGATGGGAAGTTACTGTTTAATGGGTACACAGTTTTGGTACAGCATGATGCAAAACTTATGGATAGTAGTAATGGTTGCACAACAATGTGAGTGTACTTAATGCTTCTCAAGAGTTAAAAATAGTTAAAATGGTAACTTTACCACATTGGTTTTTAAAAAAAGAATAGTGGAAAACTCTCCAAATTTGGCAGGAGACATAAACCTGTAGATTCAAGAAGCTAAGTGAACCGAACAGTATAAACCGAAAGCAGTTCACACCAAGACTGTGGATCATACTCAAACTTCTGAAAACTAAACACACACACAAAAATGTAAGTCCTAAAAGCAACAAGAGAAAAATGACAACTTACCTGTAGAGGAAAAACAGTTTGAATGACAGTGATTTTTCTCATCAGAAACCACAGAAGCCAGATGAAAGTAGCATTTTTTTTTCAAGTACTGAAAGAAAAGAACTGATAACCCAAAACTTGGGTTGCCCTTAGAATTTATCTTGTCCAGCAAAAATACCCTTCAGGAATGAAGAAGAAATCAAGACATTTTCAGATGAAGGAAAACTAAAAGAACTTATCACTAGCAGACTTACTGTAAAAGAATGGCTAAAGAAGTTCTCTAAACAGAAAGAAAAGGATAAAAGAAGGCTCTTGGAACATCAGGAAAGAAGAAAGAATATGGTCAGCAAAAATGTGGGTAAGTAAAATGATCTTTCCTTCTCCCTTTGAGTTTTCTAGATTGTTTGATAGTTGAAGCAAAAATTATAACATTATCTGATACGATTCTAAATGTATGTAGTAGAACTATTTAGGGCAATTGTATTCCAAATGGGGGAGTGGGGGAGGGTAAAAATGTAAAGGGAAGTAAGGTTTGTACACTTGAGTTCAACTGGTAAAATGACACTAGTAAACTATGATAAGGTATATACATATATATGTGTAGATATACATATATACATACATAGGTATATTACATACAAGTTATGTATACATATATATGTGTGTGTGTATATATATATATAAAATATATGTAAATAATAAGACCTGGAGTAACCACAAAACTATATAAAGTAATACACTCAAAAGCAATGAAATTCTAAAAAAAGTTTAACTTACAGGAATGCAGGAAAAAGAAACAAACAAAAAGAGAGCAAATGAAAAACAAAAAATTAAATGGCAGATTTAAGCCCTACTATATTAATAATAACATTGTAAATTATGTAAGTGGTCTATGTAAAAGGTGTAAATTGCCTAAATACACCAATTAAAAGACAGCGATTAGTAGAAAAGATTTTTAACACATGACCCAAGCATATGTTGTCTGTAAGAATTCTTTTTAAATAGAATTATACAAATAGGTTGAAAGCAAAAGGATGGAAAAAAATATATTATAAAAACACAATCACAAGAAACCTGAAGTAGCTATATCAGTATTAAGTAAAGTAGACTTCAGAGCAAAGAAAATGTTATGAGAGACAGAAAGGGACATTGTATAATGAAAAAAAGGCCAGTCTACCAAAAAGACATAGCAGTACTAAATATGTATGCACCAAATAACACAGTTACAAAACATGAGAAACAAAAACTGATAGAACTGTAAGGAGAAATGAACAGACAGATAAGCACAGCTGGGAACATCAAACCTCCTCTGTCAACAGTTGGTAGAACAACTAGACAGAAACTCAGCAAGGATACAAAATAATTCCGTAACACCATCAACCAGCGGGATCTGACATTTAGAAACACTTTACCCAACAATAACAGAATGCACATTTTTAAAGTAACTATAGTACAAAAAGAGACCATTTTCATGCCATAAAACAGATCTCAATAAACATAAAAACATTCAAGTTAATAC
This sequence comes from Theropithecus gelada, assembly GCF_003255815.1. Lineage (NCBI taxonomy): Eukaryota > Metazoa > Chordata > Mammalia > Primates > Cercopithecidae > Theropithecus > Theropithecus gelada. The sequence goes on along the minus strand of NC_037668.1, from coordinate 219,590,357 downwards.
ACAGCAAATTATCTGACCACAATGGAATTAAATTAGAAATCAGTAGCAATATTTGGAAACAAAACCAAATCCACACCTTCTAGCTCTGTGTCTGGCACAGCACACTGTACAACACATTGGGACTTGGGTTGCTCTTAGAATTTATCTTGTCCAGTCTTATTATTTAGCTGAGGAAACATAACTTCTTCAGGTCTCTCAGGGCTTAATAAAGATTGATTGATTGATTGATTGATTGAACAGTGGCACAACAGCAATGCTTCTTCTGGAATGGTTACTACCACTGGAAAGCACAGACCTGAGCTCACCACATCTGTAATCCCTCCTAAGGGTCCCGTGGGCCACCTGGTTCCTCCCTCCTCTGGATGCCCCAGCACTTTGCATCTCTGTTGAACACACACTGTTCCACTGTAATGATCTGGTATTTACTTTCTGTCCCTCTGACTATGCCAGAGCTTCTCCCAGGGCAAGGGCCACGTTTTATTCATTACAGCTGCTCAGACAGTATTGAGTGAATGAATGGGTAGATGTTATCTCTAAGGAAATTCTGCCTCCCAAGAGGACAGATTTCTCCAGCAGAATGTACACGTGGAGGGTTATCCAAGGTGTGGAGTAGAGTGGGGTCTCCAGGGGTGCCGCCGAGCTGAGGTGGGTCATCAAAGTCTGGGATTCTCTGCTGTCCTTGCAAAGGGCTTTTTGTGCCTCCAGAGCTGCTTAACGTGTTGTACCTCTTGCTTCTTGCATTTCCTCCTTTGGATGCCCCAGACCAGCTTCCTCCTCCCTGTGCCCCACCCTCTGCTTTTCTTTTTATTATTATTATTTTTATTATTGTTTTAATTTTATTTTATCTTATTTTATTTTATTTTTTGAGACGGAGTCGCGCTGTGTCGCCCAGGCTGGAGTGCAGTGGCCGGATCTCAGCTCACTGCAAGCTCCACCTCCCGGGTTTACGCCATTCTCCTGCCTCAGCCTCCCAAGTAGCTGGGACTACAGGTGCCCGTCACCTCGCCTGGCTAGTTTTTTGTATTTTTTTTTTAGTAGAGACGGAGTTTCACCGTGTCAACCAGGATGGTCTCAATCTCCTGACCTTGTGATCCGCCCGTCTTGGCCTCCCAAAGTGCTGGGATTACAGGCGCGAGCTACCGCATCTGGCCATCTCTGCTTTTCTTTCATTCTGAGATGGGCAGAATAAGGAAATCTGCTTTATTTTTTCCTGTTGTGATTTGATTCTAGGGGTTCTTATCATGCATACATTTCTTTCCCCTCTGATTTTATATCCATATTTAAATCATACTTGGGAAGTCACTTACTGGATTCCTCAAGCTCACGGTAGAAACTATTTGAGATCCTTGATAAGCTTAATATATTCATATTAAAATTAATAGGAAAGGTATATTGTTTCCAATGTTATGATTTAATTCATTTTATTTAATATATGACCACAATTCTAAAATTACTTAAAAAAAAAGCAGATGTGATGAAACTGAAATCAAGTCTGGGGACTCTTTCTCTATTACTGAGTTAACTGTATGCCTGTCATGTGGCAGACAATCTCTGCTGCTCTTCTCATGTGACATTTAGAGTCTGGATGTGGGTGCAGCAGGCACCCTCCTTGGAGGCTTCCAGTGAGTGTTCTGTGGAAGATTCTGTGCAGGCTCTTTTTAAATGCTACCATTAAAAAAATAAAATTTAATGGAAAGAGATAAGCTTTTCCCAACACCAGCCTGCTCCAATTTTATATTTCCTTAATCTGTTTTATATGCTGCTGCAGGAAATTAAACCAAAATTGTCCTCTCTGACATGCGCATGTGTGACAGATGGGAGCGGTAGGAGAAGGGAGACACGCACACAGCTACTAGCAACAATTGCTCTGGTTTGTCAGAAATTTATTGTAACTTTTTTAGGGGATGGTAATGTGAGGGGAAGCCCGCCTCATCTTCCTGCTGTGCTGAAGGGCTGCGCCTCGGGCCATACAGGGGCCTCTTCGTACATCATTGAGAACTGCCTGCCCCAGCTCACCCATAGGCCCAGGTGATGTTCAAGACAAGGACCAGATGTCCTCATCGCCAGGTCTGAATTGCAGCTTCCTGCTGACCCGTGTCACGCCATTCATCCACGCACACACCCGCACACACCGTCACTAACATATTTTGCTCATTACTGAATCCTACTTCTTTCTTCTCTTTTTTCCCCTCCCTTTCTCATCTACATCTGCCCATCACTCAAAGTACAATGTTTGCTTGTTAATTAAATCTATATTCAGTAGTTTGTTTTTGTTTTCAGTCGCTTCAGATGAGTTCTCTGCCCCTACCCATACCCATTCCCACTCTGTTTCTAGCCACTCTATGGACAAGATCCTCTAAACGTAGTATCTCAGACTACACACACATTCCCGAGGGTTGCCCCTGCTCCCCTTTGGTGATGCATTCACCTCTAAGTAAGAGAACGCAGAACACGACCAGCAGCATCTTGACGAGGAAGGCACCTGTGTCCCCTCAGGGTGTCTCAGCAGCGTCTCAGCAGCCATGTCCAGGACAGCCTCTGCGCCTCTCCCTGGTCACTGCAGTCTGCTCACAGTGGGAGGCTCCCCTGTGTGGTCACGGAATGGACGCACTGGGTTGAGTCCTGAGAGCCCGGAGGTCATCCTCCTCCTAACTCTCGGGCCAGGTGACCTCAGGAAGCACTTCCTTCCATAACAAGAGGGTGTTGTTATGGACTGGACGATCGTTCTGGTCTTTCCTCAAGGAAGCAGACTGGGACCAGTGGATGTGAAGCTGGGGGAAGGCCAGGCAACTCCCACTTCCTGGCTGTGGCTCTAATTCCAGAATGACTGAGGAACTGGAAGTAGTACCCTACTGTGGGATGGGCAGGTCTGCCCCTTCCGTGAACAGGAATATACTGGATCAGTGGCAGTTAACTTCGGCCCTTGAGGAGTAGACCTTATTCTTAAAGCTGCAAAAGAGGACAAAGTGAAACTCACCCCTGGAACTGGAAGAAAAGAGCGAGGAAGGAAGACTGGAGTCTGTAGTACGTTCAGAAGCGTGCCGATGAACTTACGTTGTTGAAGTGGTAAGAAGATGGCTTTGTCATTCAGCCTCTGAGTCAAGTCAGAGAGAAGCACAGATCATTCTTCAGATGGGCAACCTGGAGAATGTAACCAGGAGGGGGCAAAAAAGAGGCTGGTCTGGAAGTTCTGAGCAACAAGGCCAGGCCCTCCCCCAGCCGAGGGCGTCTGTGAGGGCAGGGAGGGAGGTGAGGCTGAGCAGGTTAGGCCTGGCCTTTTTCAGCATGGAGAGTTATGTCCCTCTCTGCAAAGATCTTTCTGGGCAGTGATTCTGCCTCATTCATCTTCCTTTGCCAGATCACAAGCATTTTGGCTCTCTGTTGAGTAAAAGGGAAGAGGACATCTAAGAGTGCTTTCAAGAAAGAGAATTTCCCATGAAGCCTCTCTGATCGGAGAAACCTTCTCTTTCCGCAATTGCGCTGTCACACAGGTCTCTGCCTCAGACCTTAAGATGTCCAGAGCAGCGGAGGATCCAGGGCAGTGTGGAGAAAAGAGAATAAAACATGAGGCATGTGCTCCATGAATAGCATCAAACATTTGTTTTTAATCTTCTGCCCAGAGGAATCTCCTAGAGCTGGGCTGCTTGCAAGGTGGGGGCTGGTCCCAACTCCTCCCCTGCACTCCCGGACAGCCCTCTGCCTGGGGATTTGCTGGCAGATGCTGTGCACCCACCCAGCAGACTTGCTCGCCTGGATAGGAAGTGAATTCCCACCGCCAGCATCTCAGCTCCAGCCACCTTCTGGGCTTTGCAGCTGGTGTCACAGGGGGAGGGGCCAGACTGCCAGTGCAGGTTCACAACTGGACTCTGAGAACAGAGCTGTCTTCCAGGCTGACAGGGTCTGAGGCGCTGGCCCTTTCTCTCTCTCTCTCTCTCTCTCTCTCTCTCTCTTTCTCTCTCTCTCTGTCTTGTTCTTTTTCTCTCCTCTTTCTCTCTTTTCTCTCTCTTTCTCCCTCTCGCTTTTCTCTTTCTCTGTCTCTCTCTCTCTCTTCTCTCTCTCTCTTCTCTCTCTTTCTCTTTTCTCTTTCTCTTTTCTCTTTCTCTCTTTCCCTCTCTCTCTCTGTCTCTTTCCCTCTCTCTCTGTCTCTGTCTCTCTCTCCTCTCTCTCTCTGTGTCTCTCTTTCTCTTTCTCTCTCTCTCTCTCTTTTTTCTCTCTCTCTGCAGGAAATCTAGCCCCCCTCTCTCTGCCTGTTTTCTTTCGAGCCTAAAGGGAAGATTAAAGAAGTGAAAACAGCCAGAAACAGAGGTTGAAAGTACCCTCCACCTGAAATGCTTTGTTTCTTGAAGCTTCAGCTTTTTTCCAATATGGAATTGAAAGTTTTACTGCATGCCTAATAGTAAAATGCAGGTGTCTCACTACATCACCACCAAGGTCTAAAATCTCTGTGGTTTTCAAGATGTTCATGCTCAAGAATTCCACCTCCTACGAATTGCTCTTCAGCAAATATCCAAGAAAGGCAAAGAATATATTCTGGCAGATCTGCATCATATCATAATAAACAATTGAAAGTGATCTAAATTTCCAGGAGCAGCTTAGTAAATAATGGTCTATAAACATGATGGAATTCATTATATACAACCATTAAAATGGTAATTATGCTGGCTATAAATTAACATTGAATAATGAGTAGTTGCTGTTACTTGTTGAGAGTTTGCTGTATCAGTTGGTTTCAACTTTGAGGACATGTTGGAATCTCCTGGGGCCCAGGCCTCCTTCCTGGAGAGCGGGCTTCAGCTGTCGATGTGGAGGGTCTGGGCCTGGGTGTCTCTTTTGAAGCTCCCTGGCTGATCCTACTGTGTAGCTAAGGCTGAGAGCCTCAGTGCCACTTGCAGGTACTTTGGGTGCATTAACAGCCACCAGCGTCATATCTTTACAAGTTTCCTGGGCACGTTTACATCAAATGCCGTGGTTCTGTTGTCCCTTCCTTCTCCCAAGTCCACCCCGCCCTCCATTTGGGCAGGGCAGGATCATATTGCTTATCTCTTACTTATTACAAAAAATTTTTTTAATTTTTTTTATTACACTTTAAGTTCTAGGGTACATGTGCACAACGTGCAGGTTTGTTACATATGTATACATGTGCCATGTTGGTGTGCTGCACCCATCAACTCGTCATTTACGTTAGGTGTATCTCCTAATGCTATCCCTCCCCCCATCCCCCTTCCCACAATAGGCCCAGGTGTGTGATGTTCCCCTTCCTGAGTCCAAGTGATCTCATTGTTCAATTCCCACCTATGAGTGAGAACATGTGGTGTTTGGTTTTCTGTCCTTGCGATAGTTTGCTCAGAATGATGGTTTCCAGCTGCATCCATGTCCCTGCAAAGGACACAAACTCATCCTTTTTTATGGCTGCATAGTATTCCATGGTGTATATGTGTCTCATTTTCTTAATCCAATCTGTCACTGATGGACATTTGGGTTGATTCCAAGTCTTTGCTATTGTGAATAGTGCCGCAATAAACATACGTGTGCATGTGTCTTTATAGCAGCATGATTTATAATCCTTTGGGTGTATCCCCAGTAATGGGATGGCTGGGTCATATGGTATTTCTAGTTCTAGATCCTTGAGGAATCTCCACACTGTCTTCTACAATGGTTGAACTAGTTTACAGTCCCACCAACAGTGTAAAAGTGTTCCTGTTTGTCCACATCCTCCCCAGCACCTGTTGTTTCCTGACTTTTTAATGATTGCCATTCTAACTGGTGTGAGATGGTATCTCATTGTGGTTTTGATTTGCATTTCTCTGATGGCGAGTGATGATGAGCATTTTTTCATGTGTCTGTTGGCTGCATAAAGAAGTTTTGAGAAGTGTCTGTTCATATCCTTTGCCCACTTTTTGATGGGGTTGTTTGTTTTTTTCTTGTAAATTTGTTTGAGTTCTTTGTAGGTTCTGGATATTAGCCCTTTGTCAGATGAGTAGATTGCAAAAATTTTCTTCCGTTCTGTAGGTTGCCTGTTCACTCTGATGGTAGTTTCTTTTGCTGTGCAGAAGCTCTTTAGTTTAATTAGATGCCATTTGTCAATTTTGGCTTTTGTTGCCATTGCTTTTGGGGTTTTAGACATGAAGTCCTTGCCCATGCCTATGTCCTGAATGGTATTGCCTAGGTTTTCTTCTGGGGTTTTTATGGTTTTACATCTAACATTTAAGTCTTTAATCTATCTTGAATTAATTTTTGTATAAGGTGTAAGAAAGGGATCCAGTTTCAGCCTTCTACATATGGCTACCCAGTTTTCCAGCACCATTTATTAAATAGGGAATCCTTTCCCCATTGCTTGTTTTTGTCAGGTTTGTCAGAGATCAGATGGTTGTAGATGTGTGGTATTATTTCTGAGGGCTCTGTTCTGTTCCATTGGTCTATATCTCTGTTTTGGTACCAGTACCATGCTGTTTTTGTTACTGTAGCCTTGTAGTATAGTTTGAAGTCAGGTAGCATGATGCCTCCAGCTTTATTCTTTTTGCTTAGGATTGTCTTGGCAATGTGGGCTCTTTTTTGGTTCCATATGAACTTTAAAATGGTTTTTTTCCAATTCTGTGAAGAAACTCATTGGTAGCTTGATGGGAATGGCATTGAATGTATAAATTACCTTGGGCAGCATGGCCATTTTCACGATATTGATTCTTCCTATCCATGAGCATGGAATGTTCTTCCATTTGTTTGTGTCCTCTTTTATTTCACTGAGTAGTGGTTTGTAGTTCTCCTTGAAGAGGTCCTTCACGTCCCTTTTAAGTTGTATTTCTAGGTATTTTATTCTCTTTGAAGCAATTGTGAATGGGAGTTCATTCATGATTTGGCTCTCTGTTTGTCTGTTATTGGTGTATAAGAATGTTTGTGATTTTGCACATTGATTTTGTATCCTGAGACTTTCCTGAAGTTGCTTATCAGCTTAAGGAGATTTTGGGCTGAGACAATGGGGTTTTCTAAATATACAATCATGTCATCTGCAAACAGGGACAATTCGACTTCCTCTTTTCCTAAGTGAATACTCTTTATTTCTTTCTCCTGCCTGATTGCCCTGGCCAGAACTTCCCACACTATGTTGAATAGGAGTGGTGAGAGAGGGCATCCCTGTCTTGTGCCAGTTTTCAAAGGGAATGCTTCCAGTTTTTGTCCACTTACTATAATACTGGCTGTGGGTTTGTCATAAATAGCTCTTATTATTTTGAGATATGTTCCATCAACACCTAATTTATTGAGAGTTTTTAGCATGAAGGGCTGTTGAATTTTGTCAAAGGCCTTTTCTGCATCTATTGAGATAATCATGTGGCTTTTGTCTTTGGTTCTGTTTATATGCTGGATTACGTTTATTGATTTGCATATGTTGAACCAGCCTTGCATCCCAGAGATGAAGCCCACTTGATCATGGTGGATAAGCTTTTTGATGTGCTGCTGAATTCAGTTTGCCAGTATTTTATTGAGGATTTTTGCATCGATGTTCATCAGGGATATTGGTTTAAAATTCCCTTTTTTTGGTTGTGTCTCTGCCACGCTTTGGTATCAGGATGATGCTGGCCTCAAAAAATGAGTTAGGGAGGATTCCCTCTTTTGCTATTGTTTGGAGTAGTTTCAGAAGGAATGGTACCAGCTCCACCTTGTACCTCTGGTAGAATTCAGCTGTGAATTTGTCTGGTCCTAGACTTTTTTTGGCTGGTATGCTATTAAGTATTGCCTCAATTTGGAGCCTGTTATTGGTCTATTCAAGGATTCAGCTTCTTCCTGGTTCAGTCTTGGAAGGGTGTATGTGTCCAGGAATTGACCCATTTCTTCTAGATTTTCTAGTTTATTTGCATAGAGGTATTTATAGTATTCTCTGATTCTAGTTTGTATTTCTGTGGGATTGGTGGTGATATCCCCTTTATCATTTCTTTGTTGTGTCTATTTGATTCTTCTCTCTTTTCTTCTTTATTAGTCTTGCTAGCGGTCTGTCAGTTTTGTTGATCTTTTCAAAAAACCAGCTCCTGGGCCGGGCGCGGTGGCTCACGCCTGTAATCCCAGCACTTTGGGAGGCTGAGGCGGGCGGATCACAAGGTCAGGAGATCGAGACCATGGTGAAACCCCGTCTCTACTAAAAATAGAAAAAATTAGCCGGGCGCAGTGGCGGGCGCCTGTAGTCCCAGCTACTCGGGAGGCTGAGGCCGGAGAATGGCGTGAACCCGGGAGGCGGAGCCTGCAGTGAGCCGAGATTGCACCACTGCACTCCAGCCTGGGCGACAGAGCAAGACTCCGTCTCAAAAAAAAAAAAAAAAAAAAAAAACCAGCTCCTGGATTCACTGATTTTTTGAAGGGTTTTTTTGTATCTCTATTTCATTCAGTTCTGCTCTGATCTTAGTTATTTCTTGCCTTCTGCTAGATTTTGAATGTGTTTGCTCTTGCTTCTCTAGTTCTTTTAATTGTGACATTAAGGTGTCAATTTTAGATCTTTCCTGCTTTTTCTTGTGGGCATTTAGTGCTATACTTTTCCCTCTACAGACTGCTTTAAATGTGTCCCAGAGATTCTGGTTTGTTGTGTCTTTGTTCTCATTGGTTTCAAAGAACATCTTTATTTCTGCCTTCATTTCGTTATGTACCCAGTAGTCATTCAGGAGCAGGTTGTTCAGTTTCCATGTAGTTGAGCGGTTTTGAGTGAGTTTCTTAATCCTGAGTTCTAGTTTGATTGCACTGTGGTCTGAGAGACAGTTTGTTATAATTTCTGTTCTTGTACATTTGCTGAGGAGTGCTTTACTTCCAACTATGTGGTCAATTTTGGAATAAGTGTGATATGGTGCTGAGAAGAATGTATATTCTGTTGATTTGGGGTGGAGAGTTCTGTAGACGTCTATTAGGTTCGCTTGGTGCAGAGCTGAGTTCAATTCCTGGATATCCTTTTTAACTTTGTCTTGTTGATCTGTCTAATGTTGACCGTGGGGTGTTAAAGTCTCCCATTACTATTGTGTGAGAGTCTAAGTCTCTTTGTAGATCTCTAAGGACTTGCTTTATGAATCTGGGTGCTCCTGTATTGGGTGCATATATATTTAGTATAATTAGCTCTTCTTGTTAAATTGATCTCTTTACCATTATGTAACAGCCTTCTTTGTCTCTTTTGATGTTTGTTGGTTTAAAGTCTGTTTTATCAGAGACTAGGATTGAAACCCCTGCCTTTTTTTGTTTTCCATTTGCTTGGTAGATCTTCTTCCATCCCTTTATTTTGAGCCTTTGTGTGTCTCTGTGTGTGAGATGGGTCTCCTGAATACAGCAAACTGATGGGACTTGACTCTTTATCCAATTTGCCAGTCTGTGTCTTTTAATTGGAGCATTTAGTCCACTTACATTTAAGGTTAATATTGTTATGTGTGAATTTGATTCTGTCATTATGATGTTAGCTGGTTATTTTGCTTGTTAATTGATGTGGTTTAGTCCTAGCATTGATGGTCTTTATGTTTTGGCATGTTTTTCAGTGGCTGGTACCGGTTGATCCTTTCCATGTTTAGTGCTTCCTTCAGGGTCTCTTGTAGGGCAGGCCTGGTGGTGACAAAATCTGTCAGCATTTGCTTGTCTGTAAAGGATTTTATTTCTCCTTCACTTATGAAACTTAGTTTGGCTGGATTTGAAATTCTGAGTTGAAACTTCTTTCCCTTAAGAATATTGAATAATGGCCCCCACTTTCTTCTGGCTTGTAGAGTTTCTGCCGAGAGATCCACTGTTAGTCTGATGGGCTTCCCTTTGTGAGTAACCCAGCCTTTCTGTCTGGTCCCCTTAACATTTTTTCCTTCATTTCAACTTTGGTAATCTGCCAATTATGTGTCTTGGAGTTGCTCTTCTCAAGGAGTAGCTTTGTGGGGCTCTCTATGTTTCCTGAATTTGAATGTTGGCATGCCTTGCTAGGTTGGTGAAGTTCTCCTGGATAATATCCTGCAGAGTGTTTTCCAACTTGGTTCCATTCTCCCTGTCACTTTCAGGTACACCAATCAGACATAGATTTGGTCTTTTCACATAGTCCCATATTTCTTGGAGGCTTTGTTCTTTTCTTTTTACTCTTTTTTGTTTAAACTTCTCTTCTTGCTTCATTTCATTCATTTGATTTTCAGTTACTGATACCCTTTCTTCCAGTTGATCGAATTGGCCTTTGAAGTTTGTGCATTCATTACGTCGTTCTCTTGTGCCATAGTTTTCAGCTCCATGAGGTAATTTAAGGACTTCTCTACACTGGTTATTCTGGTTAGCCATTTATCAAATCTTTTTTCAAGGTTTTTAGCTTCTTTGTGATGGATTCGAACTTCCTCCTTTAGCTTGGAGAAGTGCGATCATCTGAAACCTTCTCTCAGCTCGTCACAGTCATTGTCCATCCAGCTTTGTTCCATTGCTGGCGAGGAGCTGTGTTCCTTTGGAGGGGGAGAGGTTCTCTGATTTTAGAATTTTCAGCTTTTCTGCTTTGTTTTTTCCCTATCTTTGTGGTTTTATCTACCTATGGTCTTTGATGATGGTAAGGTACAGATGGGGTTTTGGTGTGGATGTCCTTTCTGTTTGTTAGTTTTCCTTCTAACAGTCAGGACTGTCAGTTGCAGGTCTGTTGGAGTTTGCTGAAGGTCCACTTCAGACCCTGTTTGCCCGGGTATCAGCAACGGAAGCTGCAGAACAGCAAATATTGCTGAGCAGCAAATTTTGCTGCCTGATCGTTCCTCTGGAAGCTTTGTCTCAGAGGGGTACCCGGCCGTGTGAGGTGTCAGTCTGCCCCTACTGGGGAGTGCCTCCCAGTTAGGCTCCTCAGGGGTCAGGGTCCCACTTGAGGAAGTAATCCGTCCGTTCTCAGATCTCAAACTCCATGCTGGGAGAACCACTACTCTCTTCAAAGCTGTCAGACAGGGACATTTAAGTCTGCAGAGGTTTCTGCTGCCTTTTGTTTGGCTATGCCCTGCCCCCAGAGGTGGAGTCTACAGAGGCAGGCAGGCCTCCTTGAGCTGCGGTGGGCTCCACCCAGTTCAAGCTTCCCAGCCACTTTGTTTACCTACTCAAGCCTCAGCAATGGCAAGCGCCCGTCCCCCAGCCTCGCTGCTGCCTTGCAGTTCTATCAGACTGCTGTGCTAGCAATGAGCGAGGGTCCGTGGGCATGGGACCCTCCAAGCCAGGTGTGGGATATAATCTCCTGGTGTGCCATTTTCTAAGACTGTTGGAAAAGCACAGTATTAGGGTGGGAGTGACCCGATTTTCCAGATGCCGTCTGTCACAGCTTCCCTTGGCTAGGAAGGGGAATTCCCTGACCCTTTGCACTTCCCAGGTGAGGCGATGCCTCGTCCTGCTTTGGCTCATGCTCGGTGGGCTGCACCCACTGTCTGACAAGCCCCAGTGAGATGAGTCTGGTACCTCAGTTGGAAATGCAGAAATCACCCGTCTTCTGTGTTGCTCACTCGGGGGGCTGTAGACTGGAGCTATTCCTGTTCGGCCATCTTGGAACCCTGTCCTACAAAAGTATTTTTGAGGATACTCTGGTTGGTTGTTGTTCCATAACCATCCCAAAACTTAATGGAGAGAACAACAGCAAAATTATCGCACAAATTCTGTGGGTCAGGAATTTGCATACAGCATAAGAATGGCTTTCTTCTTTTCTACAACGTCTGGTGTTCCATCTGGGAAGACAGATCTGGCAGTCTTCAGCTGGGTGCTGGAATCGTCTGAAGGTTTATTTGTGTACATGTCTGGTGCCTTGTCTAGAATGCCTTGAAAGATTAGCTCGGCGAAGACTGCCAGCCAGAGTGCCTGTACACGGCCTCCCTCTGTGTGGCTTGGGCTTCCTTACAGCATGGAGTCTCTTGGCTCTGGGAGCAAACATACTGACCAGTGAACAACACAGAGGCCTTTTTGACCTAGTCTCACAAGTCAGTCACTTTACTTCTATTGTACTCTATTATTGAAGTAGTTTTAGGCCCACACAGATTTCAGCAATATTTTGGAGATAGAGTTGACAAGATTTAGTAATGGACTAAATATGGGGAGTGAAGGAGAGGACTGTCAAAATGCCAATGCTATAGTATAATATGAAAAAAATGCAAGAATACATGTATATAATAATCCCGGTGCATATAGATGAGAATTGAATGGAGTATGCAGTAAAGAAAAATTTTCAGGTGGTAGCAGCATGGTCTTCCATATGACTCAATCGTTTTGGTAACTCTTCTTACCCTTGTAACTACCCACCAAACCTGTGCACTGACAGTCTTTGAAGATCGATGGTCACTGGGCCCAAGCATGACTCAAATAGTGAGTCTACTTTCCAAATACCACATTCAGAAATCACCCTTGTCATGTGACTTTCTAGCTGGGAGAACCAAGTGCTGTGGGCCCATTAAAGACTGTTCACCCTGTAAACCTATGGAGTTCACCAGGCCCCTGGCATCATGGGGTAAAGGTGGGGAATGGCCTGAGCTCACCTATTTTGGGGTCTAATCTGTCTTCCGTCCTTTCTCTTTAGGCTTTTGATATTATGAGAGTGACACATGGCAGAGAACACAGCCTGATTGAAGATTTGATTCTACTTTTAGAAGAATGCGACGCCAACATCAGGGCATCCTAAGGGAACCCAGTCAGAGGGAAGGATGGCGTGTGTCTTCGTTGAATGCCTTATTGAGGTCACACACTCTATACTTTGTTTGCTGTGTAAACCTCTCCTATTGGAAATTCTCTTCTGTGTTTGTGTAGGTAAATAAAGGCAGACATTGTTTGCAAACCACAAGAATCATTAGTTGTAGTGAAGCACGATTATAATAAATTCAAAACATTTGGTTGAGGATGCCATCTGGTAATTGTCTTATTTGCTTACTCATTGGCGATTTTAATGTTTAAAATACCAACATTCAAGACAGAAAATCCTATTACAAGCATGACAAAATAAGTTATAACTTTCTTTTTGGATACATGTAGGGATAATTAGATAAAAGTCACTATTTTCACATTTGCTTCCCAGCAAAAATTTCATGTCCATTTTGGCAAGAAGCAGAATTTTGAGATGTCTTTTGCTCTTTGTGATAAATGATGTTTGTGTTTGTTATTTACTTCCAAATGCATCTCCAACACAAAGGAGGAAGCCATTTCAGATATTATTAGAAAAGGATAGGAAGTCTTAATGCCAAAAACCAGTTTTTCGAATGTCTCACAGCTCTTTGTGTAAACCTTCCTGAATAGCATTTTATAACTCCTTGTGTATGTCTTTTTTTTCCTTGAAATTTTGTCTGTAATGACCCAAATGTGTGGTTCAGCATGTGAGCATGTGAGTGTGGTTTGCAGAGCGTAAAGCTCCATTATCCTGCAGCAAGCAAGGTTCTCGCATCCCAGCTCAAATCAGACTTGCTTGCTTTCTTTTCCCTCTTTATTATTTCCTAATTCTTTGGCCTGTTTTTCTGCCTTTCTGCTTTAGACAAATACAGAAAACCTTTTTTTCTCCACTCCTAGACATGTAAATTCTCTTATGGCTCAGTGATCCTGTGAGCAGTGCAGTCCCTCACGCTTAGGTGACACTCTGGTGGTAATTGAAGCCCTTGGATTCCTAGAGCTGAAAGGATTCTTACAGAGCATGCAGTCATCCACACTTTATTTCACACGCAAGGAAATGGGCGGTGGCAGAATCCAGAGCGGCAAAACCCACATTCCTGAGTCCCGCTCAGGAGCCTTCCCCATCTTTCATGGAGGGCGCCGCAAGTCCTCTGACCAGGCACTGTTAGAACGGCACATGGATGTCTGGTGGAGCGTGAAGGAACCAACCTTTCTTCTGCAACAGAGAAAGCTGATGACTTGAAACTGGAGTCCTCTTAGGCTGAACACATAGTGACCAGTTTGATATAAAAAAAAATGCACAGTCTCCTGCATGCTGATGAGTTCTAAAGCCTTTCCATAAGCTTGTTTCTGCTTGAGCTGCCATCTATTGTGTGTCAGAGACATCTCTAAAGCACACAGTATCTTTAACAACCACAAGAGCATGACAAGGTAGGTATTTTGAAGCCCATTTTATAAAAATGTGGAAGTGGAATCTTGGGTGCACTGGAATCCCTCCTGATTGACTGAGTAGCCTTGAGAAAAAGGGGTTTAATTGCAGCCTTTTCAAGGGGCCATTTCTACCCAGTTCCACATATACATATTGAATGGTTAGTGTTTTTAGGGAAAGGAGATACAAAGACTGAATAAGACACATCCCCATCTTCAAAATGGACACTGTCTGGTCTGGTACTTGTATCAGTTAGCTTTTTTTTTTTCTCTCTCTCATTCGAGGTTTATTATTATACTTTAAGTTCTGGGGTATGTGTGCAGAACGTGCAGGTTTGTTACATAGGTATACACGTGCCATGGTGGTTTGCTGCACCCATCAACCCGTCATCTACATTAGGTATTTCTCGTAATGCTATTCTTCCCCTAGTCCCCCACCCCCTTGACAGGCCCCGTTGTGTGATGTTCCCTTCCCTGTGTCTGTGTGTTCTCGTTGTTCAACTCCCACTTATGAATGAGAACATGTGGTGTTGGGTTTTGTGTTCCTGTGTTAGTTTGCTGAGAATGACAGTTTCCAGCTTCATCCATATCCCTGCAAAGAACATGAACTCATTCTTTTTTATAGCTGCATAGTATTCCATGGTATGTATGTGCCACATTTTCTTAATCCAGTCTATTATTTATGGACATTTGGATTGGTTCCAAGTCTTTGCTATTGTGAATAGTGCCTCAATAAACATATGTGTGCATGTGTCTTCATAGTAGCATGATTTATAATACTTTGGGTATATACCCAGTAATGGGATTGCTGGGCCCAATGGTATTTCTGGTTCTAGATCCTTGAGGAATTGCCACACTGTCTTCCACAATGGTTGAACTAATTTACATTCCCACCAACAGTGTAAAAGCATTCCTGTTTCTCCACATCCTCTCCAACATCTCTTGTTTCCTGACTTTTTAATGATGGCTATTCTAACTGGTGTGAGATGGTATCTCATCGTGGTTTTGATTTCCATTTCTCTAATGACCAGTGAGGATGAGCAATTTTTCATATGTTTGTTGGCCACATAAATGTCGTCTTTTAAGAAGTGTCCATAAACTTCACCTACTTTTTGATGGGGTTGTTTGTTTTTTTCTTGTAAATTTAAGTTCTTTGTAGATTCTGGATATTAGCCTTGTGTCAGATGGATAGATTGCAAAAATTTTCTCTAATTCTGTAGGTTGCGTGTTCACTCTGATGATAGCTTCTTTTGCTGTGCTGAAGCTCTGTAGTTTAATTAGATTCCACATGTCAATTTTGGCTTTTGTTGCCATTGCTTTTGGTGTTTTAGTCATGAAGTCTTTGCCCGTGCTTATGTCCTTAATGGTATTGCCTAGGTTTTCTGCTAGGATTTTTATGATTTTAGGTCTTATGTTTAAGTCTTTAATCCAACTTGAATTAATTTTTGTATAAGGTTTAAGGGAGGGGTCCAGTTTCAGTTTTCTGCATATGGCTAGCCAGTTTTCCCCACACCATTTATTAAATAGGTATTCCTTTCCCCATTGCCTGTTTTTGCCAGATTTGTCAAAACAATGGTTATAGATGTGTGGTGTTATTTCTGAGGCCTCTGTTCTGTTGGTCTGTATATCTGTTTTGGTACCAGTATCATGCTGTTTTGGTTACTGTAGCCTTATAGTATAGTTTGAAGTCAGGTAGCGTGATGCCTCCAGCTTTGTTCTTTCTGCTTAGGATTGTCTTGGCTGTGTGGGCTATTTAAAGTACTTTTTTCCAATTCTGTGAAGAAAGTCGATGGTAGCTTGATGGGGATAGCATTGAATCTATAGATTACTTTGGGCAGCGTGGCCATTTTCACTATATTGATTCTTCCTATCCATGAGCGTGGAATGTTTTTCCATTTGTGTGTGTCCTCTCTTATTTCCTTGAGCAGTGGTTTGTAGTTCTCCTTGAAGAGGTCCTTCACATCCCTTGTAAGTTGTATTCCTAGGTGTTTTATTCTCTTGTAGCTATTGTGAATGGGAGTTCACTCATGATTTGGCTCTCTGTTTGTGTATAGGAATGCTTGTGATTTTTGCTCATTGATTTTATATCCTGAGACTTTGCTGAAGATGCTTATCAGCTTAAGGAGATTTTGAGCTGAGATGATGGGGTTTTCTAAATATAAAATCATGTCATCTGCAAACAGACAATTTGACTTCCTCTCTTCCTATTTGAATATGCTTTATTTCTCTCTCTTGCCCAATTGCCCTGGCCAGAACTTCTAATACTATGTTGAATAGGAGTGGTCTGAGAGGGCATCCTTGTCTTGTGCCGGTTTTCAAAGGGAATGCTTCAAATTTTTGCCTATTTGAGCTCTGATAAGGGTCAGACTACCTCCTCAAGTGGGCCCCTGACCCCTGTGTATCCTGACTGGGAGACACCTCCCAGTACGGGCTGACAGACACACCTCATACAGGAGAACTCTGGGTGGCATCTGGCAGGTGCCCTTCTGGGATGAACCTTCCAGAGGAAGGAACAGGCAGCAATCTTTGCTATTCTGCAGCCTCCACTGGTGATACCCAGGCAAACAGGGTCTGGGGTGGACCTCCAGCAAACTCCAGCAGACCTGCAGCAGAGGGGCCTGTTAGAAGGAAAACAAGCAAACAGAAAGGAATACCGTCAACATCAACAAAAAGGACGTCCCCTCAGAGACCCCAGCCAAAGGTCACCAACATTAGAGACCAAAGGTAGATAAATCCACAAAGATGGGGAGAAACCAGCAAAAAAAAAAAAAAAAAAGGCTGAAAATTCCAAAAACCAGAATGCCTCTTCTTCTCCAAAGGATCACAACTCCTTGCCAGCGAGGGAACTAAACTGGGTGGAGAATGAGTTTGACAAATTGACAGAAGTAGGCTTCAGAAGGTGGGTAATAACAAACTCCTCCAAGCTAAAGGAGCATGTCTAACCCAATGCAAGGAAGCTACGAACATTGAAAAATGGTTAGATGAATTGCTAACTAGAATAACCAGTTTAGAGGAAAACAAATGATCTGACAGAGCTGAAAAACACTCATGAGAACTTCATGAAGCATACACAAGTATCAGTAGCCAAATCGATTAAGCAGAAGAAAGGATATCAGAGACTGAAGATCAACTTAATGAAATAAAGTAAGAAGACAAAATTAGAGAAAAAAGAATGATGAAAAGAAATGAACAAAGCCTCCAAGAAATATGGGACTATGTGAAAAGACCACATCTACGTTTGATTGGTGGACCTGAAAGTGACAGGGAGAATGGAACCAAGTCGGACAACATTCTTCAGGATATTATCCAGGAGAACTTCCGCAACCTAGCAAGTCAGTTAGCTTTACTGCATAAGAAAAGACCCCAGAACTTAGTGGCTTAAAATAACCTTTTTTTAGGTTGTTGTAAGTCAGCAGTTTGAACCGGACAGTCCTTCTGGTTTGGCCTAGGCATGCTGGTCTTGGTGGGCTCACTCACCGTATGTGGTTGCTAGAAGGTAGGTCTGCTGGGAAGCGGAGGTGAGTGGACCATGTAGCTCATCAGTTCGCCCAGCCCTGTTCAAGTGGCTGTGCAGTTCTGGGCACTGTAAGTAGGCAAGCCCCAGTGTACAAACACTTTTTCAACTCTGCTTGTATCACATTTGCTAGTATCCCGTGGACCACAGCCAATCTCAAGGCCACCCCAGAACCAAGAACCAAGGGATGGATACAAGCTCTTCAAGAGGAGCTGCAGAGCACCATTGCAAGAGCATGGACACTTGGAGGGGAAGAAACTGGAGCCGTCAGTGCGTTCCACCATTGTTAGCCTTACTTTTTTTTTTTTTTTTTTTGGTGTTACAGAACATTTAGTGAACTTGATGAATCTGCAGACCTTCCTTCTAGAAAAACATTTAATTTTCCCTTGGTATCCATGGGGGATAGGCTGCAGGACATCCTGGGTACCAAAATCCACGGGTGCTCAAGTCCCCAATATAAAATGGCTTAGTATTTGCATATAACCCATGAACATCCTCGCGTATTTTAAACCATCTGTAGATTGCTTGTAATACTTACTAAAAGTAAATGCCGTGTAAATAGTTGCTATACCGTATTTAAGGAATAATGACAAGAAAAAAGTTTGTACCTGTTCCATACAAATGCAGTTTTTTTCTGAATATTTTCAATCCGATATTAGTTGAATCCACAGATCCGGGACCTGCAGATACAGATGACCAACTGTACATATGAACAATTTGCTTTTAGGGTCAGATTCTGAGACTCCCTATGGCCCATGAGTAGATGCCCTGGGGCCCTTCATCAAATGAGAAATAGACTTGCTACCTTTCAAAAACACTGGTGGGAATTGTACTGGTTCCTCATTGTAAACTGATTAGGAAAAAAGTCATTAACAGAAGGTAGGAATAGTAACTTACATGCCAGATGAGCAGCGTTCACTGAAAGAACCTTGTGTTTGCCAAATTTTCTGAATGAAATTTATCAGTCAGTGATGATCCTGGATTAAGAGATTTGCCTTCACGCCTCCTAGAGAAAGCATGATAGGCTTTTAAATCCCTCTCATTCCACTTCCAGTTTTCTAAGAGCTAGGGGCCCTGTCTGCAGCAACTTTTAATAGAAAGCAAACATCTAAGCAAAGGTAAACATTTACCAAACAACTTTGCAGCAAAATAATTTTGGAGAAGGGGGCAAGGGATGGAGAACATAATTTAAAATTCGTGTCACCAGTGGCTGACAATTTATGGCCACCCCAGCCTCCACGACTGCTGTTTCATTAATCCATAGTCATTGTACCGGCAGGCCTTTTTCACATCAGTAACTTGATGCCATTAGTTGCTCCTCTGGGATGAGAACCCATTTAAACTAAAAATGAACACGCTGGGCATAATTTATAGCCATGCCAGATGAATGCCAGGAGTGCGGGGGAGGAAGGCTGCCCGGGAAGCCTGCTCAGAATGGATGCTGAGGACATGCTCTAGCCAAGCAGGAGTGCTGGACAGGCAGGGAGGCAGCCAGAGCCCGATGAAGCCAGACGCCACAAACCACAGCGGCCCCGAGTCAGGCTTCGCTGCAGGGATGAAAGAGAAATTCCGTGCATGGGGGCCGGTCCCTGAGTGAGGTCTTGAAAATGCTTTTCTGCCCCAAGCGGGAATTGATGTTCGCTTACTCAAGAGGAGCCCACTGGGATCCTGCAGGGAGAAGATTCTGGGCGTTGTCTGTGGAGCATCGTGTAACCCCCATGACAGGCAATCGTTGGCAGAAGCACCAGGAAGCCGCTGGAGCGCTCTCTGTCCCTGAAGTAAGGAATCAAACTGGTTGAGGAGAAGTACCAGAAACACCACCCCCAAATTGGGACACCCCTTTCACTTTTGGAGGTTCGTAAACATCTGACATCTGAAACCTATTGGCTCAAAGTCAACATATTCAAAATTGATTCAAAACATGTTAAAAACCAGTTCTCTGCCTTTCATATGTAGCTCAGTGCCATCGTGGCCCTTCCACTCTTCATCACAGACACTCAGTTACTGATTCTCTCTTCTCCTTTCCTGAGGGAAACTTTCTATCTGTTCATCCCCCAAAGTGCTCTTTTGGATTTCAGCCTTGTTTCCCAGCCCTTGAGCAGGCCCCAGCACCTCATTTCTCAGCCACTGCAAAGACCTCCTCACTGATCTCATTTCTTTTGGTAAGGAGTGATATTTAGAAACCCTAGTCTGGTTGCTCCTAACCTGGGCCTTTTTAAGATCATGAATCCACCAGTGAAAATCCAATACCTGGGGTGGTTCCTCGTCTTTCTCCTTCTATATTTGTGCTTCCCTTATACATACAAAATAGTTTTGAAATTATTATACTACAACCATGACCAACACAAGCCTGAGTGAAATTCGAGATTCCTTTCCAGTGTTTTTTTCCTTAGACAAAAACTTTTATAATCAGAATACTATGTTTAAAAGTTACTTGAATTGTTACTTTCTGCATGATTACATATTCAATTTAATATCTAAGTTTCTTTTTGAATTCAGTTTTAGGGTTTTCCCATTATTGATTTATATTGGCATATATCTGTCAATACAAAGGTATGATATATATTTTGTTATCTTAAATAATGCCATAAGGAATAATATCGGCCATCTGTCTTTTCACATTGCTGGAAATGCATCTTCAGGATAATTTGCTGCAAGTAGAGTTGCTGAGTCAAAGGGTAAATGCATATGTCATTTTATAGGGTATTGTCAAATTCACCTCCTGAGGAGTCGTGTGACCATGCCTGTTTATTCTCAGCCTTACCGACAGATTGGGTTGTCCAGCTTCTGAATTTTTTGCTAAGCTAATGGGTAAGAAATGGGATCTCAAGGTAGTTTTTTGATTGTGTTTGTTTTTTGAGACAGTCTTGCTCTGTCACCCAGGCTGGAGTGCAGCGCTATGATCTCAGCTCATTGCAACCTCCACCTCCCGGGCTCAAGCAATTCCGGTACCTCAGCCTCCCAAGTAGCTGGGATTTCAGGCATGGGCCACACACCTGGCTAATTTTCCTTTTTTTTTTTTTTTTTTGTATTTTTAATAGAGACAGGGTTTTACCATGTTGGCCAGGCTGGTCTCGAACTAGTGATCTCAAGTGATCCACCTGCCCTCAGCCTCCCAAAGTGCTTGGATTACAGGCATGAGCCACCATGCCTGGCCCACTATTGGGGGTTTTTTGTTTGTTTGTTTTTGGAGACAGGGTCTTGCTCTGTCACCCAGGATGGAGTGCAGTGGTGTGATCATAGCTCACTGCAGCCTCAAACTCCTGGGCTCAAATTATCCTCCTACCTCAGCCTCCTGAGTAGCTGGGACTACAGGTGCATGCGACCATGCCCAGCTAATTTTTTTTTTTTTTTTTTGGTAGAAATAGTGTCTCACTGTGTTGCCCAGGTTGGTCTCAGACTCCTTGCCTCAAGCAATCCTCCTACTTTGGACTCTCAAAGTTCTGGGATTACAAGTGTGAGCCACTGTGTCTGGCCTCTCAATGTAATTTTAATTTGTACTTTATAGTTAGTGAAGTTGAGTGTCTTTTTCTTTTTAATCTTTTTTATTTTTTAAATAGAGATGGGAGGGTCTCCCTCTGTTGACCAGGCTGGTCTTGAACTCCTGGCCTCAAGCTATCCTCCTACCTCAACCTCCCAAAGTGCTAGGATTACAGGCATGAGCTACCATACTTTGCTGAGTGTGTGTCTGTGTGTCTGTCTGTCTATCTGTATAAAATTTAATTTTTAAGTTCAGGGGTACTTGTGCAGGTTTGTTATATAGGTAAATTTGTGTCATGGGGGATTGTTGTACAGATTATGTCATCACTTAGGTATTAATAGTAAGCCTAATACCCATTAGTTACTTATCCTGATCCTCTCCCTCCTCCCACCTTCTCCACCCTCTGAGAAGTCCGAATGTGTGTTTTTCCCCTCTATGTGTCTGTGTGTTCTCATCATTTAGCTCCCACTTATAAGTGAGAACATATGGTATTTGGTTTTCTGTTCCTGCGTGAGTTTGCTAAAGATAATAGCCCCCAGCTCCATCCATGTTCCTGCAAAGGATATGATCCCATTCTTTTTTATGGCTGCATAGTATTCCATGTAGTATATGCACCATATTTTCTTTATCCAGTCTACCACTGATAGGCAGTTAGGTTGATTCCATGTCCTCGCTATTGTGAATAGTGCTGCAGTCAACGTGTGCGTGCCTGTGTCTTTATGGTAGAACAATTTCTATTCCTTTGGGTATATACTGGGTACATTTGCTGGGTCGAACGGTATTTCTGTGTTTAAGTCTTTGAGGAATCACCATGCTGTCTTCCACAATGGTTGAACTAATTTACATTCCCACCAACAGTGTGTAAGTGTTCCTTTTTCTCTACAACTTGTCCAGGATCTGTTGTCTTTTTACTTTTTAGTAATAGCCATTCTAACTAGGAAGACATGTATTTCATTGTGGTTTTGATTTCTATTTCTCTAATGATTAGTGATGTTGAGGGTTTTTTTCGTATGATTGGCCACATGTATGTCTTCTTTAGAAAAGTGTCTATTCGTGTCCTTTGTCCACTTTTTACTGGCGTTCTTTTTTCTTATAACTTTAAGTTCCTTACTGATGCTGGATCGTAGACCTTTTCAGATGCATAGTTTGCCAGTATTTTCTCCCATTCTGTAGGTTGTCTGTTTATGCTGTTGACAGTTTATTTTCCTTGTGTCTGTATTTTTGTGAACAATCTTTACATGTCTTTTGTCTATTTTTCTCTCGGGTTTTTTGGTCTTTTTTCCCCCCTTGATCTTTAGTTCTTGTATATTAGGGAGATTTCCCTTATCTGTGGTATTTAGGCTCCCAGTTTGTCATTTATTTTTTGACTTTGCTTTCATTTTTTTGCCCTGAGTTCCTTTGAAGAGCATTTTCAAAAACATTAAGAACTCTGCTCTAGGCCAGGCATGGTGCCTCATGCCTGTAATCCCAGCCCTTTGGGAGGCCACGTTGGGAGGATCACTTTAGCACAGGAGCTCAAGACCAGCTTGGGTAGCGTGGGAAAACTCTGTCTCTACAAAATAGACAAAAATTAGCCAAGTGTGGTGGCACACACCTATAGTCCCAGCTACTCAGGAGTCTGAGGCAGGAGGATCACTTGAGCCCACGAGGCAGAGGTTGCAGTGAGCCAAGATCATGCCACTGTACTCCAACTTGGGCCACAGAACCAGACCCTGTCTCAAAAAGAAGTATGATAAACCAGAATCCAGTTGTGAAGTTAACCATCACCAACTTTCCTCATATGGTCCTTGATTTTTAAATATTCATGAGTTGAGTTGATATTTTAAAATTCTTCTTCTACCAATTCTTTGACCTTTTAGTCTTCAGCCAGCCCCTTGCTTGGTCAAGGTTTTTTACCTGGAGAAGCGATTCCGTTTTCTTTACTGAACTGTCTGTGTCCTTAACGTCCTCACCTTTTTGGATTGCTTCCATTTTCCATCGAACTAGTTAATACAATTACTAAGATGTACTTTTGAGAACCCCTGGGTTCGGGCATGATTCTCCTTCATCCCATTGCAGAGCAGCAATTCAATAGCAGGAAAAATCAACCCAGCCAGAACAGTAATTTGTTTATCTGTTGATTCCGAAGCTGGAAGAGCCCAAAGTGGCTAGTGTCAGTTAAGTGGCAGTCTCAACTTCCATAGTAAGGGAACCATTGTTGTATTCCTTGGAGGAGTCATTCCTCTCTTAGAACGAAGACATTTAAACCAACAGACCCAAAGGTTACAGGGAAAGGAAACAAAAATTCTTCAAACACATTCTTAACTGTAACTATGAGAGGCCACTCTCAACCCCTTCCCCCGCCTGGTTCCTAGAACATGTATTTTGCCTGTAAGAGAAACAGCTTTGTATGTCACTTGATGGTTCAAAGCATAAGCAAATCCCAGCTAATGACATACGTGGGTCCTATCATTCCATGATTCTTTCAGGCCAGCTGCCTCTGGATGAAGGAATACCAGTAGGACCAGTGCATTCTGTGGACTTTGAGCTGATGGCCACATTTCTGCTGTGAACTTAGTTTCTTGCTCCAAAGCTATGTTGTGAGCAATATTACAACCTCCTCTGGGTTTGTTTTATTTTTCTGAATTGGAAGCTTCAGTCTTTCTTCAATTCTAGACATTTCTCAAAAATCATCTCTTCAAATATATACCTTGCCTCACTTTTTTTCTGTTCTCTCATTCTAGAATTCATTAACTCGATTTTAAATATTGTCATTTCATGTTTCTTTCAAATTTTCATCTCTACCTCTCTGTCTTTCGTTATGGTTAATTTCTTCAGCTCCGTTTTCCACTTTACTAGTGAGATTTTCATATGTTGAACTTGCTTTTGTCCTATTCACTGAATCTTTCACTTCAACTATATAATTTTTGTTCCTAAACATTCTTTTTGACTTTTCATAAGGTCTTATGGTTTCTTCCTTACATATAGTTGTATACTTTAAATTCTTTTTAATTTTCTTCTATGAAAAAGTTTGGGAGTGTTGGAGTGTTGTAGTCTTCTTGCTTATCGTGTTTGTTCTATTTCGCTTGTAGTGGACAGCTTCCTTGCATACTTTGTAATTTTGATTGTGAATTTATTTTCAGTGTGCTTGGGTTTGTGTCCATGTGTATAAAATGTCACGTGGGTTGAGAAACATGTCAAGAGTTTTTCATTTCCTCCTATTGTGTGACTCGTTTTCTCAGCAGCCTGGGATGAATATATGTTAATCTTTCTTGCCTTTCTATCCTTGCAGTACATGCTAGTACAAATTTAAATGCAAGAATAAAAAATTAGTAGATTATATCTACTATTTTCCCTCCATTCAGAACTCTGAACATGAGCATGCTTTCTTACAATCTTCACAAAGCAAAATATAACTCTACTATTGTTAGCATCCTATGAATAATAGGAGTTTCAAGGAGAATAGAGAAATGGAGGAAAGGAAATAAAGATAATTGCAAGACAAAAATCACAGAACTAAAGGATGTAATTTTTTCAAATTGAAATGGACCTTGATTGTCCAGTACCATGAATAAAACGAAATTCACATGAAGACACATAATCATGAAGTTTCAGAACACAGTAAACAAAAAAGTCTTGCAAATTTCCACAGAGGAAATGAAGGGGGAGTTCCTTACAAAAGATCAAGGAGAAGGCTATCAGATTTCTCAAAAACAATCATGAAATTTAGAATATAATGGAGAAAAACCTTTAAAATTCTAAGAGAAAATTATTTACAACCCTAGGATTGTAAAGATAAATGCCAACCTAGCATTTTGAAAGTAAATGTAGAATAAAGACTGAGTCTCCCAGATTTTGCTTCCCCTGGACAATTTCTTAGGAAGGTACCTGATAATTTTAGTTCTCTAATTTTCTTGTCTCTTCTGTTTGTATTTTTCCTTTACTTTATGAAGGATTCCCTCCATTTTACCTTTCAAACTTTTTATAGGACTTTTTCACTTTCACTAGCATTATTTTTAACTTTCAAGAGATTTTGTTTTATCTTTCAATTTTAAAAAAGATTACCATCTTGTTCTTGTTTTATGGATTCAATATCTTCTCTAAGGATACTAATGATAGTGGAGTAAAGGTTGATTTTTTTCCCTCACTGCATAGTTTGTTTCTATCAAATTGCCATCTATTTTGTTTGTACTGGGCTTCATCTCTTGTGTGTATATATATAAAAATATATTTTTTCCTCAGGTATCTGGTGACCATTGGCTCTCTGTTCATAATTTACAGTAAGATTCCATAAAACTGATTGGAGACTCTGTGGATTCGGATTATAGAATGCTGAGTTTTGTAGTATAACTCTCCATCAAAAATGACGAAAAATGCTGACAAATACAAAATAATGTGTAAAACACTGGAGAGATTAAAAGCCAGTAGAGAAATTTCAGGCTTATATTTGGATGAAAGCTTGTAACGGAGGGGTGAGTAAACTATGCAATGGCAGAGCACCAAAGCTGCTTGTCCACTAAAGGCGTTTGTCAGTGCTACGTACTTGAACTTAAGAAACTTTAGAGGAAAGTTAGAGGTCAGAAGTTAAGACTCATGAGCTCCATAAGGTAGTCAGACTTAAACGAGATCCTGTCCATATTGAACTGGGACCCAAAATGACTCAACGCCCACTGTATGGAGAAATGGCTCAGGGAAATCTTGGTGCTGAAAAGTACAATAAGTTATTAATAAAAGGAGAGACCCAAAAAAGACCCTATAACACTAATGCCTAAAGACCAAACCTTATGTAAATTTGCAATCTAGACAGGCAAAGCCTGGGTTGACCAAGGAAGCTCAATCTCTGAACTGATTTAAGGTGCTTCTCAACTAGTTAAGCTTTCACATCTCTGGAAGAAACAAATGAAAAGCCTCACCGGAGAAGAATACACCTAACCTTGGCTTCTGGAAAAGCCCACAAGTCGTTTTTCCAGACCGGCAAATGATGGGTCAATGATAATTAGAAACTTAAGAACAAAAACAATATGAGTGAGTACAAAGAAAACAACAGACAATGGAAACAAACTTACTCAAATTTCAAGAACTGGAAATAATATATGTGTATGTTAAAAAAAGTTCACTAAATAAATGACAGGCTTTTTGAACTACAGAGAATAATAATGAAAGTGACATTAGAAAAAGACTCATACAGATTCTAGACATGAAAAATACAATAATAGAAATAAAAAGTGCAGTGGATATCCTTGGCAGCAGATTAGTCATAGGAAAGGGAAAATAGTAGACTCCAGATAGAGGGGATTATCCATCATGTAGCACAGAGAGAGAAAAATATGAAAAATGTCGTAAACAAGTACTAGGGAAGATGTAGTAATAAGGTCTGCCATACATTTGATCTAAATAAGACCCATAAAGATAGAAAAATAAGAATATGCAGAGGTCAGGTTTGAGAATATCATTGTTGAAAATTTCCCCAAACTTATAAAAGCACCAGTTCATAGATTCTAAGGCCCAGTGCCCCCTAAGCATGATAAAAAAAAAAAAAATTCTGTAACAGAAATACAATTGTGAATTTACAGAAAACTGAAGAAAAAGCAACCAGAGTAAAATACCAGATTACCTTCAAAAGAATGCCAGTTAGAGGCCGGGCGCGGTGGCTCAAGCCTGTAATCCCAGCACTTTGGGAGGCCGAGACGGGCGGATCACGAGGTCAGGAGATCGAGACCATCCTGGCGAACACGGTGAAACCCCGTCTCTACTAAAAAATACAAAAAACTAGCCGGGCGAGGCGGCGGGCGCCTGTAGTCCCAGCTACTCGGGAGGCTGAGGCAGGAGAATGGCGTAAACCCGGGAGGCGGAGCTTGCAGTGAGCTGAGATCCGGCCACTGCACTCCAGCCCGGGCGACAGAGCCAGACTCCGTCTCAAAAAAAAAAAAAAAAAAAGAATGCCAGTTAGATTCACGGATGATTTCTCATTAGCCTCCCTGGGTGTCAGAAACAATGGAATGGTGTTTTCAGTTGGTGAAAGAAAATAATGACTGATGAACTGCTCTGTGCTGGAGAAGACTAAGGAGACATGAGCTATATATGCCATGAGAATTTATAGATTGGATCCTGAGCCAATTGGTAAAATTCACCTAAATATGTAGTTTAGCTAATGGTATTGCATATCAGTGTTAATGTCTTGGTTTTGATCATTGTACTATGATTATATAAGATGTTCACATTTGGAGATACTGGGTGAAGGGCATATGGGAAATCTTTGTACTATTTTTGCAACTTTTTTTCATGTCTGAAATTATTTCAAAATTAAAAATTAAAAAAAAAAACTTCTACCATAGAATAGTATACTCTGAAATAGTATCTTTCAAGAATGAGGTTGTAATGAAGACATTTTAAAACAAAACCTGAGAAGGCTGAATACTAACAGACCTGCACTGGGAAAAAAAAAAATGCTAAGAATATATGTACATCATGCAGAAGGAAAGTGATCACAGATAGAAGGTTGGTGTTACAAGAAGAAACGGAAAAGAAAGAAAATGGACAACTAGCATTCCAAGCTGTGCAGAGGCTCCTGGGATCTGGCGATTACTACTTTCTACATTTTGTTCCTCCATGCTTAGGCATGGTACCCGCTTTCTGCTCTCACTAAATTTTGGACTACCACCTTCCAAACACTTTTATAAGCCGTTTCCAGTATCAAGTCCCTCTTTTTTCCAAAATATACTTCAGCATACATAGCTGATAGCTTGAATGGGGGTCCCAGGAAACAGACTCGTGATTATGGGATCTGTTGTTGACTTCTTTGAGCCTGAATGTAGTGAAGACCTAATTGCTGGTGAAAATAGTTACTGTTAATCTATGGAGAGCAGTAGCATCATGAATACTAATTATCCCCTTTGCCCGCCTCGGATAAAGTACCTACTGAAGAAAGGTTTTAGGAAAAGAAATTGCACTGCACTTCACTGGTACTATAGTCAGGATGACTTAAAGACTGTGGAGTGGAATCACTGTTTGTGACTATACTGGAGAGATCAAAGGAAAAAAATTACAAACTTAGTGTTCTAAACACTTAGTGTTCTCTGCTCGAAAAACAATCAGGGAAGCAGAAAACTTCCAAAGTAGCCCTAAAAGGATTATTTCTTGTAGTTGTGGCTAGAATTCCATGAAGGTTGAATCCAGAGCCCCATCAAGTCTCTAACATAAACGATATGGTATTGATAGGGAAAGCACAAGTTTAAAAGAGGAATATTTGTGTGAAATTGGACAAACTGACCACCTTGAATTCCCAGATATCCTCCAGCCTTCCTTACAAAAGAAAGCAGTTCCACCTCCCCTATCTGAAGACACTTGCTTTCTTTCCCTTGACTGAAGATTCTGTAGTAATGTCACCAGAAGCAATTGACTTCACAAGGGATACCCTTATTCTTCTCGAGACCCACCTCTACCACCCTTCATTGCCTCCAGAAGAACAACTACAGTCATATTTCTCATACCATGTGAAGACTACTTGAGGAAGAGATAGTTTATATATCCTGGAGAATATGTGCAAGAAATAAGTCTAAAGATATTAGAGCCAGGAAGATGTAATATAATTCTGGATCAGACTGAATTTATCAATAAAGATTGTGGGTTTAATGTTGTAGCCTGACAGCTAAGACTGACTCTAACAATTTGCTTGCTTGCTTGACTGAAACCTAGACTAACTTGTCTCATTAAATGAGATTGAGATGTCACAACTTCCTGGTGTGTAGAAGAGGAGGCAACACAAAGACTTAAAGATATTAAAATGTTGGAATGTTTTATCATGGCTATCAAATCCCCACAACCACTCCAACTCCAAGGTAGCACTCAATCATATACCCCAGAGGACACTCCATTTACTAATGCATTAAAAAATACTTTAGTGGGTGGGTGTGATGACTCACTCCTGTAATCCCAGCGCTTTGGTAGACCAAGGCAGGTGGATCATGAGGTAAGGAGTTCAAGGCCAGCCTGGTCAACATGGTGAAACCTTGTCTCTACTAAAAATACAAAAATTGGCATGGTGGCGCATGCCTGTAATCCCAGCCACTCGGGAGACTGAGGCAGGAGAATTGCTTCAACTGGGACCCAGGAGGCGGAGGTTGCAGTGAGCTGACGTCGCGCCACTGCACTCCAGCCTGGGGCATAGAGCGAGACTCCATCTCAAAAAAAAAATGCTTTAATGAGAGGAGCATTTCATCCTTGAAAAACTCTGTGGTGGCTCTGCTCCTCAGAACCCAGGAAGGATGGTGAGAGATGCCAGCCTTGAAATGGGCTCTTTAGTTTCACTGAGAATGATAAGATCTCAGAGGGACAAACTTAACCTCCAAAGACAATGTGGGAACAGTCATTATAATTAGTACAGGCAAAGTGGAAATCGGAGTTTTTTTGACTTCAGTCAATTATTTTTTTCTATATCAATTTGCAAGGACGAAAAGAAGCACTTTGCTTTTACATGGTAGGACCAGCAGTACACCTTCACAATTTTGCCTTCAGACTATGTCAGTGTTCCCAAAATCTAGTCTTCCCAGATCTGAATCATTTTGTCATCCCACAGAACATTACTTTGGTTCACTGCATCGATGACATTATGCTGAATTGGCCTGGTGAACAGTAAATGGTAAATTCCTTCACCGATCTACTAAGACCATATGTGCCAAAATCCCATCACAGAAGTAAAGTTTCTAAATTACAATACTGTAGAGAATTTAAGGTTATTCCCTTCAAAGTGAAAGATGAGTTATTGCACCTTTGGAATATACCAATTAGAAAGTGACATAGCACTTGTGGACTTTGGATTTTTCGGTGTTGGAGACCCCATTTGACTGTGCTACTCTGACCCATTTACTGAGTGGCATTTATCAATAGGAAGATCCCTAGAATTTTGGAGCAAAGGCACTCCCTCTTCTGCAGATAATTCTTTTGAGAAATAACACCTGGTTTGCAACAGAGTTGTCTAACATGAAGTGGGTATTAACTGATTCATCAAGACCCAACATTTGGAATATGAACAATCCATCACCAAATGGAAATGGTATATATAGAGATCAGGTTTGAATCAGTCATGAAGGCATGAGTAGCTTGCATGAGAAGGTGACTCAGGTTCTCTTGACACCAGTTCTTGCTGCACTGCTGTCTCTCCTTTAATTTACACTTTGCCCTCATAGAAAATTCTTTATGATAAGTTGACAGAGAAAGAAAAATGGGCTCGTTTACAGATTGTCCTTTATGGTATGCTGTCCTGAGCAAGAAGTGGACCAATGTTGTATTATACTATCAAGAGTGTTACTGAAAGACCATAAAAGTAAATCCTCCCAATGGGCAGAAGGTCAAGATGTACATCTGATTTTCTGCCTCATCTGGATAAAAAACTCGAGGTACAGATCCATACTAACACATGGGAGTGGCTAATGATTAAACCATATGTTCAGATACTTCATAAATATTATAAGATTGTTTGAGACCAGCCTGGCCAACATGAACATACTCCATCTCTACTAAAAATACAAACATTAGCTGAGCATGGTGGTGTGCGCCTGTAGTCCCAGCTACTTGGGAGGCTGAGGCAGGAGAATTACTTCAACCCAGGAGGCGGAGGTTGCAGTCAACCGAGATCACGCCACTGCACTCCAGCCTGGGTGACAGAGCAAGACCCTGTCTCAAAAAAAATCTCCAGAAAGAAATATTATAAGATTGGCAACAAAGATTTACAGGAAAGAGATATGTGGGTGTGCCTCTTGAAATGGACAAAATATGCAGATATCTGTGTCCCATTTATTTTTCCTGTAAAAGATATAGAGGTGTCTCTCAATCATCAGGTGGACAAGATTATTTATTTTGGGAATGGCAGCCTCCCTGGCATGTACTTATATAAAAAGTATATAGGTACCATATACTTATATAAGTTACACATACATACAGACTCCTATCTCATATACATGATATATAGTAATGATGTAGAAGCACCATAAAGTCATATATACGGTAACCATGGAGACAGGGATGGAGACCATTTGTGGATTTGATAAGGTAGATTCCTCTTACCAAGGGTGATATACCTGCTGTCGCTGCAGAATACCCAGTTTGCCAACAGCAGAGACCAACCCCAAAAGTCCACCATTCCCTAGTGGAACCAGGCTGCCATCTGGAAACAGGTTGAGGTGAATTATGTTGGATGGTTTTCATTCTGGAAGGATAAGTTATTTGTTCTACTAGATTAGAATATATCTATTCCTGTGTGTGTGTGTAATTAGTCTTCTATCCCCACATTGTTTCTGCCAGAACCGCCAAGTCCATGGAATTCACTGGTCATATATATATGCATATGTATGGATGCGCACACCCCATCATGCAGAAGTAACCAGGCTGACAGAATATGGTATGGTCTAATTAAGTTTCAATTACAACACAAACTTGGAGACCAGCCCAGGATGTTTTGTGCTCTCTCATAGCTATTGTTTGGACTTGGAATCAGTGACCAGTATTTGATTCTCTCATAGAAGACAGGATAGTGAAAAAA
Organism: Theropithecus gelada; assembly: GCF_003255815.1. Lineage (NCBI taxonomy): Eukaryota > Metazoa > Chordata > Mammalia > Primates > Cercopithecidae > Theropithecus > Theropithecus gelada. Next base: position 219,558,839 of record NC_037668.1, on the reverse strand, counting down.
ACACACTTTAAAAAATGTAAATACAAGCCATCAAGGTACAAAAGACCAGTATTTAGAATGTTTAATAAACTACACTTTGATGAAAAAAGGTAAATATATCAAATGGCAGAAAATTTAAACAGGCAAAAGAGGAAATCCAAACGGTCAAAAAAACATGAGCATGTGTTCAACTACATTAGTAATCAGAGAAATGCAAATCTAAACCACAATAAGATATTACTATACATTCATCAAACTGGAAGTTAAAAAAGTCTGACAGTGCAAATGTTGAACAGAATGTAGAGTAACAAGATCTCCTATACAAGGAAGTAAAATTTATACAACCACTTTGACAAGCAGTTTGTCAATCTCTAGTCAAGTTAAAGTTATATTTTCCAGTCTTTTAAACTTTTGATATTTTTATCATTCAGATCTGTCTCTTGTAAACAGCATAGCATGGCTTTTTAAAAAAAAATCTAGTCTCATAACCTTTGTTTTTTGACTTTCATAGTTTTGATTGAGTAGTCAATTGGTATTCTTTTATTGCCTCTTTTTTTCTTTTTCTTTTTTTTTTTTTTTTTTTTTTTTTTTTTTTTTTTTTAAGGGGGTTTCTCTCTTTCCCCCCGGCTGGGGTTCAGTGGTGCAATTTCAGCTCTCTGCAACCTCTGCCTCCCGGGCTCAAGTGATTCTTGTGCCTCAGCCTCCCCAGTAGCTGGGACCACAGGCATGTGCCACCACACCCAGCTAATATTTTGTTGTTTCTTTGTTTTTTTTTTGTTTTTTTTTTGGTAGAGACAGAATTTCACATGTTGCCCAGTCTGGTCTTGAACTCCTCAACTCAAGCTATCTACCCGCCTTTGCCTTCCAAAGTGCTCGGATTACAGGCCTGAACCCCAGCACCCAGCCTTGTTGCTCCTTTGATAGTAGTCTGTTTTGTTACCCCACATAGTAATCTGTTTTCTCCTCTTTCAGCAGTTTTATTGTGATGTTTAATTTGAGACTTCTTTTCATTTATTTTACTTAGAGTTTGTAGGAGTCCTTGAATAGTGGTGGTTTCATTTATTTCATCTGTAATGGAAAATTCTTAGCAAATATTTATTCAAATAATGCTTCTGACCCCCTTCTCTTGCTTCTTCAAAGATTCCAATTCCATGTATATTAGACTTTCTTTCTCTGCCCTCTTGTCTCTTACCCTCTTCTATTTTTTCTTTCTTTTGACTTTAAAACTTCATTCTAGATATTTTCTTCTGAATTTTCTTCTAGTTTATTAGTGTTATCTTCAGCTGAGTCTAAGCTGCTGTTAGGCCTAACCATTTAGTTCTTAATTTCAGCTATTTTATTTTTCATTTATGGAAATTATTTTTGTTTTTTAAACAGCCTAGTTTCTGTGAAAATTCTCAATTTTGTCTTTCTTCTTTTTGAATATATTAAGCATATCTATTTTAAAGTCTCTATTTGGTAATTTCATTATCTAGGCCTCTGTGTAACTGTGTCAAGCATACATTGTGTTTCATTCAAGTTTTCTTCATATTATTTTTGTCTCTTTGTATATTTGATTATGTTTTAATTGAGCATTAAACATTGTATATAAAAAATTACTGAGATAATTAAGACAGAAAAATGTTATCATCTTCCAGATAAGATTTATATTTGTTTCTGGTATGGGTCTAGTCAAAGTAGCAATGCTTTAAACAAAATTTTATGTTTAAATTTGTGGGTACATAGTAGGTATATATAATTATGGGTTACATGAGATATTTTGATACAGGCATGCAATACATAATCATATCCGGTTAAATGGGGGTGTCTGTCACCTCAAGCATTTCTCCTTGTGTTACAAACGATTCAAGTATATTCTTTTAGTTATTTTAAAATATAAAATTAAATTCTTTTTTACTATAATCACACTGTTGTGCTAGCAAATACTAGGTCTTATTCTCTCTTTTTCTGTACCCATTAGCTATCTCTACTTCCCCGCTACCACTGCCCGACTGCCCTTCTTGGTCCTTGGAAACCATCATTTTATTCTCTATCAGTTCAATTGTTTTAAATTTTAGCTCCCACAAATAAGTGAGAACAGGCAGTTTGTCTCTCTGTGCCTAACTGTTTTACTTAACATAATGACCTCCAGCTCCATCTGTGTTGTTGCAAATGACAGGATCTCATTCTTTTTTATGGCTGAATAGTACCCCATTGTGTATATGTATTTAACACATTTTCTTTATCCATTTGTCTGTTGATGGCACTTAGGTTGCTTCCAAAGCTTGGCTATTGTGAATAGTGCTGCAATCACCATGGGAGTGTACATATCTCTTCAATAGAGTGATTTCATTTTGGGGGGCTATATATACCCAGCAGTGGGATTGGTGGATCATATGGTAGCTCTACTTTTAGTTTCTTAAGGAACCTTCAAACTATTCTCCATAGTGGTTATATTAATTTATATTTCCACAAACTGTATGAGAATACCCTTTTCTCCACATCCTTGTCAGCATTTATTTTTGTCTGTCTTTTGGATAAAAGCCGTTTTAACTGGGGTAAAATGATAGCTCATTGTGGTTTTGATTTGCATTTCTCTGAAGATCAGTAATGTTGAGTGCCTTTTCATTTACCTATTTGCCATTTGTATGTCTTCCTTTGAGAAATGTCTGTTCAGATCTTTTTGCCCATTTTTTACTTGGATTATTAAATTTTTTTCCTATAGAGTTGTTTGAGCTTCTTATATATTCTGGTTATTATTCCTTTGTCAGATGGATCGTTTGCAAATATTTTCTCCCATTGTCTCTTCGCTTAGTTGATTTTTTCTTTTGCTGTGCAAAAGCTTTTAACTTGATGCCATCCCATTTGTCCAGTTTTGCTTTGGTTGCCTATGCTGGTAGGGTGTTCCTCAAGAAATCTTTGTCCAGTCCAATGTCCTGGAGAGTTTCCCCAATGTTTTCTTGTAGAAGTTCATAGGTTGAGGTCTGAGGTTTAAGTGTTTAATCCATTTTGATTTGATTTTTGTAAATGGCAAGAGAAAGAGGTCTAGTTTCATTGTTCTGCATGTGGATATCCAGTTTTCTCAGCACTATTTATTGAAGAGATGGTCCTTTCCCCAATATGTGCTCTTGGCACCTTTGTCAAAATGAGTTCACTACAAATGTATGGATTTATTTCTATATTTTCTATTCTTGTCTACTGTTCTGTGTGTCTGTTTTTATGCCAGTGCTGTGCTGTTTGGTTACTGTAGCTCTGTAGTATAATTTGAAGTCAGGTGAATGTGATTCCTCCAGTTTTGTTCTTTTTGCTTAGGATCACTTTGGCAATTCTAGGTCTTCTGTAGTTCCTTGTAAATTTTAGTGTTGTTTCTTCTATTTCTGTGAAGAATGTCATTGGTATTTTGATAGGGATTGCATTAAATCTGCAGACTGTCTTGGGTAGTATGGACATTTTCACAATATTTATTATTTCAATCCATGAATATGGAATATCTTTCCACTCTTTGTTTCCTCTTCAATTTCTTGCATCATCGTTTTATAGATTTCATTGCGGAGATCTTTAACTTCCTTGGTTAAGTTAATTTCTAGGTATTTAATTTTGTGTATGGTTCTTGTCAATGGAATTTTTTCTTGATTTCTTTTTCAGATTGTTCACTGTTGGCATATAGAAATGCTACTAATTTTTGTATGTTGATTTTGTATCCTGAAGCTTTCCTGAATTTATCAGTTCTAATGTTTTTTTGGTGGAGTCTTTAGGTTTTTCTAAATATAATAAGATCATGTCATCTGCAAACAAGGATAAATTGACCTCTTCCTTTACAATTTGGATGCCCTTTATTTCTTTCTCTTGTCTGATTGCTCTAGCTAGGACTTCCAGTACTATGTTGAATAACACTGGTGAAAGTGGGCGTCCTTGTCTTGTTCCAGATCTTAGACGAAAGGCTTTCAGTTTTTCCTCATTCGTTAGGATACTCGCTGTGGGTCTGTCATTTATGGCTTTTACTATGTCAAGGTATGTTTCTTCTATAGCCATTTTTTAGGGTTTTTATCATGAAGGGATATTGAATTTTATCAGATGCTTTTTCAATTGATAATTTTATCAGATTATCAATTGAAATAATCATGGTTTTGGTGCTTCATTCTGTTGATATGATGAATCACATTGATTATTTGCATGTGTTGAACCAGCCTTGCATCCCAGGAATAAATCTCACTTGTTAATGATGAATGATCTTTTTAATGTATTGTTGAATTTGGTTTGATAGTATTTTGCTGAGGATTTTTACATCAATATTCATCAGTGATATTGGCCTGTAGTTTTCTTTTTTTGATGTGTCTTTGTCTGGTTTCAGTATGAGGATAATATTGGCCTTGTAGAATGAATTTGGAAGTATTCCCTCCTCCGCTTTTTTAGATCAGCTTGAGTAAGTAAGATGATATTAGTTCTTGAAATGTTTGATAAAATTGAGCAATTCAGCCATTAGATCCTGGGCTTTTCTTTGCGGGAGACTTTTTATTACAGCTTCAATGTCATTCCTTGTTATTGGTCTGTTCAGGTTTTAGATTTCTTCATAGTTCAATCTTGGTAGGTTGTATGTGGCTAGGAATTCATTAATTTCTTCTAGATTTTCCAATTTATTTGCATATAGTTGCTTATAGTAGCCACCAATTATCCTTTGAATTTCTGTGGTATTGGTTGTAATGTCTCTATTTTCATGTCTGATTTTATTTATTTGGGTCTTCTTTTTTGCTTTAATCTGGCTAAAGGTTTGTCATTTTGTTTATCTTTTCAAATAACCCAGCTTTTTGTTTCACTGATCTTTTGTATTGTTTTCTTTATTTCAGTTTCATTTATTTTTGCTCTAATCTTTATTTCTTTTTTTTTTCTACTAATTTTGGCTTTAGTTTGCTGTTGCTTTTCAAGTTATTGAAGATACATTGTTATGTTGTTTATTTGAAGTTTTTCTTCTTTTTTGACATAAGCACTTACAGCTATAAATTTCCCTCTTAGTACTGCTTTCACTGTATCCCATAGGTTTTAGTATGTTGTGTTTCCATTTTCATTTGTTTCAAGAAATTTTTCAATTTCCTTCTTAGTTTCTTCATTGACCTACTGATCATTCAGGACCATATCGTTTTATTTCCATGTGTTTGTGTAGTTTCCAAAATTCCTCTTATTATTGATTTCCAGTTTATTCTATTGTGGTCAAAGAAGATACTTCATATTATTTCAGCTTTTTTGAATGTTTTAAGACTGGCTTGGTGACCTAACATATGGTCTGTCTTTAAGAATGATCCATGTGCTGAGAAAAAGAATGTGTGTCCTGCAGCCATTGGATGAAATAGTCTTCAAATATCTATGAGGTTCATTTGGTCTATAGTGCAGATTAAGTCTGATATTTCTTTGTTGATTTTCTGTCAGGAAGATCTGTCCAATGCTGAAAGTGGGGTATTGAAGTTTCCATCTATTATTGTATTAGGGTCTATCTCTCTCCCTGTAGCTGTAGTGATATTTGGTCTATATATCTGTGTTAGCCAATGTTGGGTGCATGTCATATTTACAACCATTCTCTTGCCAAATTGATCCTTTAATCATTATATAGTGACCTTCTTTATTTCTCTTTATAGTTTTTGACTTGAAATCTGTTTTGTCTGATGTAAGTATAGCTACTCATGCCCCTTTTTGGTTTCCATTGGCTCAGAATATCTTTATCCATCCCTGTATTTTCAGTCTGTATGTGTCTTTATCGGTGAAGTGTGTTTCTGGTAGGCAATAGGACATTGGGTCTTTTTGTAAATCTATTCAGCCACTCTGTCTTTTTTTAAAAAAAAATCAACTTTTATTTTAAGTTCTGAGGTACATGTGCAGTATGTGCAGGTTTGTTACATAGGTAAACGTGTGCCATGGTGGTTTGCTGCACAGATCAACCCATCACCTAGGTATTAAGCTCAGCATTCATTAGCTATTCTTCCTGATGCTCTCCCTCCCCCATGTCCCCCAACAGGTTCCAGTGTGTGTTGTTCTCCCCCACCATGTGTCCATGTGTTCTCTTTGTTCAGCTCCCACTTATAAGTGAGAACATGCAATGTTTGCTTTTCTATTCCTGTGTTAGTTTGCTGAGGGATAATGGCTTCCAGCTCCACCCATGGCCCTGCAAAGGACATGATCTCATTCTTTTTTATCCATGACACATATGTACCATATTTTCTTTGTCTGTTCTATCATTGATGGGCATTTGGGTTGATTCCATGTCTTTACTATTGTGAATAGTGCTGCAGTGAACATATGTGTGCATATATCTTTATAGAATGGTTTCTATTGCTTTGGACATATACCCAGTAATGGGATTGCTGGGTCAAATGGTATTTCTGCTTCCAGATCTCTGAGGAGTTGCCACACTGTTTTCCACAATGGTTAAACTAATTTACATTGCCACCAACAGTGTAAAACTGTTCCTTTTTCTTCACGTGCTTACCAGCATCTGTTGTGTCTTGACTTTTTAATACTTGCCATTCTGACTGACATGAAATGGTATGTTATTGTTGTTTTGATTTGCATTTCTCTAATGATCACTGATGCTGAGCTTTTTTTCATATATTTGTTGGCTGCATGAATATCTTCTTTTGAGAAGTGTCTGTTCATACCCTTTGCCCACTTTTTAATGGGGTTGTTTGGTTTTTTCTTGTAAATTTTTTAAGTTCCTTGTAGACTCTTAAGACTTGTTTAAGACCTTTTAGACTCTTAAGTTCCTTGTAGATCTTTGTCAGATGGCTAGATTGCAAAAATTTTCTCCCATTCTGTAAGTTGTCCATTCACTCTGATGATAGTTTCTTTCCCTGTGCAGAAGCTCTTTAGTTTAATTAGATCCCATTTGTCAATTTTTGCTTTTGTTGCAATTGCTTTTGGTGTTTTTGTCATGAAATCTTTACCTGTGCCTATCTCCTGAATGATATTGCCTAGATATTCTTCTAGGATTTTTATTGTTTGGGGTTTTACATTTAGGTCTTCAATACATCTTGAGTTAATTTTTATCAGGTTTATCAAAGATCAGATGGTTGTAGGTATATAGTCTTATTTCTGAATTCTCTATTCTGTTTCATTGGTCTATGTGTCTGTTTTTGTACTAGTACCATGTTGTTTTGATGATTGTAGCCTTGTAGTATAGTTTGAAGTTGGGTAGTGTGATGCCTCTAGCTTTGTTCTTTTTGCTTAGGATTGTCTTGGCTATACAGGCTCATTTTTAGTTCCATATGAATGTTAACATAGTTTTCTAATTCTATGAAGAATGTCAATGGTAGTTTAATGGGAATAGCCTTGAACCTGTAAATTAGTTTGGGCAGTATGACCATTTTCATGATATCAATTCTTCCTATCCATGAGCATGGAATGTTTTTCCATTTGTGTAGTTTCTGATTTCCCTGAGCAGTGGTTTGTAGTTCTCCTTAAAGAGGTCCTTCACTCCCCTTGTTAACTGTATTACTGGGCATTTTATTCTTTTTTGTAGCAATTGTGAATGGAAGTTCATTCATGATTTGGCTCTCTGCATGCCTGTTGTTGGTGTATAGGAGTGCTAGTAATTTAAGCACATTGATTTTGTATCCTGAGAATTTGCTAAAGTTGCTTATCAGCTTGAGAAGCTTTTAGGCTGAGACAATGGGATTTTCTAGATATAGGATCATGCCATCTGCAAACAAAGACTATTTGACTTCCTCTCTTCCTACTTGAGTACCTTTTTTTTTTTTTTCTCTTGTCTGATTGCCCTGGCCAGAACTTCCAATACTATGTTGAATAGGAGTAGTGAGAGAGGGCATCCTTGTCTTGTGCCAGTTTTCAAGGAGAATGCTTCCAGCTTTTGCCCATTCAGCATGACATTGGCTGTGGTTTTGTCATATATGGCTCTTACTATTTTGAAGTATGTTCCTTCAATACTTAGTTTATTGAGAGTTTTTAACACAAAGGGATGTTTACTTTTATCAAAGGCCTTGTCTGCATCTATTGAGATAACCATGTGGTTTTTGTTTTTAGTTCTGTTTGTGTGATGAATTACATTTATTGATTTGTGTGTGTTGAATCAACCTTGCATTCCAGAGATGAAACCTACTTGATTGTGGTGGATAAACTTTTTGATGTGCTGCTGGATTTGGTTTGCCAGTATTTTATTGAGGATTTTTGTATTGATGTTCATCAGGGATATTGGCCTGAAGTTTTCTTTTTTCTTTTCTTTTCTTTACTTTTTTTTTTTTTTTTTGAGACATTTTCACTCTTGTTGCCCAGGCTGGAGTACAATGGCACAATCTCAGCTCACTGCAACCTCTGCCTCGTGGGTTCAAGTGATTCTCTTGCCTCAGCCTACCCAGCAGCTGGGATTACAGGCACCTGCCTCCATGCCCAGCTAATTTTCTGTGTTTTTAGTAGAGATGGGATTTCACTATGTTGGCCAGGCTGATCTCGAGCTCTTGACCTCAGGTGATCCACCCACCCCGGCCTCCCAAAAGTGCTGGGATTACAGGCATGAGCTACCATGCCCAGCCTGAAATTTTCTTTTTTTTTTTTTTTTTTTTTGAGACGGAGTCTCACTTTGTCACCCAGGTTGGAGTGCAGTGGCGCCATCTCAGCTAACTGCAAGCTCTGCCTCCTGGATTCACACCATTCTCCTGCCTCAGCCTCCTGAGTAGCTGGGACTACAGGTGCCCGCCACCACGCCCGGCTAATTTTTTGTAGTTTTAGTAGAGACAGGGTTTCACCGAGTTAGCCAGGATGGTCTCGATCTCCTGACCTTGTGATCCGCCTGCCTCAGTCTCCCAAAGTGCTGGGATTACAGGCGTGAGCCGCTGCACCCGGCCGAAGTTTTCTTTTTTTTGTTGTACCTCTGCCAGGTTTTGGTAGTAGGGTGATGCTGGCCTCATAAAATGAGTTAGGGAGGAGTCCCTCCTTTTCCATTGTTTGGAATAGCTTCAGTAGAAATGGTACCAGCTCCTCTTTGTACCTCTGGTAGAATTTAGCTGTAAATCTATATGGTCCTGGGCTATTTTTGGTTGGTAGGCTATTTATTACTGCCTCAATTTGAGAACTCACTGTTGGTCTATTCAGGGATTCAATTTCTTTCTGGTTCAGTCTTCGGAGGGTATATGTGTCCAGGAATTTATCCATTTCTTCTAGATTTTCTAGTTTATGTGTACAGAGGTATTTATAGTATTCTCTGATGGTTGTTTTTATTTCTGTGGGGTCAGTGGTAATATCCCCCTTATCATTTCTGACTGTATCTATTTGCTTCATTTCTGTTTTCTTCTTTATTAGTCTAGCTAGTGGTCTATTTTAGTTTTTCAAAAAACCAACTCAGATTCATTGATTTTTTTTTTTTTGAAGTTTTTTTTGTGTGTGTCCCTATATCCTTCAGTTCCCCTCTGATCTTGGTTATTTCTTGTCTTATGCCTGCTTTGGGGTTTGTTTGCTCTTGGCTCTCAAGTTCTTTTAGTTGTGATGTTAGGTTGTGTATTTGGAATCTTTCTAGCTTTTTGAGGGCATTTAGTGCCATAAATTTCCCTCTTAGCACTGCTTTAGCTGCATCTCAGATATTCTGGTGTGTTGTCTCTTTGTTCTCATTAGTTTCAAAGAACTTCTTGATTTCTGCCTTAATTTCATTGTTTACCCAGGGGCCATTCAAGAGGAAGTTGTTCAATTTCCATGTATTTGTGTGGTTGTGAGTGAGTTTCTTAATCTTGAGTTCTAATTTGATTGTGCTGTGGTCTGAGAGACCGTTTGTTATGATTTCATTTATTTTGCATTTGCCAAGGAGTGTTTTACTTCCAATTGTGTGATTGATTTTAGACCGAGAGCCACATGGCAATGAGAAGAATGTATATTCTGTTGTTTTTGGGTGGAGAGTTCTGTAGATATCTATCAGGTCCACTTGATCCAGAGCTGAGTTCAGGTCCTGAATAGCTTTGTTAATTTTCTGTCTCATTGATCTGTCTAATATTGACAGTGGGGTGTTAAAGTCTCCCACTATTATTATGTGGAAGTCTAAGTCTCTTGGGAGATCTCTAAGAACTGGCTTTATGAATTTGGGTGCCCTTGTATTAGGTGCATATCTATCTATCTATATATATATATATATCTGTATATAGATATATAGATATATACATATGCACCATATATATATATATATATATATATATATATATATGTATTTAGGATAGTTAGCTCTTCTTGGTGAATTGAGCCCTTTAGCATAATGTAATACCCTACTTCCTTTTTTTGTTTGTTTTGTTTTGTTTTGTTTTTTGAGTCAGAGTCTTTGTCACCCAGGCTGGAGGGCAGTAGTGCAATCTCATCTCACTGCAACCTTCACCTCCCGGGTTCAAGTGATTCTTGTGCCTTAGCCCCCCAAGTAGCTGGGATTACAGGTGTGCACTGCCACGCCCAGCTAATTTTTGTATTTTTACAAAATTTTACAAAATTTTGTACTGTTACAAAAACAGATGGGCGTTTGCCATGTTGTCCAGGCTGGTCTCAAACTCCTGATCTCAAGTGACCCACTGGCGTCAGCCTCCCAAACTGCTGGGATTACAGACGTGAGCCACTGTGCCCAGCCTTGTCCTTTTTGATTTTTTGTTGGTTTGAAGTCTGTTTTGCCAGAACTAGAATTGCAATTCCTGCTTTTTCCTGTTTTCCATTTGTTTGGTAAAATTTCCTCCATCCCTTTATTTTGAGCCTATGTGTGTCTTTGCACATGAGATGGGTCTCTTGAATACAGCACACCAATAGGGCTTGACTCTTTATCCAGCTTGCCATTCTGTGTCTTTTAATCGGGGCATTTAGCCCATTTACATTTAAGGTTAATACTGTTATGTGTGAATTTGATCCTGTCATCATGATGCTAGCTGGTTATTTGGCAGACTTGTGTATGTATCTGCTTCATAGTGTCACTGGTCTGTGTACTTTAGTGTATTTTTGTAGTGGCTGATAATGGTCTTTCTTTCCATATTTAGTGTTTCCTTCAGGAACTCTTGCAGGGCACCCTGGTGGTGATGAATTCTCTCAGCATTTGCTTATCTGGAAAGGATCTTATTTCTCCATTGGTTATGAAGCTTAGTTTGGCCAGTTATGAAATTCTGGGTTGGAAATTCTTTAAGAATGTTGAATATTGGCCCCAAATCTCCTATGGCTTGTGGGGTTTCCACTAAGAGGTCTGCTATTAGTATGATGGGCTTCCATTTGTAGGTGACCTGGCCTTTCTCTCTGGCTGCCCTTAACATTTTGTCTTTCATTTCAACCTTGGAGAATCTGATGATTATGTGTCTTAGGGTTGATTTTCTCATGGAGTATCTTACTGGAGTTCTCTGCATTTACTGAATTTGAATGTGGCCTGTCTTGCTAGGTTGGGGAAGTTCTCCTGGATGATATCCTGAAGTATGTTTTCCAACTTGTTTCGTTTTCCAACTTGTTTCATTTTCCTCATCTCGTTCAGGTACCCCAGTTAGTCATAGGTTCAGTCTTTTTACATAATCCCATATTTCTCGGAGGGTTTGTTTGTTCCTTTTTTTCTCTCTCTCTATTCTTGTTTGTTTATCTTAATTCAGCAAGATAGTTTTCAAGCTCTGAGATTCTTCCCCCTGCATGGTCTCTTTGGCTGTTGATACTTGTGACTGCATTGTGAAGTTCTTGTGCTGTGTTTTTCAGCTCCATCAGGTCATTTATGTTCTCCTGTAAACTGGTTATTCTGGTTATCAGCTCCTGTCATGTTTTGTCATGGTTCTTCTCTTTTTTGCATTGGGTTAGAACATACTCCTTTGGCTCAGAGAAGTTCATTATTACCTACCTTATGAAGCCGACTTCTGTCAATTTATCCATCTCAATCTCAGCCCACTTCTGTGTCCTTGCTGGACAGAGGCTGCCATCATTTGAAGGAGAAGAAACACTCCGGCTTTTGAGTTTTTAACATCTTTGTGTTGATTATTTCTCATCTTTGTGGACTTATCTACCTTTGATCTTTGGGTTTAATGACCTTTGAATGGGGTTTTTATGGGGTCTGTGTTGTTGTTGTTTTTCTTGCTTTCTCTCTGTTTTTCTTTTAATGGGCCCCTTTTTGTAGGGCTACTGTGGTTTGCTGGAGGTCCTCTCCAGACCCTGGTTGTCTTGGACCCTCCTGCACCTAGAGATATCACCAGTGAAGTCTGCAAAACGGTAAATATGACAGCCTGCTCCTTCCTCTGGGAGCTCCATCCCAGGGGCCCCGACCTGATGCTGGCCTGAATGCTCCTCTAGGAGGTGTCTGGAGACCCCTATCGGGAGGTCTCACCCCGTCAGGAGGAATGGGATCACGGAGCCACTTAAAGAAGCAGTCTGGCTGCCCCTTGGCAGGGCAGGTGTGCTGCGCTGGGAGGAAGCCCTCTTTTCCAGATCACCTGCACTTTCCAGAGCCAGCAGGCTGAACCACAGATACGGTGGCTGCCCCTCCCCACAGTGGCTCCATCCCAGGGAGAGATAAGAGTTCTGTCCGTAAAACCTTGGCTGGAGTTTCTGAAACTCCCACAGGGAGCCCCCTAGTGAGGAGGGGTGGATCGAGGTCCCACTCAAAGCAGCGGCCTGGCCACGATCTCCCACAGCAGCTCGCTGTGGGTCACAGTGCCCAGTTCCTTTCGGTCTGGACCTCACAGACTCCTGGAGCTGGTGGCCAAAGTGGCCGACGAGCCACGTAGATGGCAGCTGCCCCTCCCCCTGGGAACTGGGTCACCTCTGGCAAGCTCCAGTCTGCTGTCACGGGCTGGCTAGAATTCCAAGTCAGTGGGTCTCAACTCATGAGGTGCCGTGGGAGTGGGGCCTGCAGGATGACGCTGCTTAGTGTCCTGGCTTTAGCCGCCTTCCTAGGGGAATGCATGGAAGATCTCCTGTCTCACCAGAATTCCCGGGGTGGAGTATGCAAGAAACTCCTGGGTCTTTGTGCATGGCCAAGTGGCTGCAAGAGCTCACACCTCTCTGTGCTTGGGCACCAAGGCCTTCGTGGGCACATGAGGGGATCTCCTGATCTGCGGGTTGCAAAGATCCATGGGAAAAGCATGGTTTCTTGGGTGGGGTCGTATGATCACTCACCGCCTTTCTTGCCTGGGGTGAGGCACACCTGGTTCCACACCACTCACAGGTGGGCTGTCACCCCACCCTGCCTTTCCTCACTCTCTTGGGTGGCACGGACCACCCAGGCAGTCCCAATGCCATGGTTATTTTGTGATCTTCTCTCTATTTCCTTCTTTCCTTCTTTTAGTGAAGGTGATTTTCTCTGGTGGTAGGATTTAATTTCTTGCTTTTTATTTTTTGCATATCCATTGTATGTTTTTTGATTTGAGGTTACCATTAGGCTTACAAATAACATCTATTACCCATTATTTTAAGACTGCTCACATAAACGAAGAAGCAAAAATTTCTAATAATGGTTAGGTTAGCTATGCTTTAATTTCATCCCCTGTTTTTTAACTTTATAAATTTATATATTTTTAACTTTTAAATGTATGTATTATTGTATTGTCTATGTCTTGAATAGTTGTAGTTTTTTTTGTTAGTTCATCTTTTAGTCTTTCTACTCAAGGTAAGAGTAGTTTACACACCGCAGTTACAATGTTTAATATCCTGTGTTTTTCTGTGTACTTACTATTACCAGTGAGTTTTGTATTTTCAGATGATTTCTTATTGCTCATTAAAATCCCTTTCTTTCTGATTGAAATACTTCCTTTAACATTCCTTGTAGGACAGGTCTAGTCTTTGTTGAAATCCCTCAGCCTTTGTTTATCTGGGAAAGTATTCTTCCTTCATGTACGAAGGATGTTTTTGATACATACACTATTCTAGGGTAAAAGTTTTTTTCCTTCAGCACTTTAAATATGCTCTTTTGGACTATCAGGTCTCCACTGAGAAGTCGGCTACTAGCTATATTGAAACTCCAACGTGTTATTTGTTTCTTTTATTTTGCTGCTTTTAGGATCTTTTCTATATTGTTGACCTTTGGGAGTTTGATTTTTTAAATGCTTTGAGGTAGTCTGCTTTGGGTTAAATCTGCATGGTGTTCTGTAGCTGTCTTGTACTTAGATATTGATATCTTCTTCTGAGTTTGAGGCGTTCTCTGTTACCCCTTTGAATAAACCTTCTATCCCTATCTCCTTCTCTACCTCCTCTTTAAGGCCAATAGCGCATGCATTCTTCAGTATGTCATTTGCAATTTCAGCTCCAGAATTTCCACTTGATTCTTTTTAATTATTTCAATCTCTTTGTTCAATTTATGTGATAGAATTCTGAATTCCATTTCTGTGTTATCTTGAATTTCTCAGAGTTTCCTCAAAATGGCTGTTTTGAATTCTCTGAAAGGTCACACATCTCTGTTTCTCCAGGATCGTTCCCCAATGGCCGATTTAGTTCATTTGGCAAGGCCGCGTTTTCCTGAATGGTTTTGATGCTTGTGGATGTTCTTTGGTGTCTGGGCATTGACGTGTTAGGTACTTGTCACAGTCTTTGCAATCCGGGCTTTTTGTGCCTGTTCTTCTGGGGAAGGCTTTTGAGGTATTTGAAAGGACTTGGGTGTGTTATCTAAGTCATGTTTGTATTACAAGGCACCCCAAGGCCAGTAACACTGTGGTTCTTGCAGACTCACAGAGGTACCGCCTTGGTGGTCTTGGGTAAGATTTCCAAGAATTCTCTGGATACCAGGCAAAGATTCTTGTTCTCTTCCCTTACTTTCCCCCAAACAAACATAGTCTCTCTCTCTCTCTGTACTGAGCTGCTTGGAGCTGGGTGTAAAGTGACACAAGCTCCCCTGTGACTGCTATCACTGGGGCTGCACTGGTCAGACCTGAAGCCAGCACAGTAGTGAGTTTCACCCAAGGCCTGCTATAACCACTACCTGACTATGGCCTATATTTGTTCAAGGCCCTGAGGCTCTACAGTAAGCAGATGGTGAAGCCAGCCAGGCTTGTGTCCTCTTCAGGGTGTTGGGTTCCCCTAGGCCCTGGGCAGGTCCAGAGGTGCTGTCCTGGAGCCAGATACTGGAACCAAAAACCTTAGAAATATACCTGGTGTTGGCCGGGCGCGGTGGCTCAAGCCTGTAATCCCAGCACTTTGGGAGGCCGAGACGGGCGGATCACGAGGTCAGGAGATCGAGACCATCCTGGTTAATACGGTGAAACCCCGTCTCTACTAAAAAGTACAAAAAACTAGCCGGGCGAGGTGGCGGGCGCCTGTAGTCCCAGCTACTTGGGAGGCTGAGGCAGGAGAATGGCGTGAACCCGGGAGGCGGAGCTTGCAGTGAGCTGAGATCTGGCCACTGCACTCCAGCCTGGGCGACAGAGCGAGACTCCGTCTCAAAAAAAAAAAAAAAAAAAAAAAAAAAGAAATATACCTGGTGTTCTATTCTACTGCAGCTAAGCTGGCACTCAAACCACGAGTCACAGCTCTTCCAATTCTCTCCTCCCCTTTCCACAGGCAGCCCATGGCTACCACCACCTGGATATTACCTGGATATCACTGCTGGTTATTCAGGACCCAGGAGCTCTTTAGCCAGCAGGTGATGGATCCTGACAGCACTGGGTCCGTCCTTTCAAAGCAGTGGGTTCCCTTCTGGCCCTGGGTGTGTCTGGAAATGTCATCCAGGAGGAAGGGCCTGAAATGGGGACTTGACAACTCTGACCAGTGCCCTATCCAACTTTGGCTGAGCGGGTACCCAAGAGGCAAGACAAAGTTCTCTTTACTCTTCCCTCTCCTCTCCTCAAGCAGAATGGAGGGATCTCTTTTGAAGCCAAGAGCTGTGCTGCCTGGGGCTGGGGAAGGACTGGCGCAAACACTCCCTTAGCTGCATTGGCTGGTGTCTCAGTAGGTCTCATGCTCCCCAAGCCCACTGGCTCCGAGCCCAGCTCAGCACTAGGACTTGCCTGAGAGTTACAGTCCTTGTGGCATAGACTGCCTTTCAGATTTATTTATGGCCCCAGAGCCCTTTTGCCCCTGGTGGCGAGGCTTGCTGGAACTCAGGTTCCCACCCCGGGATGGCAGTTCCCCTCCAGGCTCATCTGAATGCTCCCTCCCTGGGTGGTCATCAGTTGAGTTCAGTCTGGTTTTGCTTTCTACTGTGACAGGGCGGTACTGAGTTCAGTGTGAAGTCTCCTAATCTCTGTGTTCTCTCTCCTGAGTGTGCAGGTTCTTGCTCTGTGCCACATGGCCACTGTTGGGCGATGGAGGAAGGGCGGCACTGGCAATTCAGGAGTCTTCTTGAGAACTTCTTCGGGGCCTCTTTCAGTGATACACAGTTAAAACTAGGACCGTGAGTGCTCACCTGATTGTTGGTTTCATAAAGATGCTTTCTTTATGTGGATGGTTGTTGAATTTGGCGTTCCTGCTGAGGGGACGATCAGTGGAGCCTTCTAGTCTGCTCCACTCCTCCCCCAGCCTAGCAATCTTGATCACCTTAATTCCACTTCAAGAATTGAGATAATTTGTGCTGAGTTTTAGTCAACTTCCATCACCCTTACTCCTAGGGCAGAGTTCTTTCAGATCTCAGCCTCCAAGTAGAGGGAATTATTAGGCACTCATTGTTGAGCCCTAGACTCTAGTTTTTGCCTCCTAGTTTCTTGAAACTGAGAAGTGCTGCTCAGCTTTTCGGCTTCTTCAGCCTCTTTTGAAATAGACAGAGTAGTGAGAATCGATACCAAAATATTCAGTGCTTTCAACAGTGCGATAAAGGATATTGACTTAATCTCCAGTCAGGAGGATTGTACTTCATTAAAAGTGGCCTCTAGGAGTGCTCTGAAGTTCATAAGAGCATCGTAATCACACTTTGGCCCCTCTAGAGGACCAGATAAAACATGGGATTTTTTTTAAAAAATGGTAGAATCATCTAAGAGTACTGCAGGTGCTCTAGCTTATAGGTTCCATCGGCTCTTTTCTCTGCTTTAGAACATTTGAAGACGTGTTGCTACCCGTGTGTTGTAACTAGGGTGGGGATGCCTGCATTTTGTGAGTGAAGGTAACTTATAGCAGGGCCGCTGTGCAGGCCCTCTCATTCTGCTAGACTGAATTCAGAATCAAGACTCACCAGGAACAGAAGGAACAACAAAAATAACGACTGTAGAGTAAGGCTGCAAGGTAGTTGATTTGACTCCAGTTTCCAACAGAGCCCATGAGATAGACAGAGGTGCTAGTGCCAGCGTCCTCTGCAGTCCGAGCAGTGAGGCTGGAGGTGAACAAGTTGCCACTGCAGGCTTTTCTGAAGGAAAGAGGCAGACAGTTCCCCTTCTCTCCAGCTCAATATCCCTGCCACCTTCTCCCCGGGGCTTCCTGGTCTTGACCTACCTTATCTACAGCACAGTTTCAAGGTGGCCGTCCAAATGCCTGGAGTTGTCCAGGATATTCCCACATTGCATGCATTTTGGCTTTCGTCCATTTACATGTGAAATTCTAGTATTTTGTTGTAAAAGGTACATAATGTTCGCTTTACCATTCTAACCATTTTAAAATGGAAAGCTCAGTGGCATTAGGTACATTCGCGTTGTTCTCCAGCCGTCACCACCATCCATTTTCCAGATGTTTTCATCTTCCCAAACTGAGGCTATATACCGTTAAACAATGACCCTCACCCCGCTGTGGCAACCCCCGGTCCACTTTCTGTCTCTGTGAATTTGACTGCTCTACGCATCTGGTATAACTGGAATCACACATTGTTTGTCTCTCTCTGTCTGGTTGATTTCACTGAGCATCGTGTCTTCAGGGTTCATCCATGTGCAAACGTGCAGCATGTGTCAGAATTTCATTCCTTTCTAAGACTCAGTACCACTCTGTCGTATGTCTTATATCCGCTTTTGTTTATCCATTCATCTGCCAGTAGACATGTAGATCATTTTTACTGTCGTTTGGCTATGATGAATGATGTTGCTATGAGCACTGATACACAGGCGTCCATTCAAGTCCCTGCCTTCCATTCTTTGGGTTGTGTACTCAAGGGTGGAATTGCTGGATCACCTGTTAATAGTGATCCTGTGTTTGCTTTTTTGAGGAGCCACCGCACTGTTTTCTATGCCACCTGCACCATTTTACATTCCCACTAGCAACGTGCATGACTTCCAGTTTCTCCATATTCTTGGCAACCGTTGCAATTTTCTGCATTTTTGGAAATAGCCATCCTGATAGGTGTGAAATGGTGTCTCATTGTGGTTTTGATTGGCATTTCCATAATGATGAATCAAACTACCTTTTGTTTTGCCAGACTTGACATCTAACCTCCTTTTTGTATCTGGAATTAGGATAAAACTCCTGCTAGACCACATATGGATTTTTGGTTAAAAAGATAAGCACCATCAAAATCCACCTGAGGGATGGCTGACTTACCAGAGCCTGTGTGTTGAGTCTTCAGGATATGTGATAGGTGAAGGCTACGAGGCCTGGTAGGCCCCGCTCACGGAATGTGCATAGGGAACATTGTAACCCCTCCCCACCTCAAGGCACAGTGAAATCCACTTCAGATACAATGGCTAGTGCCTTTTTACTATGGGGAAAATTTGACATTCATTTCCAAGAGGTGCCATCTTTCATTTCAATGTGTTTCATGGGTCATGTGATCTCCGATTACTAAGGTGACACTTAGGACAATTTTATGGCAAATTGAGTCCCAAATTACAGCCCCTGAAGGGGTACGCATTAATAATGGCCTGTAAGAGCATCAGTGGGGGGCCCGAGCCAGGTTCCAGCGCAATCAAATGCAGTTACTAATGTAGCATTTCAGCAAGACCAAGAGGAATGTATTATTAAAGACACATGTGCTGATCTTCTCTTTTCAAGAAAGGAGTACTCAAATTATCATAGACACCCACCGGATTGTGGAATAATGAAGACAGAATTATTTTTGCATGAACTGGGATTTCCTTGTGGCTGAGTTAAGAAGCGTGACCCACTGTGAGGGAATTGGACGACTTTTTTTTCTAAGCATCGACCACTTTGATTGTTTTATTTCTCCTTTAGGCATTTCTAGGCATTTTACTTTTCAGATGTGAGGAGTCAATGCCTCTAGCACAAGACAGTGTGAGAAAGCCTGGCTGGGTCATTAATAAGCAAAACCTGGTGGCGGGGGGGGAACAGCATCACCCATAGAATACTTTTCGTTCTGAGAAATTTCATGATTTGAATGCATCTGTGCATGGTAATGTGCTGAGTTTTGTAAGATGCTCTTTTTTTTTTTTTTTTTTTTTTTTGAGACGGAGTCTCGCTTTGTCGCCCAGGCTGGAGTGCAGTGGCCTGATCTCAGCTCACTGCAAGCTCCGCCTCCCAGGTTTACGCCATTCTCCTGCCTCAGCCTCCCGAGTAGCTAGGACTACAGGCGCCTGCCACCTCGCCCGGCTAGTTTTTCTTTTGTATTTTTTAGTAGAGACGAGGTTTCACCGTGTTAGCCAGGATGGTCTCGATCTCCTGACCTCGTGATCCGCCCGTCTCGGCCTCCCAAAGTGCTGGGATTACAGGCTTGAGCCACCGCGGCCGGCCAAGATGCTCTTAAGGCAGGTAGGTTTCCTACCTTTTGAGAATCTACTCCAAAAACCAGATATTGATGTTGGTGTTCGTGTGGCCGCACATACATGTATGATCACGACTGTGAATAAAAATAAGAGTTAGACAAGAAAATGGTGTTCTCTCAAATGACAAGCAACATGACCCTAGGATTTAAGTAGCTTCTCCATACATCTAATATTAAATGGTTATTGGATTTATATTAGGTTTCAGGAGCATTGACTGATCACATTGCAAATAAGTGTAAAAACCATTCTCTGGGATTTCACTCTGGGAGTCTGTACTTGCTATATGTGGAGTATGTGTTTCTAATCAATATAAAACATTAAACATTATTTGGTTCTTTGCTATTCTGGTTTTCTTTAAGGACTTAAGATTCCCCATTATGGGATTTGATTCCCCACTGAAAATATATTGAATGTCTACCCAATGCAAGACCCTTTGCTAGGTACTAAGGAAATAGACATTGTCTCTGCCCAGTCGGAACTTACCGTCTAGCCATGAAGATGTATCTGAGCATGTCTTCCATCCTTCTTTTTCCTCCCTGTTTTCCCATTACAGCTATGTTCCTCCTCCTCCTTCCTCGACCTCGTCTTCCTCCTCCCTCCTCCTCCTCCTCCCTCCTCCTCCTCCTCCCTCCTCTCTCCGTTTTTGCTTTTTTATTTTTATTTTTATTTTTTTGAGACAAGGTCTCACTGTATTGCCCAGGCTGGAGGGCAGTGGCGCAGTCTGCAGCCAGGAACTCCTGGGCTCACACATCCTCCCACATCAGCCTCCCAAGTTGCTGGGACTACAGTTGTGTGCCACCACACCTGGCTAATTTTTAACATTTTTTTGTAGAGATGGAGTCTTGCTCTGTTGCTCAGGCTGATCTCAAACTCCTGGCCTCAATCAGTCCTCCCACCTTGGCTTCCCAAAGTGCTGGGATTACAAGTGTGAGTCACCAGCCCCAGCCAGCATTTCTTCTTCTGCCCAGCTTGGCACTTAGTCATTCCCCAGGAAACTTATCACATCAAAGTCATTGCTTCTTTCTTTATCTTTCTCCCCCGCTAGACTCCACATCCCTGGAGGAAGGGGCCTGGGTTTCTTCCCTCTCTGTCGCCTGAGCTGCTGACACCATGCTTGGCTCATTGCAGGTCATCCTTGGATCAATGTGCCTGAAGAACCGGGCGCCAGACATTGTGTTGGGCTGGGTGGAGAGTGGTCCTGCCCTGGAAGAGCTCTCAGGCCAATAGGGAGAGAAAGACGATACAATAGACCATGGAAGGGAGAGCAATCACGAGTGAGGCAGAATAAGCTTGAGGGGTTGAGGGCGCTCACAGAAGGGGCAGCTTTCAAAGTTGGATCACCTTCCTTTAAGCTGGATTGCTGTACACTTGGGCTTTGCCAGCAGTGCCTTGCTAGGTGCAGGCCTTCAGGAAATGTTTGCTGGACTATACACTCTATAAGGTAAGGGTTTGGACCTTGTCTGTCTCATTTGCTGTTGTCTCCCCACTTCCAGCACAACACCTGACACATTGTGGTAGCCAGTAAATATTTGTGCAATGAATACACGGATGAAACAACAACCAAGTCCTCCTCCCTGTTTTTTTACAAATGCCTGTCTCACTTTCCGTCTCACATTCTGACTTGCCCTTGTCCAAAGGTATGAGCTAATGCTTACCTCAGTGGGGTGGTGCTGAAGATCAAAGGCAACAATACAGTCTCTGTAAACCCAAGTCGAGTTACTATTCTCTGCCTCTTCCCTGGCAAGGCGGATGTTGGGGTAGCTGGGCTGGGCTGGGCTGGGCTGACCTGGTTGAGTTCAGATGCCTTCAGGACTTATTTATGCTCCTGCCAATGCAAAAAAGACTCCAGCCTTCTCATTTCACCATTCTTTAGAAGTTTTGTCGGTTTTAATAAAGACCTTAGAGATTTCCTTCTTTGCAACTGGAAAAGAATAATTCAGGTGCAGTAATTAGGGTTCACGCAGTCAGTGTTGATGTGGAGGGGCCTAATGAGGTTTTCTCCTTTGTTCTTATTGGACTCTTCCAAAGGGAGTGCTTACTGGAGAAAAAGGAAGCCTGCAGCGATGGAGGGGCGGTGGCCTGTGTTAGGGTCCTCCAGAGAAACAGCCAAAAGGATGTGTGTTGTGTAGAAAGAGGAAGCTGGATTCCATGCACATCCACAGATTTACACGGGAGTAGGGAGGGCGGCTGAATCATGCTTGAATACTAGACGGGCTATCACTGACCCAGGCTCTGGAGGCTGCTTCTGGAGGCTGCTGGGAGGTGCCTCCCGCACCTGAGTGGTGTCAAATGCACCTGCAGGGAAAGAGCACCTTCCTTCCCCCAGGACTCCCCTGAGCAGAAAACTTCTTAGTCATTTGTCGTGGTTGAGGAGCACAGCTACCTGGAGACAGGGCAAGGCTGACTGGCCTCAAGAGGTGGTGCACGAGCTCGGAGGTTTTTCAGCTACTCCCTTCTCTGAGCTGCTGCTGCTGCTGCACTCACCGTCTAAACTGCTTATTCTGGCTTTGGCAGCACACCTGTCAAATTCATGCGATGCTAATAAAGCGGGAGAAGGAAAGGAGCAGGAGGAGATGAATGGCAATATTCTCTATGCCTGTCTTCCCAAACACATCCACAGGAGAGAAGGGGCCGGTGGGAATTGAGGATGTTGGTAAACCTGGTTTATGTTTTCAGGCTTCTGAAAAGGAAACTTGTAGGGCAGGAACCCCAGGGCTTGAGCAAAATTGTGATGAGGGTTAAATCTGTCTCCTCTCAGCGTCTGACCCCTGCTGGCCTCCAGCCTCCTCTCCATCACTTAGAAACCCAGACCTCAGCTTGCCTACTGCCCACTCAAGGCAGGTCTAGCTTCTACAGCTAGATGTTCTTTTCCTTTTTCCTCTAGAATTAAAACACCCACTCAAAAAAATACACGTAAAAAATAAATCAGCAGCTCCTCTAGGCTGGCGACTTCTGCTTAGCCCGTCATTGAAACCACTTTGGCCATGATTCTCCCCGGGTGGGTCTGCACTCCCAGAGGAGCTGGTTAACCTTGGTGTCAGGAGCAGGGGGGCATTCCAGAGAATTCTGAGCCTGCCTTTAGGAACACCTTGCTCGTTACAGCTGTGTACCTGCTCCAGTCACCTGGCTGCCTGTGCTCCCCTTTTGTGGCTGGTTTGGATGTAGGGCAGTGGTTCCTAGCAGGGGCATGAGCTCTTATCATGTCTTCCCACTCCCTCCTCACCTTCGCTCACCCCAGGAACATCTACAGCTAAGCCCTGTGAGACACCCACCTCAGCAGCCTCGGAAGGGCTAGGCTGGGCATGCGTGCAATGCGCATGTTCCTCTCCAGAGAGCCGCACTTCCCTCCAGGGTAGGGTTGCCTTGACTTCCGACAGATACGCATGTGTGAGTGCACAATGCTGCCTAAATCCATAATTCATAATTTCTCAGAGACACAGTGTTAGGCAAAAACTGTATTATTATCTGCTTCATTTTGGCGTGGAAAATGGACAAATTGGGTCCACACCCACATGGTGGCTGCGGGAGAGGGTCTGAGCAATGGCCTTTGTGGTTTTTCCACCCCCCACCGACGCACAGGGCATGAGGAACAGCTGTGTGCTGATGGGGCCTGGTGCCTCTCCCCAGTGCGGTGGCTGTAGAATGAATACTGAATACTGGTCTATTATTTGGGTAGTAATTTATTTTAAAGTAAAGGACTTGGTATAAACCATGTGTGTGTGTCTGTGTGTGTGTGTGTGTCAGCTTCTGCAGTAATAATCTGGAATCCACGATCCAGGAGTGGTTAGTTAGCGTCTGAGTGCCTCTTTTCAGGAATTGATACTCCAGAGGTCCCTGTAGTAAGCATTTTAAATATCATTACCTAAATCTAACCAGGAGGCTCAGGAATGAACATATAGGCCATTTAGAAATGGAGTTTTTTGGTAAAAGAAGTGGAGTTAAGGATATGTGGTTGACTTCAAAAATCTTACAAGCCCACCATCCTTTCATGGGTGGGTATAAGAATCCAGCAAGCCAAGGACCTGTCCCTTTTGGAACCAGGTTCTAGGTCTAGAGCTCCATTCGGCCAGGCATCCCCTCTGCATGCTGCAGGCCTGGCTCCTCCAGAGCTGGTCCCGGAGAGCCCTTCATGCAGATGCTCCTCTGAGTGCCTGATGATGGAGAGGGGGCCTCCACCCAGCACACGGGAACTGTCTGTGGGACTACTTCGAGCTCCTTTGCTTACAAAGATGTTTTTTTTCTTTGGGCGGGGAGGGTGTTCACCATAAATCATATTATTAACATACATTTTCTCATCAAGTTGGTACAGAGTGGCCCACAGACTCAGGAATGGACACACTTTCTCATCAAGCAGAATATTCAAGTACTGTCGATCAAGCAAAAGTCAGTCATGCAGAGAACCTTTTTCTCAGGAGTATGCTGGGTTTGAGGAAACCAGACCTGCTGATCAAACCCTTTCCACCATAATTTTAGATTCCTCAATAATTAACTAGTTGACATGAACACTTCAGTAGTTGTAAATGTATTCACAGAGTTGTGTAAACAACATGACAATCTAATTTTAAAAATCTCCATCATCCCCAAAACTAACCCTGGCCCATTAGCAGGCATGGACCATTCCTACCTCCCTGTCGCCAAAACAGCTTCCTACTGCTAATCTAATTCTGTCTGTGTGGATCTGTAGGGGTTCCTTCGGTATTCTGGATACTGGTACTTTATCAGATATATGATTTGCCAATATTTTCCCAGTCTGCAGATTGTCTTCCCCTCTTTGAATAGCATCTTCTGATATAAATTTTGTAAATTTTGATGAAGCTCAATGTTTAGGTTTGGCTTCCTCACTTGCACTTTGGCGTCGTATTTAAGAAACCATTGCCTAATGTCATGAAAATGAATATTTATACTTCCTTCTGTAAATCTTACGTTTAGGCTTATGATGAACTTTGAGTTAATTTTTGTATATGGAATGATGTTTGGGTCCAGACTTCTTTTGCATGTGGATAGTCAATTGTCCCAGCACCATGTTTTAAAAAGACTCTTCTTTCCCCATGTAATTGTCTTGGCATCCTTGCCAAAAATCAATTGGCCTTAAAGATGAGAGTCTATAGTCTATTTCTGTATGTTGATCCTCGTGCTTACATCACACTATCTTTTTAATTAATATAAGTTTAACTGAGGAATCAATTGTTTTACATTTATGGGGTACAATGTGGTGTTTTGATACACGTATACCACTTAAAATGACCAAAGCTAATTTGCGTGTCACCATCTTTCTTGCCTTTCTTTGAGACCAATTTGAAATCAACTCTCCTCAGTTTTTTATTTTTATTTTTTATTACATTTTAAGTTCTGGCGCACATGTGCAGAATGTGCAGGTTTGTTACATAGGTATACACATGCTGTGGTGGTTTACTGCACCCATCAACCCATCATCTACATTAGATATTTCTCCTAATGCTTTCCCTCCTCTAGTCCCCCACTCCCTGACAGACCCTGGTGTGTGATGTTCCCCTCCCTCTGTCCTTGTGTTCTCATTGTTCAACTCCCACTTATGAGTGAGAACATGCGGTGTTTGGTTTTCTGTTCCTGTGTTAGTTTGCTGAGAATGATGGTTTCCAGCTTCATTCATGTCCCTGCAAAAGACATGAACTCATCCTTTTTTATGGCTGCTTAGTATTCCATGGTGTATATGTGCCATATTTTCTTTATCCAGTCTATCATTGATGGGCATTTGGGTTGGTTCCAAGTCTTTGTTATTGTGAACAGTGCCACAATAAACATACATGTGTATATGTCTTTATAGTAGAATGATTTATAATCCTTTGGCTATACACCTAGTAATGGGATTGCTGGATCAAATGGTATTTCTGGTTCTAGATCCTTGAGGAATCACGACAGTATCTTCCACAATGGTTGAACTAATTTACACTCCCACCAACAGTGTAAAAGCATTCCTATTTCTCCACATCCTCTCCAGCATCTGTTGTTTCCAGACTTTTTAATGATCGCCATTCTAACTGGTGTGAGATGGTATCTCATTGTGGTTTTGATTTCTATTTCTCTCATGACCAGTGATGATGAGCTTTTTATCATATGTTTCTTGGCCACATAAATGTCTTCTTTTGAGAAGTGTCTGTTCCTATCCTTTGCCTACTTTTTGATAGGGTTGTTTGTTTTTTTGTAATTTTGTTTAAGTTCTTTGTAGATTCTTGATACTAACCCTTTGTCAGGTGGATAGATTGCAAAATTTTTCTCTCATTCTGTAGGTTGCGTGTTCACTCTGATGATAGTTTCTTTTGCTGTGCAGAAGCTCTTTAGTTTAATTAGATTCCATTTGTCAATTTTGGCTTTTGTTGCCATTGGTTTTGGTGTTTTAGACATGAAGTCCTTGCCCATGCCTGTGTCCTGAACAGTATTGCCTAGGTTTTCTGGGGGTTTTATGGTTTTAGGTCTTACGTTTAAGTCTTTAATTCATCTTGAGTTAATTTTTGTATAAGGTGTAAGGAAGGGGTCCAGTTTCAGTTTTCTGCATATGGCGACCCAGTTTTCCCAACACCATTTATTAAATAGGGAATCCTTTCCCCATTGCTTGTTTTTGTCAGGTTTGTCAAAGATCAGATAGTTGTAGATGTGTGGTGTAATTTCTGAGGCCTCTATTGTGTTCCATTGGTTTATATCTCTGTTTTGGTACCAGAACCATGCTGTGTTCATTATTGTAGACTTGTAGTATAGTTTGAAGTCAGGTAGCGCAATGCCTCCAGCTTTGTTCTTTTTGCTTAGGATTGTCTTGGCTATGTGGGCTCTTTTTTGGTTCCATATGAAATTTAAAGTAGTTTTTCCCAATTCTGTGAAGGAAGTCAATGGTAGCTTCATGGGGATAGCATTGAATCTATAAATTACTTTGGGCAGTGTGGACATTTTCACGATATTGATTCTTCCTATCCATGAGCATGGAATGTTTTTCCATTTATTTGTATCCTCTCTTATTTCCTTGAGCAGCGTTTTGTAGTTCTCCTTGAAGAGGTCCTTCACATCCCTTGGATGTTGTATTCCTAGGTATTTTATTGTCTTTGTAGCAATTGTGAATGGGAGTTCACTCATGATGTGGCTCTCTGCTTGTCTGTTGTTGGTGTGTAGGGATGCTTGTGATTTTTGCACATTGATTTTGTATCCTGAGACTTTGCTGAAGTTGCTTATCAGCTTGGGAGATTTTGGGCTGAGACAATGGGGTTTTCTAAATATAGAATCATGTCATCTGCAAACAGAGACGATTTGACTTCCTCTTTTCCTATTTGGATACCCTTTATTTCTTTCTCTTGCCTGATTGCCCTGGCCAGAACTTCCAACACTATGTTGAATAGGAGTGGTGAGAGAGGGCATCCTTGTCTTGTGCTGGCATTCAAAGAGAATGCTTCCAGTTTTTGCCCATTCAGTTTGATATTGGCTGTGGGTTTGTCATAAATAGTTCTTATTATTTTGAGATATGTTCCATCAATACCTAGTTTATCAAGAATTTTTAGCATGAAGGGGTGTTGAATTATCTTGAAGGCCTTTTCTGCATCTATTGAGATAATCACGTGGCTTTTGTCTTTGGTTTTGTTTATATGCTAGATTACGTTTATTGATTTGTGTATGTTGAACCAGCCTTGCATCCCAGGGATGAAGCCAACTTGATTGTGGTGAACAAGCTTTTTGATGTGCTGCTGGATTCAGTTTGCCAGTATTTTATTGAGGATTTTTGCATCAATATTCATCAGGGATATTTGCCTGAAATTTTCTTTTTTGTTGTTGTTGTTGTGTCTGTGTCAGATTTTGGTATCAGGATAGTGCTGGCTTCATAAAATGAGTTAGGGAGGATTCCCTCTTTTTCTATTGCTTGAAATAGTTTCAGAAGGAATGGTACCAGCTCCTCTTTGTACCTCTGGTAGAATTCGGCTGTGAATCCATCTGGTCCTGGATATTTTTGGTTGATAGGCTATTAATTACTGCCTTAATTTCAGAATTTGTTATTGGTCTATTCAGGAATTCGACTTCTTCCGGGTTAAGACTTGGGAGGGTGTATGTGTCCAGGAATTTATCCATTTCTTCTAGATTTTCTAGTTTATTTGCGTAGAGGTGTTTATAGTATTCTCTGATGGTAGTTTGTATTTCTGTGGGGTTGGTGGTGATGTCCCCTTTATCATTTTTTATTGCGTCTATTTGATTCTTCTCTCTTTTCTTCTTTTATTAGCCTGGCTAGTGGTCTATTTTGATAATCTTTTCAAAAAATCTGCTCCTGGATTCAATGATTTTTTGAAGGGTTTTTTGTTTCTCTATCTCTTTCACTTCTGCTCTGATCTTAGTTATTTCGTGTCTTCTGGTAGCTTTTGAATATATTTGCTCTTGCTTCTCTAGCTCTTTTAACTGTGATGTTAGGGTGTCAATTTTAGATCCTTCCTACTTTCTCTTGTGGGCATTTAGTGCTATACATTTCCCTCTACACACTGCTTTAAATGTGCCCCAGAGATTCTTGTACATTGTGTCTTTTTTCTCATTGGTTTTGAAGAACATCTTTATTTCTGCCTTAATTTTGTTACTTACCCAGTAGTCATTCAGGGGCAGGTTGTTCAGCTTCCATGTAGTTGTGAAGTTTTGAGTGAGTTTCTTAATCCTGAGTTCTAATTTGGTTGCACTGTGGTCTGAGAGACTGTTATGATTTCTATTCTTTTGCATTTTCTGAGGAGTGTTTTACTTCCAATTATGTGGTCAGTTTTAGAATAGGTGTGATGTCGTGCTGAGAAGAATGTATATTATGTTGATTTGGGGTGGAGAGTTCTGTAGATATCTATTAGGTCCACTTGGTCCAGAGCTGAGTTCAAGTCCTGAATATCCTTGCTAATTTTCTGTCCCTTTGATCTGTGTGATGTTGATAGTGAGGTGTTAAAGTCTCCCACAATTACTGTGTGGAGTCTAAGTCTCTTTGTAGGTCTCTAACAACTTACTTGATGAATCTGGGTGTTCCTGGATTGGGTGCATATGTATTTAGGATAGTTAGCACTTCTTGTTGCATTGATCGCTTTACCATTATGTAATGCCCTTCTTTGTCTCTTTTAAGCTTTGTTGGTTTAAAGTCTGTTTTTTTGTTTTTGTTTTTGTTTGCTTTCCTTTTGCTTGGTAAATATCCCTTTATTTTGAGACTATGTGTGTCTTTGCACATGAGATGGGTGTCCTGAATACAGCACACTGATGGGTCTTGACTCTTTATCCAATTTGCCAGTCTGTGTCTTTTAATTGGGGAATTTAGCCCATTTACATTTAAGGTTAATATTGTTATATGTGAATTTGATTCTGTCATTATGATGCTAGGTCGTTATTTTGCCCATTAGTTGATACAATTTCTTCATAGTGTCAGTGGTCTTTACAATTTGGCATGTTTTTGTAGTGGCTGGTAGCAGTTGTTCCTTTCCATATTTAGTGCTTCCTTGAGGAGCTTTTGTAAGGCAGGCCTGGTGGTTACAAAATCTCTCAGCATTTGCTTGTCTGTAAAGGATTTTATTTCTCCTTCGCTTATGAAGTTTAGTTTGGCTGGATATGAAATTCTGGGTTGAAAATTCTTTTCTTTAAGAATATTGAATGTTGGCCCCACTCTCTTGTGGCTTGTAGGGTTTCTGCAGAGAGATCCACTGTTAGTCTGATGGGCTTCCCTTTGTGGGTAACCCGACCTTAGTCCCTGGCTGCACTTAACAGTTTTTCCTTCATTTTGACCTTGGTCAATCTGACGATTATGTGTCTTGGGGTTGCTCTTCTCAAGGAGTAGCTTTGTGGTGTTCTCTGTATTTTCTGAATGCAATGTTGACCTGTCTTGCTAGACTGGGGAAGTTCTCCTGGATAATATCCTGAAGAGTGTTTTCCAGCTTGGTTCCACCATTCTCCCCGTCACTCAGGTACACTAATCAAACATAGGTTTGATCTTTTCACATCGTCCCATATTTCTTGGAGGCTTTGTTCATTCCTTTTCATTCTTTTTTCTCTAATCTTGTCTTCTCACTTTATTTCATTAAGTTGATCTTCAGTCTCTGATATCCTTTCCTCTGCTTGATCGATTCAGCTGTTGATACTTGTTTATCCTTCACGAAGTTCTCGTGCTGTGTTTTTCAAGCTCCATCAGGTCATTTATGTTCTTCTGTAAACTGGTTATTTAAGTTAGCAATTCGTCTAACCTTTTTTCAGGTTCCTAGTTTCCTTGCATTGGGTTAGAACGTGCTCCTTCAGCTCAGAGGAGTTTGTGATTACTGCCCTCTGAAGCCCACTTCTGTCTGTTTGTCAAACTCATTCTCTGTCCAGTTTTGTTCCCTTGCTCACAAGGAGTTGTGATCCTTTGGAAAAGAAGAGGCGTTCTGGTTTTTGGAATTTTCGGCGTTTTTGCACTGGTTTCTCCCCATATTCATTGATTTATCCACCTTTGGTTTTTGATGTTGGTGACCTTCAGATGGGGTTTTTGTGTGGACGTCCTTTTTGTTGATGTTGATGCTGTCCCTTTCTGATTGTTAGTTTTCCTTCTAACAGGCCCGTCTGCTGCAGGTCTGCTGGAGTTTGCTGGAGGTCCACTCCAGACCCTGTTTGCCTGGGTATCACCAGCGGAGGCTGCAGAACAGCAAAGATTGCTGCCTGTTCCTTCCTCTGGAAGGTTCGTCCCAAATGGGCACCTGCCAGATGCCAGCTGGAGCTCTCCTGTATGAGGTGTCTGACGGCCCCTACCAGGAGGTGTCTCCCAGTCAGGATACACAGGGGTCAGGGACCCACTTGAGGAGACAGTTTTACCCTTAGCAGAGCTCGAACCCTGTGCTGGGAGGGCTGTCAGGCAGACATGTTTAAGTCTGCTGAAGCTGCTCCCACAGCTGCCCCTTCCCCAGGTGCTCTGTTCCAGGGAGGTGGGGGAACAGCCCCTGACTGGGGCTGCTGCCTTTCTTTCAGAGATGCCTTGCCCAGAGAGGAGGAATCTGGACAGGCATTCTGGCTACAGCGGCCTTGCTGAGCTGTGGTGGGCTCTGCCCAGTTTGAACTTCCTGGCGGCTTTGTTTACACTGTGAGGGGAAAACTGCTTACTCAAGCCTCAGTAATGGTAGACTCCCTCTCCAACCAAGCTCGAGCATCCCAGTCGAGTTCAGACTGCTGTGCTGGCAGCGAGAATTTCAAGCCAGTGGATCTGAGCTTGCTGGGCTCCATGGGGATGGGATCCGCTGAGCTGGACCACTGGACTCCCTGACTTCAGCCCCCTTTCTGGGGGAGTGAACAGTTCTGTCCTGCTAGCATTTCGGGTGCCACTGGGGTATGGAAAAAAATACTCCTGCAGCTAGATCGGTGTCTGTCCAAATGGCTGCCCAGTTTTGTGCTTGAAACCCAGGGCCCTGGTGGCCTAGGTACCGGAGGGAATCTCCTGGTCTGTAGGTTGCAAAGACCATGGGAGAAGTGCAGTGTCTGGGCCGGAGTGCACCATTCCTCACAGCACAATCCCTCATGGCTTCCCTTGGCTAGGGGAGAGAATTCCCTGACCCCTGCACTTCCCAGGTTAGGTGACGCTGCACCCTGATTTTGGTCGCCCTCCGTGGGCTGCACCCACTGTCCAACCAGTCCCAATGTGATGACCTGGGTACCTCTGTCGGAAATGCAGAAATCACCTGCCTTCTGCGTTGATCTCGCTGGGAGCTACAGACCAGAGCTGTTCCTAATCGGCCATCTTGCCAAAGTTTTATACATATTGCAGAACCTTCCGCTGAGACTTATTGGGAATTAATTATTAAACCACATGAAAGTAAGATTTAGGGATAGTGTGATGTATAGCCCCACCTACTTCTAATAGATGGAAGTCACTGATATTTTTAAAAGAATGGGGCCAGGCATGGTGGCTCACACCTGTATCCCAGCACTTTGGGAGGTGGGTGGATCGCCTGAGGTCAGGAGTTTAAGATCAGTCTGGCCAACATTGTGAAACCCCATCTCTACAAAAAATATAAAAATTAGCTGGGCATGGTGGTGGTTGCCTGAAATCCCAGCTACTCAGGAGGCTGAGGCACAAGAATCTCTTGAATCCAGGAGGCAGAGGCTACAGTGAGCTGAGATTGTGCCACTGCACTCCAGCCTGGGTGGCAAAGTAAGACTCCGTCTAACAACAACAACAACAACAACAAAAGGCCGGGCATGGTGGCTCATGCCTATAATTCCAGCACTTTGGAAGGCTGAGGCGGGCGGATCACGAGGTTAGGAGATCGAGACCATCCTGGCTAACACACTGAAACCCATCTCTACTAAAAATACAAAAAATTAGCCAGGCCGTGGTGGGCGTCTGTAGTCCCAGCTACTCGGGAGGCTGAGGCAGGAGAATGGGGAGAACCCGGGAGGCGGAGCTTGCAGTGAGCTGAGATCATGCCACTGCACTCCAACCTGGGCGACAGAGCGAGACTCCATCTCAAAAAAAAAAAAAAAAACAAGGTGTGGTGGTTCATGCCTGTAGTCCCAGCTACTTGGGAGGCTGAGGCAGGAGGATTGCTTGAGCCCAGGAGTCTGAGACTACAGTGAGCTATAATTGTGCCACTGCACTCCAGTCTGGGCAACAGAGCAAGTCCCTGTCTCCAAAAAAAGTAACATGAGAGAATGAGGCAGGTGCTGAATGAAGAAACTGTACAGCAGGCACAGTCTAGGAAAGAAGTAAAGGCTGCCTGAGGACTCTTGTTCTAATTATCAGAACAAGTGTATGTTATCCCAGCACCTTATGTCTGTTGAGCACTTACCGGATTATGACCTGGTTCTACACACAGCATCTTCTTTCATCCTCAGAACAAGCCCAGGGGAAACTAGGCAAGACAGACTGGGCTTCACTTCTCTTACACAGATGAGGATGTGGGGCCCGGAGATGCACTGAGACTCCCTCAAAGTCAACTACAAGTTGCAGTTTCAAACAAGCACCCAGGTTTCATGACCCCTCAGCTAAGAGTTCTCAGCAAGGGCTGAGATGCATGTGAGAATCTCCAGAAAAGTGTTTCCAGCATATGGGATATCTATCCTGTGTGTAAAATGCCACTCCCTTTGATAGCTTTGGCCATCGAAACCTTCTGAATCTTAACCTGATTTTGTGCCCAGCATTGTGTTAACCACAGAGAGCCATAAAAAGAGCTCCTACCCTCCTGATGCCTAATATATATTTATACAGATGTGTGTGTATACAGATGTGTGTATATATATAGATGTGTGCATATACAGGTGTGTGTGTGTGTGTGTGTATATATATATATATATATTTTTTTTTTTTTTTTTTGAGACGGAGTCTCGCTCTGTCGCCCAGGCTGGAGTGCAGTGGCCGGATCTCAGCTCACTGCAAGCTCCGCCTCCCGGGTTCACGCCATTCTCCGGCCTCAGCCTCCCGAGTAGCTGGGACTACAGGCGCCCGCCACCACGCTGGGTTAATTTTTTGTATTTTTAGTAGAGACGGGGTTTCACCGTGTTAGCCAGGATGGTCTCAATCTCCTGACCTCATGATCCACCTGCCTCGGCCTCCCAAAGTGCTGGGATTATAGGTGTGAGCCACTGCGCCCAGTCCTGGTACCTAATATTTAAGGACAGATAAACATATCCTACATTAAAATATGATGAAGGATATACTAAGAACCTGGTGCATCTTACAACAGGAACACTGTCCCATGTTGGAGATTTTTTTTTTTTTTTTGAGACGAAGTCTTGCTCTGTTGCCCAGGCTGGAGTGCAATGGGGCTCAGTGCAATATCCACCTCTTGGGTCCAAGCAATTCTTGTGCCTCAGCCTCCCAAGTGGATGGGATTACAGGCATGCGCCATCACACGTAGCTCATTTTTGTATTTTTTGTAGAGACGGGGTTTCGCCATGTTGGCCAGGCTGGTCTAGAACTCCTGACCTCAAGTGATCCCCCTCCTCGGCCTCCCAAAGTGCTGGGATTACAGGCATGAGCCACTGCGCCCGGCCAGAGCTTCTTAATGTATATTTGTAGAATGAATAAATAAGTGAATCAATGAAATAAAAGTTAAGAGAGGAGGAGATGACTCTATCTGGGGCCATCAGGAAGGCTTCTAATCATCATTGAGATTGGACAGTTTAAAGCACAGCCACTCTCAATGTGTGTAAAATGCCTTGTAATCTTTTATTCCTCTTGTTATAGCTATTTTACTTCCAGGAATTTATCCCTACGGACTTGTCAGAGAGGTTAAAAAAAAAAAAAAAAAGATTTATATTCAATATGTGTTGATTTGTGTTCAACAGTGTAACTGATAATCGTGAAAAAGTGAAGCAATCTTACTGGTTCAAGAGCGGGGAACAGTAGCCGTGCGTAGACGAGCGTCGGTCGGTCTACGTGATGGAGTATTCTGCAGACGTTAAAAGTCATGTTGTCAGAGCACATGTGCCAATTGGGGAAATAAATATACACGGTAGGATTATTAAAGAGGAAAAGGGTTCCAAAAGGACCATATCCACGATAATCCAAAATTTGTAAAAGCGCACGCACCTGTGTGTGTGTGTGTGTGTGTGTCTGTGTCTGTGTGTGTGTGTCTGTGTGTGTGTGTGTGTGTGTGTGTCTGTGTGTGTGTGTGTGTCTGTGTGTGTGTGTGTCTGTGTGTGTGTCTGTGTGTGTGTCTGTGTGTGTCTGCATGTGTGTCTGTGCACGTGTGTGTGTCTGTGTGTGTCTGTGTGTGTGTGTGTCTGTGTGTGTGTGTGTGTGTGTGTGTGTGTGTCTGTGTGTGTGTGTGTGTGTGTGTGTGTGTGTGTGTGTGTGTGTGTGTGTGTCTGTGTGTGTGTGTGTGTGTCTGTGTGTGTGTGTGTGTGTGTGTGTCTGTGTGTGTGTGTGTGTCTGTGTGTGTGTGTCTGTGTGTGTGTGTGTGT